>NC_054872.1:6369001-6687056 GCF_018320785.1 Cheilinus undulatus
AATGAAAGAGTCCACATTAAAGCACTTCATGATGCTGGATGGTCTTTGAGACAAATATGACAGGTCGTCTAATAAATTTGTTAAGAACTGCATTTTATTTTGGACCTGTTTAAAATGACCTTTTTTCCCACTTTTATAGATGCATCCAAAAGGTGAAATTATCAATTTAACTTTTTTTTTAAGGTAATTAATATAAAAAATGTGCAGGTTTTGGGGTTTCTGAGCCAGAAAGAACAGTTAAAAATAAAAAAAGACTACTTTGTTAGAAAAAAGGAAACAGAAGAAAATACATTTTTTCCAAATGGTTTTCTTCAAAGCAATCTTTAGATTCCAGTCATATTTTGGACCCAAAACCAGGATTCAAATCGAATCGAAGCGTGGGTTGAGTACATCCTTACATTACTAAATAACAATAATTCAATATCCTGCATCCCTTTATTTCAGCATGTTAAGTTACATGAAGGAATTCTGAATGCTGAGTGATGTTTTTGGAGTGTACTGTAAAGGGCAAATGAAAAAAGTCTAGAAACAAGTAGCTCAAAACAGGGACACATACTACAGCAGAGATGGACATACTTACATCAATAAAGCTTATTTTCCTCGTATACTGGAACAAGGACAGTAGTCAAATCAAATGGCCTCAGTAAGCTATAATTATAGTGTGATTTATAATGCATGTTAACCTACTGATTGTAGTCTTCAACTAGATTTTTAACAACAGGCACTGTATGACCATTGTTGTTTTATGTGCTCTAAGTTCTAATCTGAAAATGCTGAAACAAACAAAAAGAGTATCTAAATAAAAACATTGTGCAGGAAGATGTTTAGATCTGTTTTTGAAAAAGTCAAGTTTTTTATGATGTCAAAGATTAGATTGCATTAGTACACCGTTATGACCTTATGCTTGTGAAAACCTTTGCACACTTGTCAAAGCACTTTGTAAACCCATTTTTAGAAGTACTATACAAATAACACTCTTATCATTATATTGTTTAGAACAAAAGAGGTTTACTGTATTTATCAAAATTATTAGTTTTTTCACAGAAAGGTACTCACTTGTCCAATCGTCTTCAAAGCAGTTGAGGAAATGGAAGACCACCATGACCAGAGCGTGCAGAGAGATGAGTGCAATGTACATCTAAGTTAAAAATGAAGAAAAATATTAGAGGACCTACTGAAGAAACTCTCAACACATTCCAGAAACTTCATATAATTCAACCAGAGAATTTCTTCCACTGGTGTCTATACTGCATACAATAGCAAGGATTTTGCATCAAACTATTCTTTGCTTTACTGTGATTTTATAATAGTTTGTGGTATTTAAGAACAATATTTTTAACATCATTATGCCTCTTTTAATTGAAAGACATTAAATGACGATTGAAAGATTATAAACACTATTGATAAATATGTCTTTTTGCAATTTCTACACAAAGATAATTTGTTCCTACATCTGTGTAAAATGTGCACCAGGACATCTCTGCTGCAAAATATTTAAATGGTACTTGAAATTGATCATTGCTCCTGCAATATGAAAACTGCACATATTGTGATTCCAGTACAGTTTTGAGTAATTGCTCTTCTCAAATTATGTCAATGCTTTTAACTCAGAACTAATAGTATTAACATTAGTGATCACAGACAGCATCAGATCAACTCAGACTGATTGCTGGTGGCCATAAAACACCGTCTGCACTCCCTTTCTCCAACAGTGTCATCATTACAGAAGCTGATGAAAACAGATGTCATCCCCTTGCATGTCTCTTAGGATACCACATGACAGTTTAATATTAAAGACAACAGGCATTAAGGGGACTCTGTTTACCCAAAATATTTGTCTTTCTTTTTATGTCAAAGACAAAACTAAAAGGGGAGAGACACAAGCGACTGTCTCATCTCAAGGGTGAAATGAGCAGCACATTCACAGTATAGCTCTATACAGTGGTAGCATCTATCATGTTTGATTGTAGCCTTCCATGTGGTCCAGAAAGGGTTGCCATACTTTGCAAAATATCTTCCTCTGATGCCTCAAGTGATAAGTTGTCTTCTTCTGAAGGCTTACATCTGTTCCTTTTAGAGAACCATAGTTCTACATTAATACAGAGGTTAGATTTCCATTTTTATGCAATGCATTTTGCAGCTATTACAAGCAGGATTTCTATTAGTTTAATAGCATATTTACTCTTTAGATAAGTTTTTGGAAGTTTGCCAAGGAGACAGATCTCAGGGTCCGTTGGGAAGGCAACATCAAGTACACAAGAGATAAAACTGCAAACCTCCTGCAAGGATTCCTATAGAGATCAGATATGTATTTCATGAATAACTACACCAAGACAAACTGAGACGGGCGCATTCAGTAAAAGGTCACCAGTTTACATGGTCAGTGGTAGAACTGAATTACCAAGCTTATTCTAAATATTTTTACAGATGTCGCCTTTTGAAATAGAATTTATCTGTTTTAGCTGGTTTGACTGGCATGTTTGTCTGTGCAGTAACAATACCATATTCTCCATTTGAAGAATTTTCAACTTGGTTTATCAGTTTGTCTTAAAACTAGGGATGCACCGAAAATTCGGCCACCGAAAATTTTCGGCCGAAAATGGCCCAAAAGTGCATTTTCGGTTTTCGGCCGAAAGACTTTTATCACTGAAACAACAAGGCCGAAACACAATGTTGTGATGATGCAAGCCAAAACCTCGGCCAGCACGCGCTTGGATCAATGGTTCTCAAATAGGTGTACGCGTACGTGAAGGCACTCCAGGGGGTACGCGAGATTTTAAAATACATTCAGGCTATTTAAGAAAAATAGCACCCTTCTTTGCACGTCAGGAGCGACACGATGTTGCGAGTATATTACGTACATTCTAAAATCACATTCGTGCTGCGAATGTCTGCGGTGTGTTTTCTCTGTCCTCTGATAAACAGTGATATTTATTGAAGCGGAAGATAAAAGGAGGTTTGTCCTTCTCTGTCCTTCACTCCATGCGTAACGTGGCACTTTTACGCACAGCCAGGCTGTCAGTGCCGTTTTTTTTCTCGGTTTCATTCACTGTGCCAGCCAAGTTTGGACGAGGAGGGACTGACTTTTCATTCATTCTATGTCAAATATGATCAATAAGAGTCATAATATTGCACAGCTGAGGCTCGCGGTGAGAGGAGTTGACTCTCTCCACAGCACGGATTGGCTCACCTGTTTGTGTTCAAGACTGTCCAGAGGAGTCATTTAGCTGGTTGATCTGGAGCTTTTATAAGTCGTATGTCTGAGGTCAGAGGAGACTGTGTTGGTAAATATTTCACTAAAGTCCCGTTAGTTTAGAAACAGCTTCAGCTGTGAGAGTTTCAGCACACATAGTGATGGTGGTGCCAATTTTTAAGGTAGACAGAGGAACAAAAACGTCCTCCTCTCCAACACCACCTGATATTTGATATCTCCTCATATCCCTCTGTATCAGTGCTTGTGTTTTTGCCTCTTTTTTTTTTTTAGCCTGGTAGAGAGGGAGACAGGCGACAGGCAGCCCAACATGTCCACATGAGCGCAAATGTGCTACTTAAATATCCGCAGCAATGTCGTGCTGCGAAATGATGTTGCAGGTGAGGAAGCTTGCTTTGACTCGCTACAGGTTCTAAATGTAAATATTTTGTGTAAATAATTTGCATGAAAAAATTGCGTCTAGAGTGTAAGGACCTTAAGTTTATAAACTGGAGTTAATATTTTGTAGGCTCTTAAATTTAATGACCCTAAAACCCCCTAAGTCTCCCCCATGACAGGATGGTTTGACCCACACTGGCACATGCCTGCCAATAACTGTATTCACAATCACTCCATTCATAAAAAGTTTTATGATTTATTTTTTGTGAAGAAATGCTGATCTGTAACTAAGTTCATGATTTTAGTTTGAGAAGAGAGAAGTCTTTTTTATAACTTGTTTATTATTTACAGGTTTTTAGTTCTTTCTAACTCTATGTTTTTATTTCCAAATTGTTCCAGAGAGACCACTGCAGAGTTTTGCACACCTCTGGGTTTAAAGCCTTTCCAGTCACTGTTTTCAATAACTACATTATTTTGAATTCCCACATTTAGAGATGAGAAGATGTGCCATGACTTTAGTCATGCATTTTTAATATCTAAAATGTATGAAAAAAAAAACTTCTATTTGTAATTTGAAAGTGTTTATCAGTTACAAAGTTTGATAAATCAGACGGCTGTCACAGCTCTCTTTAATGTCTTTCTTTTTGGTCAAAAAGCTTTGCGCTGTTGGGGGGGTACTTGGCTGAAAAAATACTTCACAGGGGGTAAATGACTGAAAAAAGGTTGAGAACCACCGGTTTAATGTGTACATGATTGCGGTCAAGTTAAACATTTTATTTTGTATTTTATGTTATTTTATATTGTGCATTGTTTGAATGAAGTGCTTAATAAATATTTACATAATTTTGTAATTGATTTATTCTTTGAAGCATTAATGTTAATTTTTGCAATTGCAATTGATTTTAGTGAGGTTAGTACACAGTCATAGCCATAAATGCAATGGTACAAATAATTGGCATAATAATTTCTTTTGGTGTTTCGGTTTTCAGTTTTCGGCCTTGGTTTCCTCATTTTCGGTTTTCAGTTTCGGCCAAGAATTTTCATTTCGGTGCATCCCTACTTAAAACCTTTCATTTATGTTGACAGTCACACCTCCTCCACCTCTATTCTACCCCTACCACACACGTATACTGAACTTTGCATCCTGTCATATTAATTTTTGAAGATGTGGACAGCCAATGCAAAGAAATGTGAGCGAGTGAATCTCCTGCACAAAAGCTGCTACTTATTTTAGTATCAGCATCTTTTTAGATCTTTATAACTTATTTTAAAAGGCTAAACATCTATTTTAAGCAAATTCTCCAGTTTTCAACCCCTATAAAGTTTATTAGACCACATTATGAAAGACTTATTTTTAAAGTGAACTTACTGTGAAAAGCACAAAATACTTTTGGTTGTTCTCCCCAACACAGTTATTTACCCAGGGGCAGTGGTGGTCCATCTTCCTTATGCATCGTTTGCAAACACTGTGACAGATATGGAAGTAAGGTTGGAATTAAAAAGGTTGTCATTAAAGTAAAATCAATAGCCAACTAAATCGAGCGTCAAATATAGAACAATTCTACAAAGACAACAACAGAAGAAAGTCAAATTCTACTTCAGAAATAAACCGTTGCACATATTCCATCAGAACAGTCTGACTCCTTCACTGCAGCTGTAAACGCACACAGCTGGGTTTATAAATGCCAATGCTGCGATGACTTTCATGTCCTGTTTGTCCTACCTGCAGTGGTGTGCTCGGTCAGGCTTGATGCTACAGCATTTGGGGCATTTGTAGACCACCTGTCCTGGTTTAAGCTGAAGGCTCTCTATGTATTCCTTTGTGGCATTTCCTTTTGGCACTGCTCCCTAAAAAGAAATGAGAGCACCAAGTCATAACTGCAAGCATGATAAGAGACTCAATATTTATCAGTAATAAGGGATTGGAACCGAAGTCATGTCTATATACTGGTTTTGGCTGGAAAGTGATTTATGATTTATTTATCTTGATATTTCTTCTGTAAAGAGATAAATGGTTTTCACAATAACAGAATTATAAACTTTAATATGATTCTTGTAAAAGTCAAATAAGACTGGCACCTGTTTGATATCACAGCATCATAAATAAAAGTCCAAGAAACTCAATTTTTCATTTTTTTTAGAGATGCACGGATGCATGGGTTTGACATTGGCATCTCTGCCAGTATCAGGTCTTTTAGCAAACATCAGCCAGTAGCAAACAATGTGGACATTAACAGATATTAGTGTTTTATCAGTTTAATGCTGGCTGATCTGGTGCTGAGTGATGTATGTGGTGTCTTCTGTTGTCACAAGAGTTACTGCCCATTTTCCCCAACCATTATTTACATTCACAGCAGCCTACAGCCAAAATTCCCGGCTCCACCAATCAGAGACGATGCTGTGGCACATATGATCATACATCGTTTCACACACAGGCAGCTCGTGAAACTCTACCTCCAATGGCCCTGGCATTAATAATGAAATCTAAATAGCAGCATGGACTGAATAATTTTGGGCTGATTAGGGACACCAGGAACGAGGAAGTGGATGTGTCTGTTCTCTTCACTTTGAAGGGATTTTCTTTTTAAATCTAGGGGTTTAGTTCCTCTTTAAGCATCAAGGCTTGTCATTCCTATCCTCTGTGTACAAATAACTCAAGCGAGTCCGACTTACAGGGTCAGTGCACATTGCTCTAAGGTGTGAGGCGAGGGCGAGGAAGGCCAAAGTGTTGAACAGGGTCCCGTTCACAATGCTGTAAGTCAGATTCTTGGAGGGCAGCAACATCACAAAAACCACCACGAACTCTGCGTAGAACACCAGCAGCCAGGTGATCACGGCGCAAGCGATGCCGCAGGCGTCCCTGATGAACCACATGGCAGAGGCAGAGGAGGAAGTGATGACATCTTTGGAGATGGGGATACGCTGCTCGGTCTGTACGCAGGTGGTCCCTGTCCCGGCCCCTCTCAGCCCACGCCCATGCTCCACATCCCTGTATCTGTGCACCGGGCTCTTCATCCTTCATCTAAGCTATTCCCCTGCTGTTGCAGCCAGCAGACCCTCTGTGCATTCAGGTTTCAGTCCGAGTCACCGCATGCTGGAAGAGAGAAGAAGGAGGGTGGCATGTTAGAGGCAATTCAAAGTTTGGTTGTTTAGATTTCCCACCTGGACATACAGAAGTTTCACTAAACAGTAAACACATACCAAAATTTAATATACTGTTGTCAGGGCAAAAAGGCAAAATAAACATTTTTCTAAAGAAATGTAACTGGCTTAATAGAGGACAGTTTTTGTGCTGGACAAAAGACTTAAACTGATCTAAATTTTGGGAACCAGGAGACATTGCTGTCTCTCTCCTCAGGTCTGGAAACACTGAAGAGACTTTATAAATATAGCTGCCGGCCCACAGGTGGTGGAAATAGACACTGTGGTGGCAGACAGGCATGCAGCAGGCAGAAATAGGCACACCTTCAGCATCAGTCAAACCAAATCTTGAATCCTCCTCCATGTCTGTGCAGAGGTGTTTGCATGAGTGCAACCACAATAATGTTTTCATGGTTAAACACAAGTGAAACTGTTGAGATACTGGTAGTTAGTTACACCAAAAGAAGTGATGGAAAAACATTGGAATCTGTATCAGAAATTGGTTAAAACATTGCTACTTGTGTGGGTGCAAATGTTCTATATCCACTTTTGGCATGGCCTAATGGAAGCTAAGAAATCATTAACACACAGGTACAATAAATGTGACAAAGCAAGATAAAGACTTTGGTCAGGTCTGTCCCTGTCACGTGACTTACTTACAATAATAAAGTGAATGACACAGCAGATTTATGTTTCAAGATGAAACCTTGAAGAGGAAACGCTGGCTGAAACCAAACTTTCCTGTTCTACAATAGAAGGGTGTCAGAAAGTGCAAAGTTCCTAACAAAACACATCCCTGTATTTCCCAAGTTTGGACCCCATTAAAGTTAAAATGAAATTATCTACTTTGGTTGAAAGTTAAAAAACTTGACAAACAGCTTTTCTCAAAATTTATCATTTTGGGGGATACAACAACCGCGAGATCTCTGTCATCTGGAGGGCATAGTTTAGCATCTCATGACAAAAAAAAAACAGAAGTGAAAGTTAGTGTGACAGTTGAGTGTGAACCTCAGACTAGTGTATCTTGTTATTTACTTTCCAAACAGCAGCATCACTGGCTCTGTGGTTTTGTATATTTCAACCTGGTCGCAGAGAAAGGGCAGGCATTGATTTTTCTCTAAATGTAAGTAAAGATCACTCAAGTGAGGTCTAGATAAGGCTTTGCTGTTAGCTATTGATATGGAGTTCTTGGTGCTGCAATGGTTTAAACTGTACAAAACTGAAAGACTGCATTGGTATCATTGTTCTCTGTGGTTGTCCAGGAAGGTTAACTTGTGTCACTCTAAAATAGGGATGCACAGACACCACATTTTTCCAGTCTAAGTCTAATCAAAGAACCTACATTCACATACTCACCAACACCAATGTAAATATGATTACTTAATAATACAATTACTGTTCTTTGAAAGAGTTGGATGTTTTTAAAATTTCCCTGGGATGTTCTTCTTTTCTCCTCTTGACGATTTATCAGTGCATATTTTTCTACTCCTCTACTTCTGTCATCCTCATTTCAGTTCAAATATTACCAAACTGCAGCCGTGGCTCCAACTTTGACTATATACTCACGTAATGAAAGGCAAGCATTATGCTTTAGAATGATACCAAGTTCAGTCTCTGCAATAATTTATCAGTATGATTACTTTGACTTGACATCGTCACTGTTACTAATTTTGGCACTGACCAGTGCATTCCTACTCTAAAGAGAAAACTACATTAATGTCATGTATTGATTCAGCTTACAATAATGTAAATTTGCAGAAAATATAAACATGAATAAAAATAACAAACGTTCAATAAAATGATTGTTTTCAGTCAGAACCAAAATGGTAATATGCTTCTTAACCAAAATACCCTGTTGAAATTTATTTGTCTAGATGAAAACTTATACATATAGTAATTTAAATTATATTTTAAGAGTGCTTTTTTGTAAATTTTCATATTCTTTTAAGTTTGAGAAGCTGACTTAATAAAAGGTATCTGTGCGGGAAATTTGGCATTTGGCCCATATGGATTTGATTTGGAGCTGATTTTATATATATCAGAAAAAAATTATAACCTATATTTTTTAATAATTTGGGGTAGAGGGGGTATGTCTTCCCCTTTGGCTTTGTTTTAATTCTCTCTACAGTCTTATAATGTCCTGCCCCCAACACTACCTGACTGGCTTGATGCCACACAACAATCAACCAATCGACACTCAAGCCTGGGTGGCATTGACACAGGGAAAGTAAGGCATCATTTCCTATTTCCTGATGCTACTGTGTGCCATTCCCAATGTTGACAGAGCTCGTGCTACTCCTTAGTTTCCTTAGTTTCTTAACATGAAGTTTTACTTTGCCACATTAAGCACATTTTGCTTGTCATAACAGTATTATTATTAGTAGTATTAACATTCAATTAGCAAATCATGAATTTGGAGACATAATAGGTCCACAATGCCCAGCTCTAAAAAAAATGTTGAAAACTTATCATTTTTTCATGTAAATGACTTCTGATTTTTTCCTTCATATCTGATCAATATATTTTGTCAATAAATAAATAAAAACTAAACATAATGGCACTGGCAAGGACCTCTCACGTTTTTAACATCTGTTGTGACAACAACCACAGAGGCATGTGGCTGAAACTACCAGATAACACAGTAACGCCTTACAACGTTACACCTGCATAACAGGTCAGAAAGCTTAATGTAAGTAAAATGTTAACTGTCGTCGATTCCCAACCTTCCGCGAAGCAAAAGCAACTCTTGCCACTTCCGAAAGCCTTTAAAATGTCCGTAGTAAACGACAGATATCTTTATGGCTTTAATATGGTTCAAATAAATCACCACTTATATCAGTTATGGTGAAGTAGTTATCGATTACGAAATCGACAGTCCCTGATAAATCAGGTCGTTTCCTCAAAATCGGTCCTGTTGGGTGTCACGTATCAATGTGTGACCGGGTTAACTTGTGACTTTGAGCCGTAATAAGTGGTTGTCGTAGTTACAACAGATGATGAAGACAAAGTGTCCTAAAGCGTGGCCCTTGCATTTATTTTTTTTATTTGTCACAAATACATTTTGGTTTGTCAACATCTAAACCATAAGCTTTTATTAGGACCGTTTCGATTTTTATAACTTCGACAAACACCACCGTATTCAGCTGAAAGTCACCGGTTTTAACACGGTCACTCTTTAAACCGTAACATGGATCATCTCTCTGCTAGGTAAACAAGCTAACAGCGTAACCTTTAGCCTGTTAATATTTCCTAATGTTGCTTTCCTTAGGTGTAAACCCGTTCATACGGTTTTATAGACGAGGAAACTGACCAAATCCCGAACAAGCCCACACATTTTTCTATGTTGGGTTAATGTTAATGACAGACAATTTTAGCCAAGGCTAGCTGCCTGGCTACCTACACCTTCAGACTGAGCGTTTACTAACCTGTTAGCATAGTCTTGTCAGCGTCATTCTCTTCAGCTGTAAAAGTATCAGGAGATAGGGAACGCCTGTCTGCCCTCTCTTTACATTAATTATCATTACTTTCCACTTAATCTCACCTGCAACACGAGCATCGTTTTGTGGAGGATGCTGAGTGCCCGGTTGATAGCTCCCTGTCGATGCCGTGCTCACGCCCCTTCAGCAGCATGACGTCATGACGCAGTATATTGAGCCAATGAAATCATCGGGAAGGTTTCCAAGCGCACTACGTCAGTGAACATGCCCAGACACACCTACTTGTTTTCAGATCTTAGAGCCATGGAATTTACTTTTGTGGATTTTGCCGGTATGTAAAAGTATACAAATAGTTGTTTGATATAAAAGATCATGACTAAATTCATTGATTAACCAAAGTAGAGAAGACTGAAAGATTTTTGTATGAAGGAATAAAGCTCTGAGACTCTGACTGAGGAAGTATTGTACTTCATTTTGTTAAAAAACATCAATTACTCAGGAAAACTAAACATAAAGTTAGTAAAAATGTGGGACTTAAAGAAAACATGAAGCTTTATAGCAGTCTTTACTGTCACTCATCCCTCACCTTTAGCAGGCAGAGCAGAGATAATGTGATCAGCTGTTAACAACGCCATCCTCCAAATGGATCTAAACATAAAAACACAAAAAATGAAAAAAAAAAAAAAAAAAAAAGAAAAGAAAAAACACAAAAGCCATGATAATACAACAACTTAACGACCAGACAAGGTGTTTTATGAATCCACAGCTCCTACAGAGTTCAAAAAGCTTCATGTTTTCAGTTAAATGTTAAATCCAGATCCATGGTGCCCTTACTGACCTTCCAGCCGCTCTCTGATGGTGTGGCCTGTCTCACAGTGGCGTCCTGGGGGAGATGAACCTTCCCACTCCTTTGCAGGAAGTCTGCCAGTGACTCTGGGAGAGACTGAATTCCTCTGATCAGAGACCACTGAGCCCACGACTCTGAGACAGACTGCTGAGCCAGACAACCAGGACAGACCTCTGGACCTGGACCTGGACCTGCAGGGGTCACAATGTTAAAGTACACAGTCCTCCTGACAAACAACAACAGCACAGCTAGCTGTCAGTCAAAGAGACCTGCCCCCTTATTCTACACCAGGGCTGTCCAATTTGGGGTCCGCGGGCCAACTTTGGCCCACGAGCTATTATTTTTGGCCTGCTGCCCATGTTCGAATTTTTTTTTTTTCAATTATTATTTTCCCACTGCCAGCAGTCTAAATATTTCTTTCAATATTTATTTACTGTTGCACTTCCTCTCCTGACCACAAATTAACATTGTGTTACATCGGGGGTAGGGTGGCGCTGTTGAGCTCCCATCAGCTCAGAAGCCCATGACCAGAGAGTGAGTCAGTGAGAAGATGCTGGGGTTGTGGCAGAGATGGAGCGTGTGAGGCAGTGGCACACTGATAAGAGAAAGTTTATAAATAGTTGGGAACATGAGTACTTTTATACTGAAATTGATTTCAAGGCAGTATGCCTAATTAGTATTTGTGCCATATGGATGTTAAGTAATTTTATGCTATGAAACACAATAAAGAATAGTGTTATTCGTTTTCAAAATTACTCTGTATGCGTTATTCTTTTGCACAATTATGCTATAGGCACATTTAATTTCATGCACTGCAACATGAATGTTTAGTTTTGGCCCGCAACCCTCCACCCCAATTCGTTTTTGGCCCCTCACTGAAAAGAATTTGGGCACCCCTGTTCTACACCACTTTCAGACTTAATAGCATGTAAATGCTAAATCTACATCAATCTACATCACTGATCATCAACTGGCGGCCCGAGGGCCATATCAGGCCCCCCAAAGCTTCCTGTCCGGTCCCCAGAAGATCATTACATTCAGAAATGATCTTCTACAAAAACAACAATATTAAAACATTTGATCTGTTTGACAAAAAATCACTTGTCAGCCATTATTAGTAAATATGTAAAAAAAAAGCTTTAAAAAAAACTGGGTTTAGACAGGCAGAAATGTTACAAAAATGGCCAGAAAAAGTGGTGAAAAGGGGTCTGGGACTAGCAAAAACTGGTGATAAGTGTCAAAATGGGTTGTGGAGTGGCTCAAAGGGACAAAAATTGGCAGGAAAAGTGGTAAAAAAGAGGTTAAAATGTGGCAAAAATTGGTTAAAGAGAAACAAAGGGCAAGACGTTTAAAAAGTGGGTTATAAAGAGGAAAAAATGGATAAAAGAGTTGCACAAAGGGGATAAAACTTGCAGGAAAAGTGGCACAAAGGGGTTACAAATGGCAAAACTTGGGTGAAACAGGCAAAAAAAATCAACAATGGGAAAAAATTGGAAAAATATGGCTAAAATAGACTGGCAAAGTAGTGAAAGGGTGTTACAGAGTGACGCACAGGATATAATTGGCTGGAAAGTGGCAAAAAGAGGTTAAAGAGTGGCAAAATGGGTGACAAAAGCAGCAAAAATGTTGCAGAATTGGCTGAATGATGTAATGAAAAGGGGTTGAAAAGTGTCAAAAAGGAGTTAATATTGGTGCTAAATCACAACTGGGGAGGGCCTGTTCTCTGAGTCTTGAAAGAAAAAACAAATTCTGATACAATATGTTAATCGGACCAAAATATTTAGTTTTTGGTTTATTTTAAAAGATCGGCCCCCACAGTCTCTGTCCAGACTAAACCTGGCCCTTGTGCAAATGTACCTGACGACCCCTGCTCTCCAAGTTCATGTTCCTTTACCTTACTTTATGTAATGTTACATTACTACATCATTCACCCGAGTGTTACCTGATCCCAGCAGCATCCCCAATATGATGGAATCTCTTCTCTGCTCTGCGTTGTAGAGGATCGGGAAACATGAGCGAATACTCAGCTTCCTGCAGCCGCCTGCAAACACACCATGACACAGACTGTCGATGGCGATGTCAGCCAGCTACACACACACACACACACACACCCACACCCCCCCACACACACACACACACACACACCCACACAAACACACAAAAAACAAAGAAAACATTAGATTTCTGACCCCAAAGAGAGAAATAAAAGCAAGGCATCAGTCAAGATTACTGTAAACCTTCATTTTATATCCAAGTCTTTTAGTTCCTGCCTTCTCTGAAATCATCCTGGCTTTACTGGGGTCAAACTTCAATATGAGACGAGCCTTGGATCATTTTAAAATGCACTAGTGCACACAAAAGATTGGATGATTATTAAACTCTCAGGTCAGGTAGGGAGCATATGCTGGTTTGGCACTTTGCTGCGTTAACCTTGGTCCTGTTCGTCTCTAGCCTCCTGAGGGCCATCTCTCCACACAGCCACCCCCAGCTGACCCTTCCCATCCCACTCTCCTGACAAAGTTAGCATTAGACACAGTCTAAAAAGCCAAAGATATGCAGAAGAGAAATTGCCACAAATGAGTACAACCGGGGCCTCTGGAATATCAGTCAGCATCCAGGTCCAAGAGTATAGTAAGACCAGGAGACCGAGGGCCTAGAGATCCTGCCTTTCACCCACATGCTCAGAAACCAGGAATTCCGCACTGTCTTGACCAGCAAACCCATCACTCTGTGTGCAAGTCCAAGTCTTGTTTTGACCCAGGACATGTGCATTTCCAACATTTCAGCCTCCTGACTCAGAAATTTCAGAAAGCCTTCAAAGGACATCAACAGTCTCCACAAGGATCACAGCATCATCAGCAAAGTTAGGATGTCAACAAACAACCCAGCATCTCCCCTACCACTGGTTTGGGGTTTCGGCCTGTCATGACACGGTATTTTTTAGGGGTGTAACAGTACAGAAAATATTGGTTCGATACGTACCTCGGTTTTGAAGTCACGGTTCGGTACGTTTTCGGTATGTTAATTGAAGCAAATAAATACAAATTAATTTTTTAAAATTAAACTGTATTAAAATAAATAGGCTGAATAGTTTACATTTTGATTATCAATAATGCTGCAACATCCTTCCAAAAGGTCTTCAATGATTATAAATATTAATAAATAAATACATATTTGAATTCCTAGGTTAGTTTAATTGATATATTGACATATTTATACCCATTCTTTAAACGCTAAAATTTCCCAGCCAACTTGAATGCATCATCATATTAGTGTGTGTTAGCTTGTTAAGTATGCTAATAAACGTCTATTCTGCAGATTTCAACACGGACTTCAGCACTGGATTACTTTTTTCACCCAATTGGACCTAGTACAAAGTTTGGGAGAACTTTTACAGCCCATCTGGGCGGATAAAGAGGTTAAAGCCGTGTAAAATCTGAGGATGTCTTTACCTATGATGCAGCTGCAGACATGATGGAGTCCTCTCTCTCCCCCCTCTGAGGCTGACGGTTGAAGATTAGAATTAATTTGATTCACCAAGCAATCTTAAATAAGAGGAAATTCATAACTGGCTGGTGAGACTTACTGTTGTTCCTCCTTGTTACAGTGACGTTCTTGTTAGTAGGGATGGGACCAATCTGATCCAATATCGGTATCGGTCCGATATGGACGTAATTAATAGATTGGATATCTGACTGACGGCATCGAGCCAAGTGACCAATCCAAATCCATCCTACAGTTTGCGGTAGACCATGAACGCACCACAGTCTAACACGAGACAGTCTGTGTGTAACTGAGCTAGTGTTAGCTAGTGGATGTTCTTAGCAGTATAAACTTAGTCGATTAAATGTAAATCTATATTTAGAATAGTCGAAACTAGTCTAAAGATGAGAGAACACAAAGAAGAGTGGGTGTGACGTTAGCCTGATATACGCTCTACAGCATGGCTAGCATTGAAAGCTAGCGCCACTAGCACCTTCATTCCTCTTTGCAGATTATTATCGTGCTTTGATATTTGGCCTTGTTTCACTTCGGGTGAGTAGTCATACGTGAGCTTAACCCTCGACAGATAACATACCACTTTATTTCCATTTACTGCTTCGGAAAACTGTCATACTGTGGTCTTGGAGATGCTAAAAGCTTAGCCACTGCCGGCCTTCTCGATGTTTTTATCCAGTGAAGGGTCAGAGAAGGCTGCGGCCATTAACTGAAGCGACAGCGATCTCTAGTGGCAGGAAGTTCATTAATAGAGCATTATACACCGGGATTTCAAGACCGTGCTCATAAAAAATGATAGGTAAGTAGTTTAACCAACTGTTTAAGTAGTAGTTTAATATACTTGAGTTATGCTATTTAGGATAAGCATTGTTGTTTATAACTTATACTTAACTTGGATAATGTTAATATTTATTTTTTAGCAGTAGGTCAAATAAATTTGTTTGGAATACATTTAAATTCAATTCATTTTTTATTTATTTATTTATTTATTTTTTGCTTTTTAATAAGAGGAGCTGGGTGGTTTACTACAGCCTCATGTAACCTCACACATTATACCAACAACAATAATAATTGTTTAAAAAAAAAAAAAAAAAAAAAAAATATATATATATATATATACACACACACACACAGCTGCTGAATAATGTCGGTGCTGCTGCTGTTGTCTTTGTCCACCATTGTATTTTACTGGGAAACAAAGTGTTCCTAAACAGGACACTTTTACCTGGGAATATTCAGGCTGTTGCTGTGGTTTGCTGTTGTTGTTTGGTTGCCAGGACAGTGTGACAGTGAGTTGTTCTGTGGTTTTCTGTCTGTATGTGAGCTTCGTTCACATGTATTCGTTCGGTACACGTACGTACCGTACAAAGAGACCCTTACCGAATCGGTACGGTATGAATACACGTACCTTTACACCCCTAGTATTTATTGATTTAAGAACACGGTAAAGAAAAATTCAGCCATTTTAGTGTAACCCGACAGAAGGGTTTTCTATGAAATTTTATGAAAAAAAAAGTAAAATTTTGGTAATTGAGGCCTGATTTTCTCACCTAATATCAAATCACACAAGAAAACATTCCTGAATGTTAGAATCTTGATAAAAAAAACTGCCTAAAAGGGTTAGAAGAACAAATCTGACTCTTGTCCCAGCCTCCTGGAAACAAATGTGTGGATTGACTCGTCTTCCTGATTCCCTCTCTTCATGAAGATTTCCTTTATGCCACTCAGCAGGAGGGGGCGAGAAAATATATACAGAGATGCTTCCTGTGCTGGCAATGTTCCTGTGAGTGTGGCATCTTTGTGGTTGCCATCTTGAAGAGGGGTAGCTGTGGCTAAAGATGAAGGCAAATCATAACAGTGAGAGGTCTTCATTTAAAAATGGATTCACATTTTAGTTAATCATTTATAGTTTTAACCTGAATAGACCTCCCACTTCCATTCAACTGGAGCTGCTGCTACCCCTCACCAAGATGGCACCCATGTAGATCCATGCCAGAAGCCTGACAGTGGTGTCTACATGTACTGAACTTTGCAGAACTTTCAGGCTTGTTTTGGGCAAAAAATTGAGTTCGAAGTGAGGTTGTGGATGTAGCGAGTGAGCCGCCTAAGGGCACCATGGAGCGGGACCGAAGAATCCATGGTTCTAGATGTCCTTGCATATTACCAGGGGCAAGGGAAAATAATCTATTGGATAAAATAACACAGTCCACACCTTGAGGTTGGAGTAAGGGGTGGATGTGGCCAGTAAACACGGCCTGGGTACCATCTGTTCAGGTAGGGTTGCCACGAGCCCCTAGTTGTGCTGTAAGATGTCCCAAGGGCCTGAAAACTGCTGCTGGTCTTCAGGCATATTTCCAGGTATGAAAAGGCCCTGTAGAGAAATGCAGAGTGACTTATGTGTGTCAATGTGTCAAGCTTGTAAGGCTGCCCCTTCCCCTCATTCCAGCCCCAGGTTTTGGCACACTGGGTCCCGTGATGAATCCTTAGCATCCTACATGCCTAAAACTTATGTGCATGTCTGTATGTATGGATGAATATAAACACAAACAGGTGGCTTTTTCCCCACTCTTACCTGGGCCCTGAAGGCATCCTGTGCAGCTGGTTGCTGACGTACAGGGCCATGAGCGTAGGTGACAGGTAGAATCTCGTCTGTCAGACCAAGCTCCTCCACCTTTAAACACACATTAACGCCTCACATATCACAATCAAAGTCACGTATGACAATCTTCAAGTTAACACAGTCATCAATAAAAGTCTCTCTCCATAACTCATCAGTGCTTCAGAACTCGGCTGTTTCTCACCATGTTTCGTCCCACGGCCCCCGCAGGTCTGATCCCCCGGGCTTCATGTTCAATAACAGCACCATCTGGCCTCCTGGTGGACCACAGCCAGCCCCCGAACCACCTGCTGGACTCCAACAGAACAACCTGCACAGAAAAAAACACAGGTTGACTTTTTAAAGGCCCTGTTTACATTTGCCATTAAAGGGGACATATTTTACCCTTCTAAGACAAGTTTATATTGTTCTCAGAGGTCCCCAAAACATGCCTGTGAAGTTTGTTGCTGAAAAAACACTCCAGTATTGGATTTTTGCATGTCTAAAAACCCTTCTGTTTCAGCCCTGCTCAGAACTAGCCGTTTCTGTGTCTGGGGCTTTAAATGTTAATGAGCTGTCTCTACATCCCTGACCACACCCCTCTCAGGAAATAGATGTGGCTTTCATGATGTAACAATGGCTACGTTCACACTGCAGGCCTTAACGCTCAATTCTGATCTTTCTCAGATCTGATTTTTTTTGTTTGCCTGTTCACACTGCAGTCATCTTCCAAAAGATTAGATATGTGTCTGATTGAGAACCACATACGAAAGTGGCCTGAATCTGATTTGAAAAAGGTCAGATTCAATGTGACTTGCGCTGTTAACACAGAAAAAAATCAGATACGAGTCACATGTGAGCAAAAAAATCAGATTCTGGTCACTTTTGACTGCAGTGTAAACGTAGCCAATGTTACATACACTTATTTCCAAATATAAGGACCTGATTGGGATTTGTAGCATCAATTTCCCGGACCAAAGCCAACAGGTTAACCCATTAAGCTATCCAGCATCTCAGCTAAAAGCATAGAGCAAGATCAGGAGAGGAGGGTGGAACTTTTTTTCACACGGGGAGGGCCAACCAACCCTGGGGGTGGTGCTTACTCCCCACATGAGGTCATGAGGGGAAAATCTTGTTTCAGCACACATTTTCTGAAAGGTGGAGAAGAGAGGGTGGAAGGGAATGGATTTTTCTGGTATTTGAGGGGATTGTGGACAGGCCAGGGGCACATGTTTTTTTACATTCAGATACTGAGGGACGTCACAAAGATCTGCACTTTTTTTCTAACTACAGCCCATTCATTAATTCTGTGGCTCTATTACTCTCACTTAGTGTCCCTACATTGGGGGTGTCAAACTTACGGCCCAAGGGCCACTAAAGCCGTGTTTCCCTAAGGGGGTCCGGTTTGATTCAGTTCGGTTTGGTACGCTAAACCCTAAAATAGTTTGCGTTTCCACAGACACCTGTGCTCTCACTTGGGTGGGCGACTGTAAAAGCATGCATGTGAAATCACAGACAGCGCGAGTCAGCTGTTCCAGCTGCAGAGTTATAGAAATGATGAGTGACAGAAATCAGTTGGGAATAAGCAGTGAACAGCTTTATTTCAGCTGAAAGTGCTTTAAAAAAAATAACTAAATTTTAATGATGTTAACCGCTGTCAGTACAGATCCTCAGCTGATGAATACGTGTACAGAGACGGTTTGAGTCGTAACAGTACGTTAATATGTGAATATATCTAGTCTAGAACAGTTTATACGACAAAATATGAAAGTTTAGAGCTGTACTGTGAGAATTCGCTGCATTAAAAATAAAGGAAAAGTTCAGCTGGTGTTAAAATCAAACTGGATTAGGTCAGAAATCCGGGGTGCGCTGATCTCATTTTAAAATAGTCTGCAGCCTGAAGTTTTACGAGCTTGTTCAACAACCACAGAGCGATGTTTTCACAGGTTACCTAAAGTAAGAAGTAGATTAATAACTAGTTACAAATGAGAATGAACTGTTGTAAGGCTTCGTATTCACAACACTTAAGCATTAATTTAGTTTCTCATCCATTGCGGATGGATCAGGCTGATGTGAGCCTTTGGGCTCTGCTTTGTGTTTTTAAAATCAGGTCCAGAAAAACATCAGGAAACTTGATTTGTGGCCAGATACCAATATCCATAGACTAGGAAACAGTTTGGATCCCCGGCGAGTCCACATATTTCCCATTTAGGCAGATAAAAGTCAATTTTTCTACCGTTTGAAGCCCGGAGGCGAGCAGCTGAGTCGCACACTGACGTGACATCAGTGCAGCCCCTATTGTTGTGTGTGTAGCTCCACCTTGTTGGTACGGTTAGGTAAGATTGGCACGCCTATGGAAGGGTGCCGAAAAGTGGGATGGTACAGGTTGGTTTTTTGGGACCCTTTCCAACTTTTGCTCTATGGAATCGCAAAAAATGCGTGCCGTAACACACCGAACTGAGCCGGACCGCTTGGTGGAAACGACCTATATCTGCCCACCAGCAGGAGCCACCTGGGCTGCAAGACATTTCGGGAAATAGGAAACATTTTTTAAAAGTATGAATTTTCAATATTTACAAATTGTAGTATTTAAAACAGAAACTTTCACCCATTTATTTCTGTGATTAGAGCAAAGAAAGATAATTTGATGTAATAAATGAGTTAAATGTGAAATATTGAACTAACTTTAAAAGATGCAAAGCAGAGCGCAGACCAGTGCAGCTGCTGCATCACTTCAGATCTGCAAATACACAGTCCATAAGAGAGGCTGATACAGACAGCATGCTTTTCCAGTTCAGCCTGACTTGAGGTTGTAGATTCTCAGATGGACAGTGTGATGTGGGTTGGCTACGTTTAAGTGGCTTGTCAGGTGATTGAGGGTGTGGTTTTGGTGTCGTTCGCTCCCGAACTTAAGTTAAAATAAATATTAACTAAATTTGCTGTTATCTTCCAGATGAAGCATTGTTAAATAATGGACCAGTTTTGTTTGGGTGCCATAGACTGACAAAATTTTAATTAGACAAAGTTATTGATGTCACCTTTGGTTACTAAAGAGAGCTTTTGAATCCAGTTGGTGGTAGTGGCCATATTGAAAAGGCTGTATCAAACTAAAGCCTGGTTCATTCTTCAGAGTCAAGTCTTCTTCTAGTTAAACCATTGAGGCCTGCGTTGTCTTTAGTGAAGTGCCGCAAAGATTTTCTCCTCTCTGACTGGAGGATAACCTGCATCGGTATCCAAAGAAGATGTAAATAAATACGATTATTAATCAATATGCTTTTTAAAAATTACGGGCCCCACTCTGAAATCAGGGGACAACAGTATGGTGTACCTTGACATTTTAGCTGATCTTACATGTACCTGGGGCAAAAACACAATAACAACCACTTCCCTAAAGCAACCTTGTTTTTGTCTTTATTATAAAGTACTTTCACTAGGAATTTAACACACTTTTTGGTCTGAAAAATCTTAACATTCTTTGTTTTCTTGTATCTTAACATCTCTACCCGAAATAAAACACTGTCTAAAAAAATAAGTACTTTCTTACCCAGAACAGAGATATAGCTAAGAATACTCCTGTAATTATTATTCTGTCTCTGCTTTTGGTGCTTGACAGTTTTTAATTCTCGCTGCTTTTTAATAGAGGTGTTGTACTTTAATTAAAGGTGCTACTTTAAAATCAGCCCAGGCCTCAGATAGCTGTTGTGAATTCCTCTCTTTTCTCTGTGTTAGAGGAAAAGTGCCTGTGGTCCAACTTGCAGGCAGCCTGATGTTATCAGCAAAGTCCAAACAGCACAGCTGGGTGGACATATTTTGAAAGTTGAGCTGGGAGAGAAATTATATTTCAGGCTGTTTTTATATCAGGTTAGTGAGACATGCCTGTGGGTAAATATGATACAACTGTTTTGGCTTCAGTAATGCTCTGTCACAGGACGTTCTCCACAGTTGTCGCTCTAGGTGTCACTAAAAAAACACCAGTTTTATATACGCCGGGCGGCTCAGGGCTCAAACAGACTGCGGCTGATAGCGTGGTTTTACTCCAAAGATAAAATCAGAACTATGACGTGATCATGATAGTACTGTCAGGACATATCTGGATGTGTTTTTACAACATGGCAGGTAAGCTGCACTCTCAACATCAGGAAGAAAACAAGGTGAAATTCAAAGATTTATTTGACAGAAGATTAAAATCACAGAAGGCTTTATTCACATCCTAAGTGACCCAAGAAAGGGGTCATCAAATGTTAAGTAAAAATGTGTGTAAAAAATGGAATATTCATGCATTTATTAAGTCAATGATGATTGATAACTGCACATGTTTAATGCCATGTTCAGTGTGACGCAAGCATGAGTTTAGTTAATAATTGTGCCTGCAAATTCAACATATTCTGAAGCTTGTTGTCTAGTAGTGGTGGGAGTATCGATACTACAGTATCGATATATCGGTATTTACAAAGAACTCTTTTGGTATCGATCTCCCTAGCAGAGTATTGATACCAAAAGAGTACTTTATAGTACGCCTCACCACTGCTTCTCCGCCGAGTGCCTCTCTGCCTCCCTCTCCTCAATACTGTTTTGCTTTTACTGCTCGTCCGTGCCACGTGACTTGAGGACCAATCATAAATGAGTAACAGTTTTCAGCAACTCCACTCGCTCGCATATGAATTCATTTAACAGTCTATGATGTGAACCCGGCTGTCTTTCTCACTCAATGTGATCCCCAAGTAAATTTCAAAATTGTAAGAAAGAAAAGAATGTGTGCTTCGTAAGATCTGCTGTTTTTTGGGGAATAGAGATAGTGGTGGTGGTCATGCACCTGAAATCAGCATGTTGTGATGGGTTGACTGTTGTTACTTGTCGATTTAAGAGTTATTTTTGGTGTGCTTGAGTTGTCAGTGGACTTTAATGGAGTATTGTATGTTCCTCAAAAGAAAAAACACAACAGTTACGGATAGGTTTGGGGTCTTTTCTCTTGCTCACTTTTCTTTTCCCCTGATACTATGAGCTGGTATTAAACAGAGATGCAGCAGCTGTGTGTAAATATATTGTCGGGTAAAGCCTGGGAAATCAAGACTACAAATCCCAGCGGCACAGGTCGGTTTTGGGAGACGTCACTTCCAGTCTGTGTGTTTGAAAACCGGTTGATTGTGAAAGTGGGGACAGCTGTACAGAGCAGCGGGGATTCGTAGCAGCGGCAGAGCCATGATAGAGAGGACAGATAGAAAGGACTACTTCACTCTTACATCTGATGGACAACATGTGAAGTTGTGTAGTTCGGCCTGCATCGTGCTCGCTTAGCTGCACGAGGTTAGCCCGCGCAGTTTTTAAACTTGCACCACTGTTACCACCATCTCTCCACCGCAACACAACAAAACCTGAATGAAGCCAACCAGACGGGGCTGGCAGCTCGTGGGAGTCCAAGACTGTGCTTGTCGGGTAACCAAGGAAGGACGCCGTGGTCATGGTACAGACATAACACCAGGTACACACAGCTGCCATTTATTCGCCTCTGGTTTACTGCTCAGCTCATGGTTGTGTTTCACGTTTGGATGCAGTGGCCGCAACTCCATTAATAGGGGTTGTCTAAGTTGCATTCATCATAGTACTTACTGATTACTGGGTGTTTTTTTTTTAGCATTCTGGCGGTTTTTGGACAAGTTTTGGGCTGGAAACTATCAGCTGTATCTGGCAACACTGGTGGAGCGAAGCTCATACACTGACGGAAATCCAGAGAACAACTCACTGTCATGCTGTCCTGGCAACCACACAACCACAGCAAACAACAGCAACAGCCTGAATGTTCCCAGATAAAAGTGTCCTGTTTAGGAACACTTTGTTTCCCAGTAAAATACAATGGTGGACAAAGACAACAACAGTAGCACTGACATTATTCAGCAGGTGTGTCGCTGACAGCACGTCATCCAGCAGACCAATCAAAGCATTTGAAAAGGCACCACTCAAACAACAACGTCACTGTAAGGAGGAGGAACAACAAAAAGTCTCACCAGCCAGTTATGAATTTCCCATGATTTAAGATCTTTTTATCATAGCAATGGTGCTCTGGTTTTGTGAATCAGATTAATTCTAAACTGTTCAACTGTCAGCCTCTGAGGAGGGGGGAGAGAGGACTCCATCATGTCTGCAGCTGTCTCACAGGTAAAGCTATCCTCAGTTTTCACATTGCTCTAACCTCTTTATCCACCAAGATGGGCTGTAAAAGTTCTCCCAAACTTTGTAGTAGGTCCCATTGGTTAAAAATGTAATCCAGTGCTAAAGTCTGTGTTGTCCGCAATGTACAAATGAATATGTACAATTCAAATTGAATGCATACATTTTAGAACGGTTTATTATATTAATTATTCATAAAGTGTGCTGTCACATCGTCCTTGGTGAAAAGCCGGTGAAGAGGTTACTCCTGCAAATCCTGACTTGTGTTCGTAAGTGAAGGACCACAGACTAGCTCAGACTAGCTCTCTTGTAGTTGGTGTTCTCCACTTTTGAAGATTTGTGTGTAGTCTTTAAACAGTATAAGCATTGGGTAATATCCTCAACCTTCATTTTTAGCATCTAAAAGCAGTGTGGAGAAGAGGGAGAAGCCGGCAAGTCTCGCTTGTTGCTTTTTTCGCAGTAAGCTTCTGTTTACTTTTTTTAATGGTTCAGACATATTCGTCATGTGACTACCTGCACTGCACGATGACACCCAAACCGTGACTGTCTGGGACAAAAAAAACCCCAACAAAAAACAAAAACCATAACACCCCTAATCTAGGTACAGCTAACAACCCAGTTTTATTATCATGTCTTTATCTATTCAGAGCTGGCATTTGGAATACTGATGAGCAGCAAACAACAGAAAACATAGAGGGCAACTGGTAAAATAAATTCACGTTGTTACCATCCATCATTGAACATATTCAGGACTACTACTCCCATTTAACATCTGTATAGCACTTTGGAAAGAGCTTCCATTTGTTTTTTATGCATCAGATAATCTTCTCTCAGTGATGGTTTAAGATAAAATGTGTCTTTCAGCATAG
Organism: Cheilinus undulatus; assembly: GCF_018320785.1. Taxonomy (NCBI): domain Eukaryota; kingdom Metazoa; phylum Chordata; class Actinopteri; order Labriformes; family Labridae; genus Cheilinus; species Cheilinus undulatus. The sequence continues at coordinate 6,393,144 of NC_054872.1, forward strand.
ATGTTGGTAGAAGTGTCACTGAGGCTCCACACTGTAAAGTTATCAAACTTAAAATGAGCCTCTGAGATCTGTACAGAATCAATATTCCAGTGTTTACTGTGTATGATGTTCTTTTAACACTGCAGTACCAGCTGTTTACCACAAGGTGGAGGTAGAGACCTGCAGAAAGCAGCCAGTCCTCAGTAATAATCACACAGGATTCAGTAGGAGGAATGGAGCGCTGAGTGGATCAGTTGAAGTGTCTGTTTTTGGCAAACCTGAGTGCATTCCTCACCAGAAACACTCTCCTGGCTAAGACCAGTGCTTCTTCTTTTATTTTGTTAGTTTATAAACTAAAATTGTGCAGGCCTCTTTTTTAGATCACTCCTGAAGAGTGAGTCAGTCTGTTGGATTCAGCACATGCAAAGCTGGAAATCATAACCTTCAAACCAGTCCAGTTATGAACAATCACTGCCCTTTATTCTATACTTGAATTAACTATTGTACTTAAATTCAGCTTAGTACCTGTGTCACTGAAGTCATTTCTCTCTCTCCATGTTTATCTCATCTTGTTTTATTTATTGTTACTGAGGCACGTCCGGTCTTTATGGTCAGGCTGGTCTTCTGCACATTGACTTCATTTCTAGGGATGTGCTCATTCAAAGATTTACATAAAACTGCATGCCTCTGCCCTGTTTATTGCCAGATTATGAGCATATAACAAAGCTGCAAAGGTTTTCACTATATTGGATTTTTGCAGGTATGCCAATATACAGATTAATTCTAGTTGATACAGATATTGTTACCAATATTTAAATATTTTGTTCCAACTTAAAACTTCTGTTGTTGAAGCACTCTTTAAAGCTTAAGAGCAAAGATAAACAAAGGAAAAGGATTAAGCTGTTCTAGGTCTGTTGGTGCTGCCTAAAAATCAAACATTTTCAAACATACTGATATTTTTGGCTGATATAGATGGATGTTAACAGCAGATATATGGGTTGGAAATATTGGCTAAAATTCCCTATCTTCCAAAACTGAGGGTTAACTTTTTAAACTAATATCTGCTGATATTAGGGCACATATTATGCAAAATACACTTTTCAGGGTTTTCCAACAAAAACATGTGCCTCTGGTCTGTCCATAATCCCCTGAAGAATCAGAAAAACCCATCCCCCCTACCTCTGCCTTTCTCCACCTTTCAGAAAATGTGTGCTGAAACAAGCCGTTCTCAGATTTTCCCCTCATGATGTCATGTGGGGAGTAAGCTCCGCCCCCAGGTTTGGTTGGCCCTCCCTTCTTGGTAGAAAGTTCCGCCCTCCTCTCCTGAGACACATCCATTAACCCACATCCGATTCCTGAGATGGGCGGAGTCAGACAGCTCATGAACATTTAAAGCCACAGACACAGAAACAGCTCGCTATGAGCAGGGCTGAAACAGAGGAGTTTTTAGACATGTCAAAATCCAAAACTGGAGTGTTTTATTTTTTTTTCAGCAACAAACTTCATAGTCATGTTGTCGGGATCTCTGAGACCAGTATAAACTTAAAGGGGTAAAATATGTGACCTTCATTAACAACATGTGGAACAAGAGATTAAACAGTTTTAAATTTTGGTCATACAAAAGTACTCTAACATGTTTCCTTTATCGGTATGTCTTGAACTATACCATACTACCATAACTAAAGAGTCACAGTACTGGATTTTTGCTGATATCCTACAGTGCTGATTATTTTAACTTTTTGGGGTTGATTTATCATCCCTTCCAGTATAAGTCCATGATATTATTGCTCACAGCATGGGTGAGTACATTAGGAAGGGAAAAGGTTCGTGTTTGCTCAAAGGATCTGAGGTTTTATGTTAACCTTTTTGGCTAAATTTCCTCAAAAGGTTTCCTTGTCAATGGCGCCACTGTAGCTCTGTGACCCCCAAACCTGCAGGACGTAATGTTGATAAAGTGATGATTTACGATCGAGGGTCCGTGCATTGTGTTGTAATTTGAAAGTACCGGATACTCCACGCTTGTGACTTCCTGTTTGGAGCTTTCTGATTGATGGGGATTGGCGCAGTCTGGCAGCGGCCGGCGATGATCTGCAGTGTATCTCTAGCTGAGTGGCGCATCAAGGACACGCCGGTGCCAGAGTGGAGTGCAGGCAGTGGAAAAGCTCTGATCAACTAGAGAAGGAGCGATTTCCTCTGCAGTATGACCTGCCAGCACAGCCGCTGTATGTGGAAATTGCAGGTAAATGGACGCAGAGGATTTGTGCTTACGCTGCAGATCCAATGTTAATGCATGGATATGATTAAATGGCATCTGGAGAGGGTCCTTTAACTGAGGCTCTACTTTCTGTAGTTGTTTTGTCTGTGAATGTTTTACAAAACCTTGTTGTCATTTTTTTCTTTTTCTTATTATTCCCCACAGCTGTTTGAGTAACTTTGTAGTCACATTTCTCTTTGTGTACCTGTAGTTTTTGTGTTTCTCTGTCGTCTTTGTGTCCTTTTGTGTCTTTTCTTGTTGATTAACTGTCATAAAAAAACAGCTTACAGTCATTTTTAGCAGAGGCTGTGAGACGAGGACCCCCTGATACGGTGGGCCCCTGCACGTTTGCTGAGCAGCCACAGTTCTCCACTAACAGCTGAAGTATCAGACCTCAGCGAGCGTAGAAGATTTCTAGTCAAACAGCTGTTATTTTCTGTATTAAACTTAAGGTCAAACTTTCCTCACATCTGAAGCAGCTCCCATCTGGATTCATTATTCCCACACATTTCTGCCTCACTCCCATGTCTCTGTTTAATTATTCCTCCCTTTTATTCCTCTCAGTGGGGCGTCCATTTTCTTTAAAAAGTTTCTGTTTAACCAATTTCAATGTCTGATTTAAGCAGACTGTGGTTAAAATCCGTAGCACTCAGGAACAGCAGGCGCTCTGCACAGCAGGGGATAAACACAGTAGAGACAACACTTTCAGATGCAAAACAAACATCCAAAGAGCAAAGAGAAGTTAGATGGAGGAAAAAAAATGGGAGATTATTCTGACTTTAAACCTCTCGCTAAGGTTGATGTACACAGAAATCTCCTGTGTACATTCCTCTCTTAGTGACCAGACAAAAGGAGCATATATTTACTAAAGTCAGCCTTCTCTAGTCATGGAAACGATCAACTATACAGAGACTTCAATCAGTGAGTTAAGTCTCAGATTTTCTTTTCCAGGACAGGGAATTGTCAGCCATCCCACTCCAGACTGAGCTGTCTTTCACTGAAGCTCCTTTTTATATGCAGAATCCCACATTTAAGGAAACAGTCTTCAGGAATAAGGGATGAAAAGAGATGTCAACTTGTTAGTTCTTGCTTAGGTGAGTCCCCTTAGTTATTTTCTCTTTGTAGTTTTCACTGCCTGTCTCACTGGATCAGGTACAGAGTGGCTAACGTGGAGAAATGGGAAGATTTCCAGTGGGCTAGGCTGGTTTCAGGGCTACAAGAGCCACTGAGCTAGCTTAATATGGAGGACTGTCCCATCCTGTGCCGGTCAGGCCCGTGTCAAAATGTATCTGTTTCATGTAGGGATGTTTCGATACCATTTTTTCCTTCCTGATATGATTCTGGGTGTTGGATATTGGCTGATAGGATCACTGATCTGATACCAGTGAACTTTCTGGACTAACTGTGAAGACTAGCAAATTATTCTAGACCTATATTTGACTCAAAACATGGCTCAACAAATAGAATCATGGTGTACAGCATCTCTGTGACCCTAAAGTTGTTTTCCTGCTGAAAACAATATGGCGGTCAGCATTCAAGTTAGCATTCGAGCTAGTGGCAATACATGATCGTAATTTGATTAAAATGGATAAAAAAGACGTTCATTATCAGGGTTTACTGGTGAGGATTTAACCATGAAAGTCCCCAAAAGTCTCATGAGTTCCAGACTCGCTGAAAACGCTGCTGCAAAGGCATCTATAGCGTCAGTGGAAAGGAACAACGCCTAGCTTCAAGAGGAAAAACAAGTAAGAGGCAACGATTTGTAGTTCAATTGTTATTTGACGTTTGATAATCTGTGTCACTTCTTGTCATGAATGACGCCGCTGGTCTGGAAGGCATTTTAACAATCACATTTAGAGAAAAACTATCAGTTGGTCCTGTGGTTCTTCTTCGGTGCTCTAAAAACGGTAGCTAACATTTAGTACGGCTAAACAAAGCAAAATATAAGTTAAACAAAACTTTATCAGATTGGTGCATAAACTCGTGTACTCGCCGATACCAACACCTGCATTTTAAGCAGTAAGCACTGCAGAAAAAACATCTGACGTTATTTGAAGATAACTGGGACAGAAAAACATTTATAGGAAGAGAGGACTTAGCGCTGATGACGTCAGACGCTAAGATTTGCTGTGTAAAGATCAGCCAGTTTAAAACTATTTTTGTACTGTTTTAAGCGCACTTCTGTCTCAATAATTTAGTTCACATGATGTCAGATCCTCATTCCTTAAATACAGTATAATATTAGGAAGAGCCCTGGGCCTGACACGATCACTTGCAAACTCCAAAAAGTCTGTGCAGATCAATTGTGATGTTTTCAGTGATATCTCTAATGCATAAGGCATAAAGTCCCATTAGTATGGATTGAATCTGTTGTAGTTCCAGGTGCCGAAAGCAAATCTCCTAAAGAGCTAAATGATTTTAGACCAGCAGCTCTCACTTCACTTATAGTGAAATGTTCTGAGCGATTGGTCAAGCAACTTATAAATAAGGTGCAAGACCTCTTGACCCAGTGCAGTTTGCATCATCCATACAGAGGAGAGGATGCTACCACTACTCTGCTTAACTTTCTACAAAAACATCTGGAGCGTATGAGAACCCATGCCAGACTCTTATTTGCAGATTTCTCCTCAGCCTTTTGTGTATCTGGGCTCTCTCCTCTCTCTTCTTTTTTCAGTCATTACTCAGAGATCATGACCATTGGTGAGGGTTGGGAAGTAGATCGACCAGTAAATCAAAATCTCTGCCTTTCACCTCATCTCCCTCCTCACCAAAACGAACCAACTCAGTGACCGCAGTACTGCTGACGCTGCACTGATCCGCCTGATAGCTTCAAGCTCACTTTTCCCCTCACTTGTGAAGTAGACCCTGAGATACTTGAACTCCTTCACCTGAGGCAGAGACTCACTCCCCACCCAGAGGAAGAAATCCACTGTTTTCCAACAGAGAACCATGGTCTCGGACTCAGAGGTGCTGACCCTCATCCTGACTGCTTTGCACTCAGCTGCAAACCACCTCAGTGCCTACAGGAGGTCCCAGCTGAGGAAGCCAACAGAACCACATCTACAAAAAGCAGAGATGGAATTCTGAGGTCCCCAAACCTGAAACCCTCCTTCCACCTCAAGATCCTGTCCATGCAAACCACAAACTGAATCAGATAAGGGGCCGACTTTGTGTTGAGAATGCCAACACAACTCTCTCTTTGGTTATACAGGGACCTGAGGGCTCACTGCGGAGCCCCATATTCCCCAGTACCCCAAACATGACCCTCCAAGGGACAAAAACGTAAGCCTTGTGCAAGTCCACAAAACACACGTAGACTTGATGAGCAAACCCCCATGTTTAAGTGGTGTGATACCCTGATAATCAAGCATACCCTCCAGTTTTTACAAACGGGAACCACCACCTCAGTCTGCCACTCCACAGGCAAAGGCTTTATAAGTACCTGGAGGTAGATTTTTTCATTGGTGCTTTGCAGATGCTGATATCTATCATGATGCCAAAATTATTAAACAGATGTAACAGGAAGAAACACTCTGAGAAAGAAAACAAAAAAGGAGAAAGAACATGATAAGTGTGATTAAAAACTGGGAAAAGAAAGAAGGGTGCTCTTTCTTTTGTCAAAACCCAAAAAAACCTCAAAGTAACAGCCTCTTGACTTCAAAGTTACAATGTGTAGAATTTTTTCACTGAAATGTCGGATTCCCTGTTTTAAAAACTAGTGGAAATATTTGACGTAATAAAAGTATAGTCAACTAAAATTCTCAAATTAATATAGAAATAAAATTAAATTGATATCGACATTTCCTTACAAAACTTACACATACTGTATTTTTCAGTGATAGCAGCAGCTTAGGACTAAAATCTTCCATCCAGTAACCTGACACGCCAGATTGATTTGTTTCACACATCCATCTTGAAAACCTCCGATAGACAACATTTGGGAAAGGGCAGCATCTCTGCCATAATTGCACCGGCCTCTTCTCCCCTGCTTGCGTACATCACGACTCCGCCGCGCCCGAAAGTACTGCCCCTTGACACTGATTGGTCCTGCCACTTTCTTACCGGGCCCAGACTGTTCAGACAGGGGCTTTGCAAGATGAATTCGCCAGTGAGAAACACGGAAACAGGAGAATACATCTGCTTTGCAAAGTTACCCATCCATTGGAAAGGAGCTAAAAGTTACAGTGCAAAAGGAGGGAAATGCTGTTTATGATGCTGAGGTGCACCTATCTGCATGAATTCTCCATTCAACTCACTTGTTTAATGTCTTAAAGTTAGATGTACTATGTAAATTAGTTCATACATCTCATTTCAAGACAAGTACTAATTTCTAGCCTCGATAGCAGACATTTTAACTTATGACAAGCCATTAAAAACTCATTTAATATCTTAAAATACTTATTTTGAGCTATCAGATAAATTCAGATTAAAATGAAAGTGATGTTATAGAGTTAAGGTAGAATTTTTTGGAGAAGTAAACAACTTCTGCCATGTCAGAGGACAGCATGTACAGATCTGTTTAAAATGCTTGAAGGTGACTTTTATAGCCGCTTTTTTAACATACCCACTCTAAATGTTCTGGCTGCTGTCTTAGCCTCCTGTGTAGCACACTCCCACCCTTACACTATCTGACAGCTACTTTTATAAGGCTCAAGTAGATATTTAGTTTTAGAGGTCTGTTTGTAGTTGTAAACTTCACTTGTGTTCCTGTTTTTGGTCGTCATTGCCCAGAAATTTTGATCAGCCATGCCAGTGAGCTAAATGACTCTCAAAGTTTCAATTCCTGTCAACAACTCTATCAAATTAGAGAGAAGAAGAAAAAAATAATTACATGAAAAATTTAAAACCTTTTCTCTTGGATGCCCCGTTGCCAGGAAAACAGCATGTACCAAAAAAGTCTAGTTTAGCAGGGGTTGGTACAGGTTACATGGAAATAATTGCCAAGTAATTACAAATTATTCAAGGACTTTGAGTTTTGATTTAACTTTGTTTGGAGCAACAGTCAGATCATTTTGGATTTGACAGAAAGGAGTTACTCATGAACTCCTCCACTTTTATAATGTTGTGGTTCCAGACAACAGATTAATGTAGCTTTCAGGTTTATATATTTCAAAAATTCAGCCCCAGAAGCATGTTGAACCAAGGATTTGGACATTTTTCAGCATCTTGTGAGGACAAACAAACAGGGAACATAAAAGCCTCTTAGACCCACATCATAAGACCAACAGGAAGTCTGCCATTTTGACTTTTGTCACAAAAATGGTGTAATTCAATGGTTGTAAAATGAACTTGTGTAGTGGCATCAATACAAACAACTTCATTATTGGTCTGTAGAAAGATGACTTTTTAGAGGTAAGAAGTCATTTGTGAAAACTTTTTCATTACTCTAAGGCAGGGGTGTAAAAATGGAAGGCCCGGGGGCCAAATCTGGCCTGTTAACACATATATCCGGCCCGCAAGATCATATAATTTTATTATAATTGACCCACCAGTCTGAGGCCTGCAGATATCTCCCAGTACAAAAATGTAAACTTAGCCTTGATGATTTTAAATATCCTTGTAAAGTCAAAAAGTCAGGAATGTAGGAAAAGAAACTAATTTGGGTTTTCTTTTCATATTTTAAATCTTGCATCTCAAAATTGTGACTTAAACTTATGACTTTGAGTTTTTAGTTTATATTTAACTCTTCAGTTCATAATTTTCAGTTTTTAATCTCACATTTCAACCTTTTATGTTCAGTTTTGAACTACAAGTAATTTTGAAAATTTTAGCTCATTATTTTGAAATTCTTTCTCATGTTATTACCTTTCCAATTTTAACTTTGACTCTTAATCCCATGTTTTGACCTTTAAAGTTCACTTATTATGGAAAATACACTTTTTCAGGCTTTTCTAGCAAAAATATGTGCCCCTGGCCTGTCCACAATCCCCTCAAGTACCAGAAAAATCCACCCTCCTCTCTCTCTTTCTTCAACTTTCAGAAAATGTGTGCTGAAACAAGCCGTTCTCAGATTTTCCCCTCATGATGTCATGTGGGGAGTTAGCCCTGCCCCCAGGTTCGGTTTGCCCTCCCCGCTTGGAAGAAAGTTACGCCCTCCTCTCCTGATGGAGATCAGGACCCTCCCTGTCAAATCCGTTAAGACCATTCAATTTCTGGAGAGGGGTGTGGTCGTGGGCGGAGTCAGACAGCACATTAACATTTAAAGCCATAGACACAGAAACAGCTCGTTCTGAGCTAAAACAGAGGGTTTTTTTAGACATGCAAAAATACAAAACTGGAGTGTTTATTCAGAAACAAACTTCACAGGCATGTTTTGGGGATCTCTGAGACCAATATAAACTTGTCTTAAAGAGGTAAAATATGTGACCTTTAAAACTCGTGATTTCAAATTTTATCCTATATTTTGACCTTTAAAATGTAACTGTGACCTTCACTTTTATATATTTGCCTTTTGAAAACATTATTTTTACTTTTTATTTCAGATTTAGAGCCTTTAAACTTTTCATTTAGTCTTTTCTGAATCTCAAAATCCTTGACTATAAACTATATGTTGTTCTTAGCAGCAACAGATCTCATTACACGTGAAGAACATGGTCAGTTAAGTTTTAAATCACTAAAAGATCATTGCTGGGTCCTTCACACGTAAAGCAGAGAATTCCAACCTCACATGGAGAGAAATAAAAGCTCACAGAAACATCCAAGAGGGCTCAAAACAGAATGATACAAAAAAAGAGATAATTAATACAGTTAGAGAATTTCACTAGAGACTATTGGGAGAAGTCAAGTCCAGTGAGAGCATACATGAAAACAACAGCGTTTAAACATTGTACACACAATAAGCAAATGCAGCTGCTGTGTGCTAATTCTAGCAGAACCTCAGAACAGCGATATCAATCAGCCTGCGACTGCACTCACCCATTTAACAAACATTGTTGGAAGTTTTTTGGCTGCAAAGTTGTCTGAAAATCTCCGTTGTAAACAACCAAGCATGGTCTGCCTTTTGCGTTGGCGGTGTGCTCGACCACTGTTGTGGTACGGGGTATTTAAGAGAGTACAAACTCTGGGTAACTCAGCTCACGGTCAAAAATACTTCTGTCTTATCTGGCGTGATCTTAAAGCTGACCTGTCCATCCAAGAGTCTCTCTCTGTCCTTTATCCAATTCTGCTCGCTTGTACCTCATCACTTCGACACCGCTTCCTGATCTAACAAACAACGGTATGGGTCGAGTGTAGGGCAGAACACGCCTGCATTAATCATACAACAAAAAATAATAGTGGCATTAAAATGAATTTAAGGTAATGCATTATTAATGTGTTAACTTTGACAGCCCTACAAAAAGTAAACTAAATACACCGACAGATTTCTTTTAATGCATTAACCCAGCACTGTTACAAAGTCTTCATAAGGGTATTTACTATATCAATTAATAAAACAATTATCCCACAGCTGCACTGTTTTAGATTTTATTCCTTCAGGCCTTTTTTGTTCACATCATAAACACCAAGCTGTTACCCTGTAACCCTTGGTGATATTTCACGTATGTGTCTCTAAGTCAAAGCAGTTTAATTCGGTGTAAGGGTACAGGCTGAGTGTCTGTGTGGAGGCTGTGCTGCCATCCTGCTGAGGTCAGTGAATGGGTGTAATGGAGGAACAGAAGCTTGATAATAGCTCAGCCTCAGACCTCCAGAGTCTGCAGCAGTTTCCAAAATCCACAGTCATCAGCATGCACACCACGTGACGCCTCCCTCTCTCTCAATCTTCCTCCCCCTCCTCGTCTTTCTCCTCCCAACTCTCCCGCTGTGTCTCCCTCTCTCTACTTCTCCTCTGGCTCAGTGGTGTGTTTCCAAGAGATAAGACCCTTGCTCATTTCACACATGAGCAGAGTGGAGTTGGGTAAGGCTGTGCGAGCGACTGTGTGTGTTCATTGTGTGTGTATACCTGTGTTTGTGTGTGTGGGTGTGCGTTTGAGTTTGCACGCTTATGTATGCGTTGAAGGTTAGAAAATAGAGAGCAGGCACAGACTCCGACTCCAAGTTTTTCTTCACTTGCTGCTTCTTTACTTCGGCTCTTTGAGGCGCTGGCTCGTCTCTCCTCTGGAGCTGTCTGATGGAGAGGAAACAACAGTTCACTTTTATCAGTTAGTTAATATCAGACCAAATCACAGAGCAGCACTTTTATAAAACACTAAAACATGAAAAAATAACCAATTATGTTCTTTAGAGGAAAATGCTGTGTGGTGCAAGTCTTTAGGCCAACTTGGCCTCAAAAACAGGAGGCCATGCCCAGAATAAGTCATGTTCAGCAATCTTTAAATTACCCAAGGTGGGCAACAAGCTCCCTTTCAAAATCATTCAACTCCTGTGCAACAAATTGAGATTACATTGAAGCAGAAACCACGCCAAAGAAAAGGAAAAACACTTTGGTGTTTACCCTGAGTTTTTGACCGTGCACCATTATACAGAACACAAAAATAAGCATTTTTAAGTGCTTTAGCCTCACTACAGTAAGCATTTAAACACCTATTGTTCACACAAGGATATACAAGGAAAGATACAACTTTAAGGCACAAAGATGGATTCATTCCTTCATTATTTGCAAGCTTCAGACATCACAGCTGCTAAAAATGAGCCGGTACAGTGACCAAATATCCTGATTTTCCTGACAGATTTTTATAAATACTATGCCCTGCTTTTTAATAACTCCCCTCCTGATTTAAACCCATTGCAACACAAAAACAATGCACCATGGCAGCTTTCAACATGGATATGTCAGTTGATGTATCCGCAGTGCTGTTGCTAAGGTGGTTGCTGCTTTGATCCAAAAGAAAAACATCACCAACAAACTGTGAGCAAAACTTCATTATAGGTTGTTTGCAATTATGCAATCCTGAATGTCCATTAGTGGCCAGGAAAAGGGGGAATTCTAGTACTTTACAGCTCTAATGAGACATGTGTGCTGCAATTTTCATCAGACAATTTCTATTTCCATTGAATACAATCCCTACACTTTACAGAAAGTGTTTTTCCCACAGTTGAACTGATTTATCTGGCAAAGGAGATGATCAGTATCACAATCAGTGTTCTCACTCCTGATTGTCTTCTAGTTTCCAGCGTCATCTAGTCAGATGAAGAAGACAAGAGTCATGAGGAGTCTAATACCAATGCTAAGAGGCTAACAGAACCCCTTTAACATATTTAAGAAATCCTCACTTTGTAATAAACATGCTTCTAAGGGTGGCTTTCACACTAGGGGCCCAGTCCCGGATCCGAGTGCACTTGAGCCCAAAGTCCGGTTCGTTTTGGTAGTGTGAATGCAAACGAACTGCGCCCGGGCCCGCTTAGGGAGGTGGTCTCGGGCACGATTCAAGTGGACTCTGGCACGGTTTGGATGAGATGTGAATGCAACCGTGCTTGGATATGGGACAGAGTGACGTATCAGCTTTATAGCATCATCGTAAAAACTGAACTTCTTTCAACAGCTCAGCCATTTTGTTCACATTTTTCCTCAATAAAGGGCGGAAATCATCAGAATCCAGTCAATAAACGGTCTGATTGCAAAGGCAATAAAAGTCTGCTGTCACTTCAAAAACCGCTGAATCTGCTCAGCGCGAGCCCATTTAATCCTCTGAGCTGCACGTAGATGTGCAGGTAATTCTGCTTTTCTGCCTGGTCACCAATACACACTTAACAACTACTAAATAACAAATAAAGGATGTATTTTCTTTTTTTTTCTCTCCCCCTTCCTTTCTGTTTCATTTGTTTATTTTTTCCATACACACCTCACGCTTTGACAAACTAAAACACAAACACAAAGTTAAAATTTTATAAGGGTCTACACATGGATAGAGTGGCAATGAATTTCCTATTTTATTATTTATTAATTTTGGTTGTTTTGTTTTAATCATTTTACGGTACTCTGACTGGCATTACCAAGTGATGATCTATATTAGCAACATATATTATTCCCATTTAGGATGATATTGACATGATTTACTGTTATTATAATTATTATAATTGATGCTGTTATTACTATGATTATTATCGAAATAGAAACAAAATAATTATTTCTAATTAATACAATGATTGCTGTTGTTGATGTTATCATTACTATTGATAATATTGTTTTCATTATAACTAGTGTCATTGTGACCATAATTACTACTTCTACTATCACTACAAATACCATTTTGTTGTTGTTGTTGTCATTATCATTATCGCTTATCTTATTATAATTATAATTATTACAACAGTTATTATCATTAATTTTATTTCCTATTATTATTATTTCATTATTAATATTACTTCTCCTTTTTTAATGCAGGTACAAATATTTGAATAGATACAAATTTTTATTATTACTGCTAAAACTTCTACTATTATGATTATTGTTGTTGATGTTATCATCATTATCTTTTCCTTTTTGTTCTCTTCCTCATGTTTACTGCTCCTACTTATATTTCTGTTTTATTTTCAATCACAACATTGATTTATTTAAGATCCTAGCATATATGTGCATACACTACACATTAACCTGACACAAACACTCTTGCATTATTCATTTCTCTCTTTTCTCTCCTTCCCCATATCCAACGTCCTTGATTATATTTTAATATACATCCATCTACTTGTTAAGAGCATGAATATTTAATGTGTTATTGATATAGTTATTATTGGTATTATAAGTTATTATTATTGCTTTTATTAATACTAGTCCTACCACTTTCCTCACTCTTAGTTTAATGAGAGTGTTAGCTCCAAGGATGTTATCCCTCCTTCTCCTGGGTAGCAATGGCCTCTCCTGAGCACCCTGGTTGTTCTTATCTTCTGTTTTGTTGTTGTTGTGGTTGTTGTTGTTTTTCTTCTTTTCTTTTCTCTTCTCTTCCTTCAAAATCGAATTAAATCTCATATTAGATCTTCATAAATTAATCTTGGCAGACTTTCCCCATCACTGGCAGATAGGCTCCCTCCTCAGGGTCTGGGTGCTGTTTGCCAGGGGGACTAAACTCTGCCCAAGTCCTGGTAAAACTGGTCAAAATTTAAAGAATTCAACAAAAAAACAAACAAACTCCAAAATGTGGGCCATCCTGGTCAACGGCAGACAGGCTCCCTCCTCAGGGTCTGGGGGCTGTCTGTCTGGGTACCAGCCACAGCCCTTGCTTTAGTGATTCCCTGATTTATGACCAACTCTAGAAAAATAATTAGAAAATAAAATTAAGAGGAGGGAGGGGTAAAAAGGGAAGAAAAAAAAGATGAAAGAATATGTTAATTCCTCATAATTGACTTTATCTACTAAATGTTATCTAATACAATGGTGCTCAGGCTCAGGCCGGCTGCTTGAGGGGAGGGATGGGCTGCAATCCTCCTATTAACTGAATATTTCCATTATCTGCTGTTCCATTATGTATTTTCATTATCTATCTCACCATAGCTGCAACCTCCCTTTTCTGAATCTTTCTTTATTTCTTCACCCTTTTTTTCTGACTACCAACAACCACTTCTGACCATCTTGATAACTTTCTCACATAGAAAACCTGGATCTGCACACACACACACACTCCCACACCTACACACATATATCCTCACACACACAAAGAACAGCATCTTGTTGTTTTGTTTTTTGTCTATTCCCAAAATGGTAAAGCCTGCTTGTATGTTTTGTATCCTGTCCTTCCTGTTACATGTCTTTGCCTTTGTCTGTATTGTATGTCTTGCATTAAGGGGGGGGGGGGGATGTGCAGGTACAAAGAGCAAAGTTGCTAGTATCTTAAAAGTGATTTTAAATCCTCCAAGGCTGCAGGATAAACTTTTTGCTTTCATACAACCATATCTGATCTAAATACCCAAGCTAGGTACCATGGCAGTAGCCGTTGGATACAGTGGCTAACCCGAGCCGTAACGATCGCAAACCCATGCCGAAGCAGACCCGGAGAAGGGTGAAAACATATTTTCTGTCACGAAAAGCTTTCAGTGCCCCTTGTTTTGATAAAGACACATTGTCCTGTTCTGACAATACTGCTGCTGTGGCTAAGTCTGAGCTAATCACCCCACTAGCAGCAATTGTATACAACAACTCACACATCAACTAACCACTTCCCTCATAACTATCACAAACTCATAGTAAAGCAGATCGACAGAAGAGTGAAAAACATCTTTAACATAACAAAAGGCTTTTATTGTTGTTTTTATTTTTTAAGGTTGTACTGTAACATTGTCCAGTTCTAGTAAAACAATTACAATCAACTTTAAATACAATTAAACCCCACCTATAGCGCAGCTCTGTATATATGGCACTGAAAGCATCAACACTTAATTACCAGTCACATATAGACCCATGTGTAGGGCTGACCTCGGTGGTCAGCTAAAAAGCCAAACTGGTACCACATGAAGAGCCATTTGGGAGCTAAACAACCAGCTCTACTGAGCTGAACCAGATGAGGTGGATCTCTTAAAAAGATGGATTTCCTGTCACAGCGACCAAAGCTGTGGGTCGCTGAGATGGACATCAACTAAGGGAACACTGGTAAGATCAAAATTTAATGTGATAAACCATGGCAAAACTGTCCTGAACCAAACTGGGCCGCTTAGTGGAAACAGACCATACATGAGTGTTGTGTGTCTTTGCTTATCTAGGCTTTAGATGGAGCTTTTAGTTCCTTATGATGACGTTTTCTAACCTGACCCATTGATTTGTTTCATAACTCCATATGGTAAACCTTCCATAGACGGCATTTAAAAAAGGCAGAGCCTTTGAAAAAAAGCTCGGAGGGTGATTGGAGGAACATTCTGTCTGTCACATCTTTACAGAGCAACAAAACACGTGACGTAGCCACTACTGAGGAGTAAACTCCGTAGAGAGCTTCATAACACAAACAATGGCGACTATAGTCATGTCAGTACATGACTTTTGTGGTTTTGGAAAAGAAAACTACTCAATGCTGTTCTTTGTTCTTCTTTTAACGAAGAAATGTTCTGATAAAACTGGCGCTTTAGCAGCATCCTCGCTAATGTCTTCCACCATAACTGCACCGGCCTCTTGTTGCTGCTTGCTTACGTCACTACTACCCAAAAGTACTGCCCCTCAACGCTGATTGATCTTGTCACTTTCTAACCGGGCCCAAATGGCTCAGACAGGAGCTTTGCAAGATGGATTCACCAGTGAGAAACAAGGAAACCGGGCGTATCCATCTGCTTTGCAAGGTTAAACATTTTCCATTTGTTAAACTTAAGAAAAACGTACTACTTCTGGGACACAGAAGTAGCTCAAGAACTAAGAATGTATTTTTGCACTAAGAACGCTCTGCATAGTCATAAACAGCTCAAAACATGGCCTTTATGGATGAGTTTCTCTATTAAGAATTCTGCAAAGAACACATAAGGTTTGCACGCAGTTACTGCTTTGGTAGCCCAGCTTAACATGCAGTCAGAACCTGCAGTGTAATGTTCATGCAATAAAGGGGGAATCGTGCAAAAACGTATCTTTGGTGAAGTTTAAAACTTCTGAAAACTATGCAGGAAAATTTAGGACATGACAACATTTTGAATCTTTTCTGCAGGAAATAATGAAGCCAAACTAGGAGCACTGCAGACAGCTGAGCAACACAAATACCAAGCAGCAGCTAGCTGGGACAAACATGGTGTTGCAGTGGACTCTGAGACTAGGGAAATAAAATTATTGCCAATTCTAAGACAAAGTGGGATAACTTCCAAGACAGGTTCAAATCATACAGATTGGCATGGGCCTTTTTGGCTGGTGGAGAGAGTCCCATCCATGAAGCCAGATGTTCTTGAAGAACAGATCTATAAATCAGGCTGAAGACCCAGGTTAGGTATGCATGGATGCATCTTCAGAGACTTGGGATGCACCACCTGGGAGTGGATTTGGATGACAATGGTGGCTTTGTGAATACAGGGATCATTCATCATACTTTACTCTTTGGAAGGCAAATGAACATGATGTTTAGAATGTGCAAAATCAAATTTACTGACCTCATTCTTCATGTTTATTTTCAGGGTCTCATCTCAGCTCTAAGCACGTTGATTCCTTCAAGTTTGTTTGTTTCATGTTTTATAGTGAAATGCTCCTTTAAGGTTTGTACAGATGTAGACAGAACCAGAAGTTTTTCTTTGCTGTAAATAGTTTGAACTAATCCCTTTAATCGTCTCTCTTGCATTTACCTGTCCCATTTCTCCCTGGGTAATCAGAGAAAAAGAGAAAAACGACTTACCTCACAGCTAACCAGACCTCATCAGGGATGGTGAGAGGACAGAAAGACAACAACTGAGGAACATTGTCCGTGTAAATACAAGCTAATGATGAGTTTTCTCCATCCTTGGAGAAAGCGCTTGGTCTCTGTTGCTCAGCCTTCTGTAAGAGGAGTTTGGCAGTAGGACAGGGCTCACAGCTCTGCCCATTTGCCCAGACATTTGAATCCCTGGGGAGGCGTCTCTGCCGAGGAGCTTTCAGACAGATCTGAGTGCTCTGCTTGGCCCGTGGTACAGTCAGCTGTCTCATTCTTGGCTCTCCTGTGTTGGGCTGCATCGACTCTCACTGTCAAAGCTGGTAGAGGTGTTTGAAAATCGCCTGTCTGATTTGCTAGCATGTGGTAGCTTTATTTATCTTGGTAGACTTAAGTCAGACATGTGGTTTATATGATACAGTATGTTTAACATCTCTTCTTTATTAGTGGGGATACTGAGTAAGCATCCCCACTGTTGATATTCGCATCAGCCATTTTGTTTTTTCTGTACGTTTTTTTGCCGCCTATCTCCTCTTACACACTTTGAGCTATACTCATCATTCAAATATCATCCTATTCAGCTCTGTTAGGACATGTTCTCTATGACTTTTCTCATTTATAACTTTTATAATTTTAAAAATATTTCACTTTTTCTGCAAAATATTTCCCATTCAAATGAAAAGGGCTTTTCTAAAAAAAAAAATGCACTTGTTCCAACTCCCCATAACTTTGACATTGTTTTTTGACAGATTTACCCACAGTGGAGAAATATCACAGATTTTAAATGTCTGATGAAAACTAAATTTAGTCATCTTGACAAAAACTAAACTTGGTTTTTGTCAGTTTTAGTCATCAAAGAGCTATTTTTGTTAAAGTTGTTAAAGTTCTTTGAGCTTGCACTGAATTTAAATGTAAAATGTTATGCTTGCCCAACACAGCAAAATACCTCAGTCTTCTGCAGTTATTTTTTTCGAAGATTTCTTCTAAAAAAGTTGTACTTTTAGCACTCTAAACTATCTCTGTGAAATTGGCAGTGATTTAAAGGACTGTGGGGCAGAGGGGACATGAGAAAAATACACATTTAAATTCATTTTAAGACTTGGGATTTTATTTTGTAATTTTATTTCCAAGAGCTTACCGCATTTTTGTACAGCATTTTTTTCATGATGGTTCTTTTCAACAATAAACGTATTTGAAAATTAACCATACATGAGTGTTGTGTGACACCGCTTACCCAGGCTTTAGATGGAGCTTTTAGTTCCTTAATGATGACATTTTCTAAGCTGATAAGCCAGATGGTTTTGTTTCACATGTCCATCTGGTAAACCTTCCATAGACAGCGTTTGGTAAAAGGTAGAGGTTTTGACAAAAACTCGGAGGGTGATTGGATGACGATCTGTCTGTCACATCTCTATGGGCCAATCAGAGCAACAAAACGTGACGTAGCTGCTACCGAGGAGTAAACTCCATATAGAACTGCATAACGTGAACGATGGCGGCTGTAGACATGTCAGTACACGACTTCTGTCATTTTTGAAAAGAAAACAACTCACTGCTGTTCTTTGTTCTTCTTTTAACGAAGAAATGTCGTCAAGCTCTGATAAAACTGACGCTTTAGCAGCATCCATGCTAATGTCTTCCATCATAATTGCACCGGCCTCTTCTCGCTGCTTGCATACAGCATGACTCTGCTGCGCCCAAAAGTACTGCCCCTTGTCGCTGATTGGTCCTGTCACTTTCTAACCGAGCCCAAACGGTTCAGATAGGAGCTTTGCAAGATAGATTCGCCAGCGAAAAACACAGAAACAGGCCATGCAGCTATTTGTTTAATTTTTAAAAAATTTAAGAAACATGTAAACAGCCGATACTTTGGTGTCCTGATGGCTGTCGTCCAGGCCTGCACCAGGCCCATGCCCCTTCTCTCCAGGTGTCCTTCCTGCCGCACTAGGCTGCCAGATCAGGCCATGTGCCTGTGAAAGTTCAGCTGCCACTCCAATGTCCAGCTCTGACCTTTCTCCTTCTTGCTCCTCTAAAACATGCATTAGTCACATGGTTCTGTAAACGATACTCAGGAACAAGCTGAGAGGACGACAGAGCTGCTAAAACAAAACAAAAAATTGTAGAAAAAAGAGGAGTGAGTACTACAAGGGGTCCAAAGTATCCAAAACTATGTAGCCAGGGTTGGGTGCTCTTCAGGATTAGAGGACAAAGATGTAATGTTATAACACATACAGTACTAGATACCAAAGTATTACAAAAAGGGGGAGAAGTCAATCTCCTGAGGCCAGGGCAGGAGGTAGCCCCCAGTGTGTAAATCCAAAATGTCTCTCACTGCAAGAGGCATTTCAGTTTTTCCTCACCTCCCTCAAGGTTTTGGAGATGACCTCAATGACCATGACTTTGAGAGTATCTGGATTGTGTGGCCTGCTGTTTTGTAGTGTTGTGCCAAAGGGTAGTTTGGATTTTGCACCCTTATGGCATATTTGTGTTCAGCCAGTCTGTCACACAACCTGCACTTTGTGCGACCAACATGAAAACAGCCACACTTGCATTTTAGTCTGTATACAACATAAGGTGTATTGCAGTTTTCAAAGGTGTTGCAATAAAAAGTCTTAATGCTAAAACATTGATAAACACACTGTCCCTTTTCATGTTTTTGCAATGGTTGCAGGTTCCACATCTAAATGTGCCTTTCGGTTTGGGGAACCAGGAGTTAGGTTTGGGAGTAGGCAATACACTGATGAGGCCCTCAGGCAGCTGAGTGACCTGCAATATTACATCCTTTTACCTTCTAATCCTATTGCCACCATCAAAAAAGAGCTCAAAACAATCTTGGACATTTATTTATTTACATCGGATCACCATTAGTTCTTATTGTAGTCATGACTATTCTTCCTGGGGTCCACAAAGAGACATGGCAATACACAACAGATAACTAAATATACAAACAGTAACAGGATACAGTAAAATACAATAAAATCAGTCATAACAAACCAAGAGCTAAAATATTTTATAGTCTGGAGAACAGATGGTTAAAACATTTGTTTACAATACCATAACTCCAGTTTCCATAACAGTCCATTAAATGTCAGATTCATTTCATCATTTACCAGCTGTTACAGTAAAAAAGCTTATTTCTTTTATAAAAACAGCTGTCCTTAATTTCTTTTAAAAGTAGTCTTATTAATAATTTTGACCAAATGCAGTGGCAGTTTCTTCCAGACAGTCAGTGCCCTATACATGACAGTCCTTAAAGCATTGGATTTGGGCAGTGGTAATATGAAACGCTCCAAAAAGGCTTGTCTTGTGTCATAAATGTGTCTATCATTAGTATAGGTAAGCTGGGAGTACAAGTATGAAGGCATTTCCGAGGTTATGATGTTTCTTAAAAACTGTACCAGGCTACATGCAGGTTTCTCTTCCACATTTATCCATGACAGCCTGGCTGCATCACATCCACACTGTCCCTGATTGAGTAGTGCAGTACTAAACATGCAGCTCTGTTTGGGTGAGCTGGATCCTGTTTCGGTCTTGTTTTGAGGCATTAGAAGACAGTTGGACAGTAATTAAGGTGGGATAAGACTAAATATTGAATAACTTGTTTTGTTGTATTTTCTTTTAGGAAGTAGGCCTTCCTTCTGTGACACGTGTGACACATCCATGAAAGTTTGTCATCACTTGTTATACCCAGCCTCTTTAACCTGCTCAATGTGTTCACCTTGTAAAGAGATGCACAGCTGTTGATCAGTCCTCAGGGCATTTCTGGAGCCAAGAATCATGGACTTTGTTTTTAAGATGTTCAATTTAAGTTTGTTGTCTAAAACCCATTATGAAACCGACATTCTTCTTGGAGCATTTTTAGATCCTTGCTGTAAACTGCTGATGCATGTATTGTACAATCCTCTGCATACATTGCCATACCTGCTTTGTTTAACACATATGGAAGATCATTTGTTTATACGTACTGAATATAAAAGAGGTCCTAAGCAGCTCCCCTGGGGAATTCAACATTTCAGAGATTTAATAATAGACAAGCTGCTATTGAATGTTACACATTGTTGTCTGTTAGATCAGTAGCTTTCCATCCATTTAATGGCTGGGGATTTGAATCCTTATGCAGATAGTTTGACTAATAGTAGGTCATGGTCTATCAAATCAAAACCTGCACTAAAATCAAGCTGTACAGTACCAACTAACAACTTTTCTGTCAATATCTTTCACCCAGTCATCTGTTAATTGGGTAAGAGCTGTACATGTTGAATGACCTGCCCTAAAAGCGTGTTGAAATTCTGAGTTAAATCTGTTTTGAGAGAAGTAAAACTGTATTTGTTTGAATACAATACCTACTATTAATTTGCTTAAGATAGGCAAAATGCAAATAGGTCAACTATTTGGTCCAGTAAAAGGATCTTTGTTATTTTTTGGTAAGGGATTAATTTTTCCTATTTTTCCACAACTGTGGAAAAACACTTTCCTCAAGATTAAATTATGACATTAAAAATTTAAAATTAAAAATATGACAAAGTGATTTTGCAAGAGTTCTAGCTGAAAGCTTTAGCAGTTGACCATCCATGTTATCGTAGCCACAAGGTTTATCACATTTAAATGCAAGAAGACATTTTTCGACTTCATCAACATTAACATTAAGGGTGCTTTAACACTAGGGGCCCAGTCCTGGATCCGAGTGCACTTGAGCCCAAAGTCTGGTTCATTTTGGTAGTGTGAATGCAAACGAACTACACCTGGGCACCGGGCCCACTTGGGGAGGTGGTCTCGGGCGCAATTCAAGTGGACTCTGGCACGGTTCAGATGAGATGTGAATGCAACTGGATACGGGACAGAGCGCAGTATCAGCTGTATGACGTCATCATAAAAACTAAACTTCTTTCCACAGCGCAGCAGTTTGTTCACATTTTTCCTTAATAAAGGACGGAAATCATCACCTCACCTTACAGATTAGAAAAAGTTGGAGTCAGTGAGATGAGATGCAAAGGCAATGAAAGTCTCCTGTCACCTCAAAAACCTACGTATGCGCGCAGCGTGAGCCTATTTAATTTTCTGAGCTGCACTTAGATGTGCAGATATGAAGTGTGACGTTGCTGGCATCTTAAAAAGTGATTTTAAATCATCCATGGCTGCAGGTTGGACTTTTTGCCGGGTCAAAACAAAAACAATCTTTGCTCAGGTCATGACCCAAGTGATTGCCATGGTAGCTTCTTCTTTCTCCTCCTTTGCAGGGTTGTAAACCAGCTATGTGTATCCCGCCACATGTGTTTCAGACTGAGTGAATACGCAAGTGAGCCCAGGCACGGTTCGATGTTGCTAGTGTGAACGTAAGCCAGCGGGGGAAAGGGGGAGGGGGAGGAATCGCGCCGTGGCGCAGTTCAAAACATCTGGGCCTAATGTGAAAGCATCCTGAGAAATTCAAATTGGCACTTGTTTGTCTTTACAATATGATGTTTAACTAGTGACTCAGAAAGCTTTCTGTTCTTTGTCAGCATTTGATTTCTCATTGCATCCATTTTATTTATGAAAAAATTATCAAAATTATCAGCAATATCTTTTGGTTTGGTGATGAATTCAGTATCAGATTCAATGAATGATAGGACGTTGTTGATCCTTTTTCCCATTATGTCATTGAGGGTTCTCCATAATTTTTTGCTGTCACCCCTAATTTCCTCAATCCTATTTTGATAATATTGCTTTCTCTTTTGTTTATTCAATTTTGTGACTCTGTTTCTCATGTAAGCTCTCCAGTCAGCTGAATTCCCAGTAACAACTGCAGCTTTCTTCAGCTGATCCCTCTCTTTTCAAGCCAAGGAGCTCTGATTGTTCTAACAGTTTCCTGACCAGAGCGCATTTGTTACAGATAGATAAAGACAAATTCATAAATAATTGTAATGCAACTTCAGTATTAGTTTTTGTACTCACATCATCCCACTGAGCATTTGCTTTATGTCTTTAATAAACTCATTTTTGCAAAAAAATGTCTGTATTTCCTTTTATAAATCACGTTAGGTCCAGTTTTAGGGACTTTTCCTTGCCAGGGCAGTGAGATTATGGTCACTGAGGCCTGCAGGCATGGATACTACCTTTAAACAACTGTCCACAGAGTTTGTGAAACAATGATCGATGCAAGTTGAAGAGGTCATGCCTGTGCTCCTGATGTTAATTCTGGTTGGTAAATCTGAGTCAAATTACATACATTTGCCACATCACTCAGTTTTCTTTTCAGAGTGCATGTTTCAGAGAATCAATCAATATTTAGGTCTCCTCCAAAAAAAAAAAAAAAAAAACTAAGCACAATAAGTAAGGAAATTTGTGTTTGGTAGATTATTTCTTTGTTGTAACAATGCTTCTTGGGAATAAATCTTATACCACTGGAAAGCCTGTTTATTACGCTTTTAAATGGTGCCACATTTGTAAGGAACATGCATTTGTGGGATGAGCAGCAGAGCTGAGTATGTGGGTTGCGCCCATGAAAAATGTGCCAGATCTTCTCTCTCTGTTCCTGGATTGTCTAGGCAGAGAGCTGTCGGCCATTATCGTCCTGCAAACCTCGACTGCAAATCAGGGTGAGGAAATGGTCTTGGGTTGTTGTCTTCTTGGGACGCTCACTGTCTCTGACATTCCCCATTATATGGAACTTGGCCTTCAGTTTGGAGATGGTACCAGGGTTCACTCCAAACAATGCTGCAACTTGGTTTTGCAGATAATCAGCTTGAAGTTGCCCAACCAACGGGCCCTTTCCAGATCAGTCAAACGTGGCATGCAGATTCTTGGAGCAGACATCTAGTGACCGCTGTGGCAGGGTCCATGCTCACAGGTGCTGACAATCAGGCGCCAATCAGGCACCAGAATCTCAAAACAAGAATTAATAGCAATGGCAAAATAAGCTGTTTGGCATTGGCAGAGAAGATTTGGCAAATTCTTCATGAGCGCAACATACTCAGCTCTGCTGCTCATCCCACAAATTAATGTTCCTAACAAATGTGGCACCATTTCATAGGGTAACAAATAGGCTTTTCAACACTATAAGATTTATTGCCAAGAAGCATTGTTACAACAAAGAAATAATCTACCAAACACAAATTTCCTTACTTTTTGTGCTAAGTTTTTATTTCTCTGTCAGAGTCAGTCATTCTCTGTAACATCATGCATATTTCTTCGAGCTACTCCTTATTAGACCCTGGTGGTCTATAACAACAGCCCACTGATACTGGTTTAGGGTAGGGTAAATGGACCTGTAACCACAGAACATCAACACCAGCTGCATCTAAATGTTTTCTTCTTTTTACAGGTAAATGTTCTTGGATGTAAAAGGCTACACCACCTCCATGTTTATTTCTGTCATGTGTAAATATTTTAAACCCATGTAAAGCAACCTCTGCTGATGAATCCAAGTGTGTATCTGAGATTGCCATTATGTGCACATTATTGTCTTGCAGCATATGATCTAGGTCCTGTACCTTGTTTTTTAGACTACAGATATTTAAGGTTCAAGGTTCACTTTATTATCCCTGTGAAGGGCAATTTGTTTCGCAGCCAGCAGTCAAGACATACATTCAGATCAATCATAAAAATCAGCATTGACATCACAATAAATAGAAGCACGAGAGACTGTGTGCAATACAATGATAAAACACAATAAAAACCAAGAAATAACACAGGCTTTGGCTAACTATTTAGAAAGCCAATGGCAGCAGGGACAAAAGAGCTTTTTAGCCTTTTTGTCCTGCATGCTGGCAGGCTGAATCTGCGACCGGATGGTAGCAGCTTAAACTCTGAAAATAAAGGGTGTCTGTGATCAGCCAGGATGGACTGGGCCTTTTTTAGAGTCCCAGCTCTGAACAACTGAATTAGGTCAGTAAGGGTCGAACCTGTAATTCGACTGCAGATTTTTGAAATGCCCTGCAATCTGTTACGATTTCTGATACTGAGGGACCCAGACCAAATGATAAAAGAGAAAGTTAAAACAAATTCAATAAAGCAAGAGTAAAACATTTTCATAAAAGTGCAATCAACATTAAAGTTCTTCAGCTTCCTCAAGAAGTACAACCGTTGATGTGCCTTTTTACAGACAGCATCCACCTGGGATTCAAAAGTCAGTTTGTTATCAATGACTGTGCCAAGGTATTTATAGTTCTTTACCTCCTCAACAGCCTGGTTGTTGATAAAAACAGGAGAGATAACATTTGAATTTTTCCTAAAATCAATTGTCATTTCTTTTGTTTTAGACACATTGATTTGAAGGGAGGAGGACTTACACCACTCAACAAATTCAGACACAACAGGACCGGGGTCAGATCATCAGTGCTGAGAAGGGACACAATAACAGAATCGTCAGCAAACTTAATGATCTGACGGTTATCATAGTGGCTCTGACACTCATTTGTGTACAAAACAAATAGGAGAGGTGAGAGAACGCACCCCTGGGGTGATCCAGTGGCGGACAAAAGGGAATCTGACAAGATGCCATTCACCCTCACGCGCTGAGATCTACAAGTTAGAAAATCAGTCAGCCAACAAATCAGACCTGAGTTTAAGTGGTGAATGCTCTTCAATCTGGCTGCTAAAATGTGAGGCTGTATACAATTAGAAGCCGAGGAAAAGTCAATAAAAACCAGTTGAGCAAATGTTTTAGCACCCTCGAGGTGTGTCAAGACCAGGTTTAACAAGGTCCCAATGGCATCTTCGATACCCCTACCTGACCTATATACAAATTGTAGGGGGTCCAGATTAGCCTCCACTGTTCTAAGAATTTTGTCTTTCACAATTTTTTCAAAAGACTTCATGACAAGAGAAGTGAGGGCTACTGGTCTGAAGTCGCTAGGTGACTTCGGTGCATTATTTTTGGGCACTGGAACAATTATTGAGTCCTTCCAGATACTAGGGGCCTTGTGGAGGTGAAGCGACATTTCAAAAATGAAACAAAAGATACCTGCCAGCTCATTTGCAAAATTTTTAAGAATACGGCCTCTGATACCGTCAGGCCCAGGAGATTTTCTTTCTTTGGTTTTTTGGAAAAGTGTCACAATCATACCCTCGTCAATGTGAATACAAGTGTTCCCAGGGGGAACATTCTTAAAAACAGACTGCTCCTTGCTAAAATCCTGAATGTCAAAATGGTTAAAAAAGAGATTCAGTTCATTGGAGAGCATAAACCCAGACTTTCCATTCTGGGAGACTGTGGATCTTTTGGATTGTAAATCCATCATAGATTTGACACCTTCCGATGCCAGACGTGATTTACCAGAAATTTAAATTGGCAAAATGGGCAATTTTAAGTCCCTTCTTAGGCAATTTAATAGACATGCAGTTTATGCCATGATTTGAATTGCTGACTTTTGAGTAAGAGTTTTTTTGATGACTTTCAGGAGGACAGGTTAGTGTTTTTCTTTGGTCTAACAATGAGCCGATCATAGCTGATGATGGCATAGTTACCTTTTGCTCTAGTTTCTCTCATTGCAGGCAGAAGCTCAGCTCTCTTTTTCCTTAGCCGTTCAGAGAGGTCCTCATTTATGTACACAGAGGTGTTTTCAGGTGTGCTCTGACGAGTATCTTTTCCTTAAAACTCAGTAGCTTCACAACAATGCTTCTGGGTTTTTCAGCCTCCTGTCCGAATTTTCCTCTTCTATGGGCTCGTTCAATGTGAATAATTTGCCTCAAATTTCAAGTTGGTAGTTAACAGTTCACACACCTTGTTCTCTGTTTCTGCCTGTGTCTCCTCTGCATGATCTGATGATCATTGATGATAATGTTGTTCCTTCTCCTTTGGTTCTCCAGGTAGTCCAGACACTCCAGAAGACTGTCAGGTTGATTAAGAATCAAATCAAGGTAATCAGTTTTTATAGGTCCTGAAAAGCCTTTTATCCCATCATTTGCTTCTTTAATTTGGTTTTGAAAATAAATGGATTACAAACGATGAACTGGATTTTCTTTTCCCCCAAAATCCCAGACTAGCTACATTGTACTTACTCCCAAAAATCCATAATAACCTGGATTCTCCTCCTGGTAGACCCATCATTAGTGGCATTCATAGTATAACTGAGCCTACATCCAAATACATTGACATTTTCATCAAGCCACTCATATTGTGTTTGGCCAGTCTGAACCTGCGCTTTGTTTGGCCAACATAACTAAACCAAGCACAAACACTTAAGTAATGCTTTCCATTCCAAGGTGTGTCAGTATCACCTACTTTACCAGACATTAGGTTCAAAGTGCCTGAGATAGGAGAGGGTGTTTTTCCATTTTTTATTGAAGTTTCAGATCAAAATACATAAAACAAAAACACAAAAGAAAAACAAACACAAAAAAAACAGACCCCCCCCCCCCGGGCTAAAGATGTAACCCATATAGACAGGTTTAAGACAATGCATGGTTGCAATCATCTCATGATAGTTACCAAAAATAATAATCAGTCAATCAACAGGTACAGCTGCACACATACCAAATAAATAAATAAATAAATAAATAGAAATAAAATGCAAAGAGCTCTAGATTCCATTTTGAGCACACAGGATGACCTTGATTTTCTCTATAGAAGAAGACCAGAAGGAGATAGTGGCTTGCTTGGCATTGTGCATCCTTGCTACTGACAGTTCCATGTAAGCAATGTCTAATAAAGAGTTCATACACTGAGTCCGAGAAAGAATGTGAGGTGGTTGCCAGCGAAGTGCTAGCATCTTTTTGGCAGCTGTCAGACCAGCAAATAAAACAGACTTGTGAAAAATAAATAGAGTTAAGGCAGAGGTATCAATCAGTAAAAACAATTTAGAACAATAAGGAATTACAACATCAAGAAGTTCTGATAATGTAGACGATATCATTTTCCAAAAAATTACAACTCCTGGTCAATGACAATACATTTGCATAAAAGATCTGATATCCTGATTTGGGCAGAGCTCCCAGTTAGGGGAGGATACTAGTTTCATTAAGTGAAGCTTTCTCGGTGTAAGATACATCCTATGTAAACATTTGAAATGTATCAATTTATGAATAGGGTTTAGGAGAGGGTGTTGTTGTGGCCGAGTGGTTAAGGCGATGGACTTGAAATCCATTGGGGTTTCCCCACGCAGGTTCGAGTCCTGCCAACAACGTAGAATTTAAGGTGGTGTCTGCCATTTGTCCTGAGAATCAGGTGATTTTCTCACAAAGGAATTCAGAATAAAATTCCCATGCAGTCACAAAGCTTTGTTTGCATCTACCCATGTAACTCCCCAGACTCTGGTTGCCTCTGATTTGTTGTGCTGGAATGTATATCCCCTATCTCAAATGGGCTACACATTGTCAATCTTGTTCATCTTTTCCAAATTGACCATAGTCAGCAACAACACCTCCTGGTAGTCTTGGTCTTGCTGTTCTGTTTGGGATGCTCATGTAGGGGGGATGTAGCTCAGTGGTAGAGCGCATGCTTCGCATGTATGAGGCCCCGGGTTCAATCCCCGGCATCTCCACCCAAACATCAGCTCATAAGTCCTTAATTTCTCATGCACTGTGTTGATGACACAAGCCAGCAGCCATGTGTCCCTGCAACATCAACATCCCTCAGCAACAGTGCTACTCTTGCATAAGGCTGAGGTACCTTTTCAGGTATTGCTGCTGTACCTTCTCTGGCACTGATACTACATATTTTCCTGTATTTGTCAACAACATGTTAACTGAGGGAAATACAGGTCATAATCAAAGATGGCTTTTTGGAAGAAAGATATCTGTGGAATCAGAGTGAAGACCGATTACGACGAAAAATATGAAACAGATCCAGTTATAGTGGTTGTTGTGGCCAAGTGGTTAAGGCAATGGACTAGAAATCCACTTGGGTCTCCCCGCACAGGTTCAAATCCTACCAACAACATTACAGCCTTTCAAACTATCCCTGAAAGAAGTTCTCCAACTACAGACCTCTTGGAGCTGTGATACATTTAGGTTTCTGTGGGTTGGGTATCGTTTGGATTTTTTCCTGGCAATGATGCTGAAGGGATACTTTTTATACAGTGCTGGTACCAAAACTGTGCCTGAATCAGTAATTGAGAGGACAAAAGTGTGTTGAATGTTAGCAGGAGAGTTTAGCTATCTGGGTATAGTAAATAATTTGCAGAAATATCTTTATATGGTACCAGTCAAACATGGGATAAGAGAAGGAAACCAGTGTATCATGACACATGACTCACAAATTCCATAACTTTCCTTTCACTGGGTGCCAGGGTATCAGAATGAAGCCTCATCATCTGTGTTGTCATTTGGTGCAGACGGTATGGGACATGTTAGTACCGGTCCCATGTTGGTACTGGTTTTGGATCCGCATCCCTATTTCTGCATCAGGTGGAGAAAGTAGAGACAAGACTGAAGATGTATTCAAATGTGTCGGAGACATGATTAATGTTTGTTAAACAAGTTGGCTTGTGTCACCAAAGATGGCTTTTCCATTTTTCTCTAACAGATGTGCTTGTTCGAGCACTGTCTCACAAGATATGGGTCATTCATGACTTCATCAAGAGCAGTTTTTGCAGTCCAATCAAAATAAGAGGATAGATGAAAAAGAACTGAACAAAAAAAAACTGTCTCTGTAGCAGTAGTGGTGCAGTGGTGAGCATAGCTGCCTTCCAAGCAGTTGACCTGATTCCCAGCTACCGCTGCAGAGTTCTTAGAGTGTCATCAGTGTGGAGGTGTTATGCTGGCTCCTTTGAACAACTGCTTGTGTATGATTCCAAGCACAGTTGCTTTCCAATGAGGTATCCTAGGCCCACTATGGCCTTGAACTCTTTGGGGATATTTTGGCACTGGCCATCAGAGCAATATGTAGTTAAAAAAAGGTATAAACTTGTCTCCGCTCAAAGGTACCCTGCCCAGTTATTTGTTTCTAGTGCTGTTTTGGTGCTGACCAGGTGATGGTGGTATAGTGGTAAGCATAGCTGCCATTCAAGCAGTTCACCTAGGTTCAACTGCAGGTTGCGATGAGCATTGCATCTGGCACTCGTGAAAGATTTTCCTCCTTTCATGTCAGTGCAACAGTAGTTTATCTAGTAAGTGGAATTGCAGTTTTTGTCTGGTGCTTGTTTCCTCTGGCTTGCTCTGATGACTTTGGAAGAAAAAGAACACATGATGGCATGGGTTCCCTCTAAGTATTGGCAGATAAAATCAGTTTGGATTTCACAAATGGTATACCTCTGTGCTCTTTCGCTGCCACTCTGCTTTGGGTGTTCTTCTATGGATGTCTGGTGTGTGTTTTGAGGAATACGTGTGTTTGAGTGTGTAGGTGTAATAACAGAGAAATCTATGCTGAAAGAACTGAATTTTTGAGGAATGCATCCTGAACTTATTCTTCAAATGATGTCATTGAGTTTTTCATCTGATTCATTCATTTCTTATGGGATTGGTGTGCAGACAATATATGGTATTAACAGTAGGTTACACTATATGGCCCAAAAAGCTATTTTCAGCTTAACAGCAATTTGAAGTGTTTAAAACCAAGATTATTCATTTGAAAATGGACTCTTTGTGTCCCTTGGTTATTAAGCGTTTAAGGTGTGTGCATTTAAAGAATGAACCACAAACAGATGTTTATTGCATGTTGTAAACCACAAAGGTTTCAGGTTTATTAAGCATTCAAAGATACAAGAAAAAGACAAGGTTGTGGCCTCAGACCTTTGGTCACGAATTCAAATTAGAAACGCATATTTACAGTAACTGAGAAATATGCCACATTAAAAATATGCCAGTAGAGCCACCAGGGTTCAGGACTGGCTTTCTGTGAGCCAGGGATGAAGGCGCAGCTTCTCCAGAGAGGGGAGCAGCTTCAGGTCTTGTGCAGACACAGCATGTCTCAAAGAAAACCTTGCCCCAGTGCATCAGATCATAGAAGACGGCACCGATCAGCCACACCACACTGGGACCGGCCCATTAGATGCTGTGTTCATACCACTCTGGTGGCATATGCACAGGAGAGCCAGAAAAGTCACAGTAACAATCTGATCAAAGGGCGTCGGGGTTGATCTCAATCAAGATGTTCCATGGTTCTCGGGCTTTCAGTACAACTAAACCCAACTCTGTATGGTATCACTCTGAAAGTAGCATCACTCAGTCACTCACTCAGTCAGTCATACAGAACAATGTGTAGGGCTGAAAATGTAAATCTAGTCTTAGCCTGAGAGGCTTCTGGGCCACTTGGAGACTTTAGTGTACTAGATCAGTGTGCATGAAAATGAGTGAAGTGGAGTGTTTAATCTGAGTGCGGACAGAGCAGGCAGTTGATCAGGGCCCAAGTGTTGGGTGGTCGTCCAGGTGACACACGCTGTAGCTTTCTTGTCCAGCCGTATTTAATTCTCTCATTTGTGGGTTCCCCTTTTTAACAGGTGCAATTTAAATTTCATATCTCTACACTCTCCTCTGTTGACACCATAATCACACTTCAACTCAGTGCCAATATCAATGTCCTCCATGGCTCTGAAGAGGATGACATGTCTGTCCTCTTCAGCGATCCTCATCACCACGTGGACATGCTTGAGGTTGGGTTTTTTAGAAGAATGGTTGATCTTTCTTCCCAGGGTCTCCTTGTCAGGGTGACAGTCACACCGGTCAGCCTGGGCATCCATGCAGAGGTCCCGCTGCCCATCCTGAAAGAAAAACAGGTGGCTAGCTCGGCCGTTGGTCCCCCCCATCTTCTCTCTGCCTTCTGCTCCTGTGATCACCTTCCCGTGGTAGTCACAGACGATTTCTCCTTTCAAAAATCTCCTGTCTGCAATAACACCTGGAATCAAAATGGCATGACAAGTTCAGAATCACAGTAAAATAACTTAGCCCACAGTCTGATAGAGATTGTCTGCTGTTAAGACTTTAAGAATAATTTTCTTACCTTGACCTTTGTCACCTCCAAAGTCCCTCAAACTCAGGCCTTTCCACTTTTGGGCAACCACACAGCGCTTCAGCTTCTTGTCAGTCTGGGATGCAGCAGCGGTGGGAGGCTTCCACTTTTCCACCACATCTGCGGCCTTTGGACAGTTGATCGACCAGCCTTTCTTTTTAATGAGCCTGGCCACCTCTGCCAACGATGGCTTCTGGTAACTGAAGTGTGCTGCAGACAAGAAGAGTAAACATGGTCAGTCATGTAAACACAGGCTCTGTGTTTAGTAAGCCTATATCTGCATGTCTGTGACACTTGGATCCCTCTGACTTCAAGGTCTTCGATAGCTCTATGTGTCTATAAAGGGTTAACATCAATGTGTTTAAATGTTTAAAATGAACTACTTACTTAGAATAGACTCGAGCCGCATGGTATACTGCTGGTAGCGCCACCTGTCATAGAATGATGGAGTGTCAAAGCCCTGTGCCAGCCTCCGTCTCTTGCTTGGGACTTCACTCTCCACGGTAACTGGGAAGGCAGCCACAAAATCATCAAATGTATCCCTGGTGGAGGCAGGAGGGTTGGTGGTGGAGGTCGGTGGTGAGATGCTGTAACATACAGGAAAATAATGGCCTACTTGGTTATTGACTTTCACACATCATTGGTGTTATGTGACTATCAGAAAAAGAGACCTACCTTCCCAGCGTGTCCATGATAATGGCCGTGGCTATGACCTGCTCAGGCTGGCTCATCCTGGAATACTCATTGATGAATGTTGTTGGGTGTGCCAGGTATTGATCAACACTCTCCTGTTGCTCAGCTGTGAAATTGGCTCCAGCCTCTGTCCTCAAGGCCGTTCTCACAGTCTGGCTGGTAATGACCGGTTGGATCTTATAGCTGCAGTAAGACAACAGGGCATGATGTTTTAGTACATGAAAGCAAAGCCAATCGCATCAAGTGTAAACACATGGAGAGGTGGATGTTCTTACTGTTCATGGAGGCGGCTGAGGTCAGAGATTACTTTGCTCACTCGTGTGCCTCGAGACGAGACAAAAAATCGCTGGCAGTCTTTCTCTTCAACGAGTTGACTCCTGATCTTTTCATAGTAGGCCTGAAACCACTATAGGAACAGGAAACACATGGGTGTTAAACAGTTTATCCATAAACACACACTCTGCATCAGATTAGTCTGGCAGCTAAATAACTTACTGCTTCCTCCTCGTCCGTCAGGGCAAAGTACACCAACTTGTCTTGTGGCTCTGTGACAGCAACAACGACCCTCTTATCCACAGTCTTCCTCATACCCCACTCCTTCACCTGAAAACCAATGGCAAGGAAATTTAAACTAATGATGAAATTATACACATATTACCATTAGATTCATGAGACACCATTTTAAGGGTCAAACTCAGAGTAAAGCTTAAGTGTCAAACTTACAGTCATGACCTCCACAGATACCGGGCGCCGAAAATGCTTCAAGACCAACAGGGCTTGCAGGTAGTATCTGTAGAAGGTCTTCTCATGGATGGCTAGGGGGCTTTCAGATAAAAGTTTCCTGAAGGAGTTGAGGAAATCCGCCTTGGCCACCCGGAGAATTTTCTGGCACTGGTACACCGTTGGATTTCCAGCATCAAATTGCTCAAATCTGTTGAAAAGAAACACAGTTGTTACTCTAAAGCTCACTCAGGATGCTAGGACTAAATCAGAACAACATTCTGACATTGAGAAAAAATGTCTTACCTCTTTCTCACAAGACCCTGGGTGTCTGCCTTAGACCCTTGCTTCCTCAGGTTCCTGACCATATCAGTGAAGGCCTGGCACTTGTTCCTCTCCACCTGGTCTCCCGGATCCAGCCTAGTCTGGAGGAACTGGACAAACCACATGATGCTTTTCATATAGTAATGGACTGATGCAGGCTGCAGGCCGCAGGACTCAAGTGAGGCAAAGAAGTTCTTTGTTTCTGTGCTCAAGGTGAGGAAAGCAGTAGTGGGCTCATCCCCACCGTCCTGCACAAATTTCAGGAAGCGGTTCACATTGTCCACCTATGAAGGGAGACAGAATGACATTTCAACATTTATGGCACAACACAAAGACAAAAAAAATTATACACAGCTAACAATGTTGAAATAGGTGATTTGCGAACTGTACCTCCTCCTGGCAGTTGCGCACCTTCAGGGACACTTTAAGATATTTCTTGAAGTCCCTGATGAGTGGCGCTCTATCCGGAAACTTGGCATACATGCCAGCCTCCTTCATCCGCATTCTCACAGACTTGGAGGTCCCTCCATGATGTTCTGACTCACTGCAAAACCAAAAAGACATGATTTAAGATTCAAATTCACCCTGAGCTGGCTTTAAGAAAAATTAATGACCCATCCATCTGTACCACTGTTCCTACCTTTGACGGGTAGGCTCTCCTGAGCTGTTGCTTTCAGTCGAGGATGGGCTGCTAGCCCTAGGACCGGCAGCCTCTGGAATTGAAGCAGTGGCAAGGGTAGGGGTGGCAGAATCAGGAGGGGTAGAGGCAACAAGTTCTGCCCAGTTGTGTGGCTTATTTATCACAAAAGTGCCACGGGACTCCAGCGCCTTCACCATTGCAATCTTGCAAGGTAAGTGGGGCAAGAGCCCATTCAGGAGGCCATAGTCCCAGACCCTGCTCTTCAGGATCCAGGTCTTTGTGGCAATCTTCGCCTTCTTCACCTCCTCTGCTCTCTCCGCCAGTGTGCAGTGTTTCATGCAGGTCCTGGTCAGATGGACGGGTAGGCTTTGCTGAGGCTTGAAGCAGCGCAGGCAGTGGAGGATGTGGCGGTCTCCACGTCTACAGATGAAAAGTCCAAAATTAAGCACTTTTGTCGTCTGAACGCAACTTTTGTTGTTGATTTTGGACTGTATTGGATGATAATGGTTCAAGTCCAGTGGAAACTTAGCACCCCACACCCAAAATATCACACCAAACCCACTGAGTTATTGCCCTGTGAATAAGGTAATTACTACACATTGACACCTGGAAACCCACTGTGGCTTAACACAACTTTTGAGCATGCTAGCCCACTTTGGTTTCTGTTCAACTTTAGAATAGCCACTTTGAAATATACACAATGCATATATTTACATATTATTTCACCTTTTATTCCTATTTTATATCAAATTACAGCTCTAGAACAACAATAACACAGAATGAAAATCTGGAGGAAGTGTTGGCAGTCTCTATATTTCATCACTCTATTGTGGTTACTGTGTCTATAATACTTTTGTTGGAAAATAGTTGGAAACTGGAGTCTCATCAAAAGTGATGATTCACTCCAGTTCACTCAAAAACACAACAACAGGCAAGCAGATGAGCAATAAAGACTTACTTCTTCCAGACAGATTCGGTCATCATAGATATCAATGAGTAGCAGTTGCAGGAAATGCAGCAGAGAAAATCCTCTGGCAGATGTTTGTGTCCGCAAACACAGTGATGATCCCTGGTCTGACCTCCAGTATTTCTATGGTACAGTGGGTGTGCCAAACTGTCTGAACCAATCAGCAGCAGGATAGAGCAATCAGGCAGGACAATACCTATGGCCCTCATTAGCATGTCCAAAGGCTAGGTCTGGAAACACAAGTTGCATTTTAGACATCAGAACTCTAACTTTATACAAAAGTATAAAAATAAAAGGTTACATTTAACAAGTTTAAATTCTTCATATAGTGTTCTTATGTAGGATAGAAACTGTGGTCTTTATCCATACATATATCATAGAGATGAAATTTTGAGACTTTCTCCAAATGTGATGACGGTCTCCAGTTTTCACAGAAATTTATTTTTACTTTATTTTCTTTTATGTGTTAAATGTCTTTACGAGCCATAATTTTGCTTTAGAAGTTAACCATCTGTCCAAAGTTGCTATTCTAAAGTGGAACAGAAACTGATGTTGGATAACATGCTCAGTAGTGGTGTAAAGATAACGTGATATGGATCAGTTAACCGATCTTGACGTCAGTGGTCCAAGTGCATCGGTAAAAATGTGGCACGAACTGGTATTTGGACCGGCCTTAAAGTCTGAGATTGGTTCACTGAGGCTCTCCTGCTTGTTCTCATAGCCCATTCAGCCATGCTCTGGCTCAGCGTCTGCAGTCTCGCATTACCCACTGTGACCTTGTACCTTTAAGCAAAAGTTCCGTTCGCCGTAGGTGCTCACTAGGTAGCTGGATGTGTTTCACCGGTGATCGCCAAAACGTCTTTCAGTAACAGTTTAACATCAAAGTAAGACACTTGGGCACCTGGGTGTGATGAAAACCTAAACATTTCAGAATGTTAGCAAAGTAGGCCTGGCATTTAGTCTGTGTTATAGATAAAATCAAATAAACTTAGATTATTATGAAACTATCTTGTTTTCCCCCTTTTTTGCTATTTTTTGTTAAAGCAAAAGGTTATTTTGATTCTATCAGGTTGTATCAGATCGAATTGGAGCAGACCTAATTGTTCTGTGTATTAGTGAGTCACCAGTGAAGCCAATTGTAGCCTGTGAATCAAGATTCGAATTGAATCATCTTGAGAAGGAGAGATTCACACCCCAAATGCTCAAATGTGATCACCCCCCCACAGTGGGTCCAGGTGTCAATGTGTTCTCATTACTTTATTCATAGGGCAATAACTCAGTGGGTGTGGGGTGACACTGTGGGCGAGGGGTGCTAAGTGCCCACTGGACTTGGACCATTGTCATCTAAAATAGTCCAAAATCTGTTTACAAAGCTGAGAGATCATCTAAAGGATGAAATTTAGTTTTATTTGTTTCAGTGTTTAAATGCATCATTAGACATTAGAGGAAAGAATGACCGGCCAGCAGTCCTGACCTCGACCCCATGAATAACTTGTAGGATCAGCTTGGAGTTAGGGGTCCCAGGAATGGTTTGACGGCAACAAAGGAAATCCGCTGACCTGCAAAACACAGGCAAAGTGCAGCAGCAGCAATGAAGACACAGCATTCGGTTTGTCAATCAGGTTGCATCTGTTATTCACTCAAATTCAAATAGTTTTACAATATAACTGTCTTTGTACATCCATTTTAGGTATGGATCCCCCAAAGTACAACATTGTACATCCCCTCCACAGCTTCAACAGAAAATAATACATTCATTCAATAAAAGCCTCAAAATTAAGTGTACTTGGCACAGCCTCACTGCTTCTCACTTAAAGCAACATTAAAGTACACACTCATCTTATCAAGGATTATTCAATCTACTTTCCACTACAGCACTACATTACAGCACTTCTCAACTGTATCTACAGCATGCTTAGTTAAGCTGACCAAACATAGTGTGGACAGGAGTACTCCTTAGGTATATAAAGCAACCAAAACATGTAATTTTATAAACAACCCTTAACAAAATGCATAATTTTTTTACACAATGTACAATTTAAGATTTTTTTCAGGGCTTATTCAATGAGTAGAAGCAAAAGAATCATTGTTGCGCAGTAAAACAAACCTAACGACACGCCTGCAAGACAACACACAGGGATTCAGATTACAAGGAGACAGCAGACAGGCAGCAGGGCACAGCTCGGCCGCGGGAAAACTCCTCTATTTTAGCATCTTTTAACGTGACCAAAAGTCTAAATTCACAACATAACCATCACAAAAGTACTGTACATACACCCTAGTATCCCAAAGGTAAGTTTCTTGCAGTCTCTATCAAGTACACACCTTCAAAACACAGGCAAACTGCAGCAGCAACAATGAAGACACCGCGCTCTTCTTCTTCTTCTTTTACAATTTCCGGTAGTTTAGACGCATCTTGGCGCATTACTGCCATCCACAGGTGAACGATATTATATAATTCTATATTAGACAGTTCCTCATATTCTTGAGTATATTCCTGTGACGTGAAAATTGGATAAGGGCTTTTGTAATTAGTTGGTGGTTCTCACATTGGCAAAAAAAAATAATAATAAAAATAAAAATAAAAATTCCCATATTTTTTAAAACAATGTGTTCCTCTCTTTTGTGTAGCTCCTACACTGAATTAAGGTGTGAGTGACTGTTCAGGACTCCCACAGGAACACAGACCACTGGGATGTTTCCAAATTGTGTGTAAATACTTATTTCACCCACAGTATCCCAGCCTCAACCTGGTTAACTTTACAACATCAATTATGTTTATAGAAGTTTGCTTAAATGTTGATTTTGCAATTCTATTAGCAAGTTCATTAACCAAAACCCCAGAATGGCCTGGAACCCACGATAGAGTAAATTCACAGTTTATCTTTTCAATTCAAAATAAGGACAATAAAATTATTTTAACAAGGTCAGGACGGGCTGACACTTTGCTTTGTTTTAAGGACATCAAAGCTGCAGCTGAGGCCGAACAACTACTTTTTCTGGCTTGACTTCATCTACCCAGTGTAACGGCCCAGAGAATGGCCAACAATTCAGTTGTAAATGCAGACGGACCATTACTAACTCTGGGACACATTCTTATTTCTAATTGAGTCACATACACCCCAAAACCTGCCTTACCACTCTCTGGGTCTCTAGAACCATTGGTGAAAATCTTTAAATAGGATTTTATTGATTCATTAATATACTTATAAACCAACAGTCCAATGTCACTATTCTTATCAGTCACAGATAAAAGTGACAGGTCAACTTCAGGCCCCTGCATAATCCAGTCAGAAACAGGAGGCTATCACGTGTTTTCTACAGTCGACTCCCTGTCTATTCCCATTTTCTCAATTCGATCCCAAATGCCTTCTAAAAAAAGAGTTTCTTATTTTGTTTAGGAGACTTACATGTCCCTTGTAATAGAAGGTCAGATAAACGATTGTGTTCACTGCTTTGTATTTTTAAACAGCACTGAATTCCTAGTTTAATGTGTCGTAAATGCAGAGGTAATTTCGTCCCTCTCAAACAGCAAAGCAGGCACTGAAGAGGATCTAAATCAGGAGTGTCAAACTCAATCACAGCAGGTGATTCTGGATTTAGGTCTAACCCGAGGGCCGAACAGGGTCAACTCAACTTTAAACTGTCAACCTCATTTTCACCAGTGATAAAATATGAAAAAAAACAGCATTGATGATAAATCATTAGGAAATTCAAAAAAGTAAAAATGATAAGTTTTAAAGGCTCAAATCTGAGATAAAAATTCCAATC
Source organism: Cheilinus undulatus (assembly GCF_018320785.1). Lineage (NCBI taxonomy): Eukaryota > Metazoa > Chordata > Actinopteri > Labriformes > Labridae > Cheilinus > Cheilinus undulatus. Next base: position 6,431,592 of record NC_054872.1, read on the forward strand.
TATTAGTTCAAAAGACCAGAACACAATATTAGAAATAGAAAATAATGGTTTTAAAGGGCAAATATACAAGGAGATAGTTGAAATCATAAGTTTGAAAGGTCAGAATATGAGCTCACATGTGAAATCATGAGTTTAAAAGTCAATTTTGTCTTAAAATTTAATTTGTGGGTCTGATAGTTAAAAAATGTGGGCTTAAAAAGCCAAAAATTAAGAGTTCAAAATGTCAAAATATGAGGTAAAATTCAAAATGATGTCTTAAAAAGTTAGAAATGTGATTTAAATTCAAAACTGGTATTGTAAAAGGTCAAAATATGATATAAAAAGTAGAAAATTATGAATTTAAAAGGGAAAATATGAGAAAAAAGTGAAACCATGTATTTAAAAGTTTAAATATGGGATTAAAAAGCCAAAGTAAGGAGTTGACAATATCAAAATATGACTTGAATTTAAAATTGGAAATCTAAAAGATAAAAATATGAAATATAAAGTCCAAATTATGAGTTGAAAAGGTCAAATTAAAAATTAAAAGCCAAAATCATAAGTATGAGTCATAATCTTGAGATGCAAAATATGAAATAAAACACAAATTAGTGGAGGAAATCTGCAGACCTCATACTGGTGGGCCAGTAATAATACAAATATGATCGCGTGGGGTGGATATAATCGTTCCATGGGCCGGATTTGGCCCCCAGGCCTTGAGTTTGACACCATCTAAATGCTCCTGAACAGAGTCTTAAAGCCTTGGTTTGAACAGTGTCTAGTTTTTCTTAGAGTGTCTTGGCAGCAGAGCCATAGAAAACACAGTCATAGTCAAGCACAGATCTGATCATTGCTTGATGAACCATGTGCATGGTTCTTCTCTCTGCACCCCAGTCACAACCACATAAACTTCTCATAACATTCATTACTTTTTCACATTTTTCAATAATTTTCTTGATCTGAGATGATCAGCTGATTTTTTTCATCAAACCATACTCCTAAAAATTTAAATTCTTTAAACCCTTTCTGGAAGGCAGCCATACATACACAATTCAAAATCAGGCTTTTTTTCATAAATCCAAATACAATATATTTGGTTTTGGAGGCAGAAATCTTAAAGCCCCACCTATGTACCCACTCCTCCACAGAGTTCAGAGCCTTTTGGATCTGATTGATTGCATGCTGGACATTTCTCCCTCTCTTCCATATTGCCCCATCATCAGCAGAAAGAGACAATCCAAACCTCCTACCAACATTACAAAAAATGTCATTGTTTGTGCGACATAGAGCCTCAAATTGACAGTATGCTTGCAAAATGAGGCCTTCTTTTTTAACAAGACCTCCAAAGAGCTTATGACACGAGACACTGACACATGGCTCTATGGTTGAAACAGAACAATGAGAGGAAAATATCTGGAATGATGTTAATACAAAAGGATCAGTTAAAACTAGTAACAGTGCTGCTGTCCCTGAAGACATTCTGATGAAAATAGCTACACAAATAAATACTCTAGATTAAATAATTGTCAAACTGAATATTACCTGTGCCAAAGAAACCACAGTAAAATGCCAAATAACCTGGGAAGTCTTGAATCCATCTTAGAACCATAACAAATCAAAAACATACAGAATGTTCGTGGCAACATAAGTTAAGTATAGTTTATCAATACTGTTTTGCATACCAGGAGATTGTGCCTAATGTACAGACAAAGCTGCAACATAAGAAGGACATGGTCCTTTAAATCATGCAGGCCATCTTTTGCATTTGGAGCACTTTCTGTTGTAAGTTGAGACATCTATTATGGACATGAATACCAACATCAGGACTTGACTTATCTGTAAGTGGTGAAATTAAAGATGTTTTTTTTAACTTACTTAACTTTGGATCACACCACCCATGCCAACAAAATGCCTTATTTGTGATTTGTATGGCTACTTCCAAAGCAGGATTTCCTGGGCACAGTTGGCATGTGGTTTCGGCTGGTATTAACTGGTCAGGGTAATCGGTCATGGCTCTTGGAGCTGTGGTCTCTTCAGGAAGACTCGCTGGTAATTTTTTGTTGTCATAAACATACCTCACTGTTGTTTTCATCCCTATAGTAGGGGGGATGACTGACAGTGAGTTGTCTCTGATGACATTATTGCAGTCGGTGGTTCAGTGCCACTTGGCAATGTTCTTGTGAGGACAAGATGCTCGTGCCTTTGCGCAGGGACAATGCCACGTGTTATTTTTTACATTGAAGGTCACCGTGACTCTGCCTAAAGAGCTAAAGTGATATAATTTGGGCTCATTAATTGAAAGGCAAATGTGACTTTCAGAAATGACTTTTTTGCATGCCACCTTGGACTCCCCCAAAAAATCTATTTTTCAACATTTCTTGGAAAAACATATCAATATAAATAAAATATCAATGGTGCTGCAGTAATCGAGTGACCTAATATGGTCACACATATTGTGGAAGAGGCCACTCAGCTGAGCCAGCAAGTGGCACTCCCCACAGTCCTCCATTTCACACTTGGTTACACGTTGCTGGCCCCATGTTTTACACTGCACACTGTACTGGGACACTAAAACCATAAGATGTTTTTTGGACAGCATAAAATTAATTACTTTTGTCAACACATACCCCTTTAAGGTGAGATGTCTCTGTAATATTTATTGGGGCCCCATGTGTTCTCTGGACATGTACAACCAGATCCTTTATGTACAAAACAATGGAGCACTAAGGGCACTTCACACGTGAAGATGACAGGGCCACAGTTTTTTTTTTTGTCTGTGCAGCAGATAAAATGGAGATTGGTTGGTGTTGATTGGTGACTTCGTAAATTGCTCTGACGGTAAAGCTTAAACTCCTCGCTTCCATGACCCACACATCCCTCCAAAATCAATGATAAAACCAAGAATATTTATTCGGAAATGGCCTCTTTGTATCACTTTGTTATCAAGCATTCAAGGTGTGTGCATTTAAAAATGAATCACAAACAGATGTTTATTGCATGTTGTGAACCACAAAGGTTTCAGGTCTATTAAGCATTCAAAGGTACAGAACAAGAAACAAGATTGTGGACTCAGACCTTTGGCCACAAATTAAATAAAGCAACACGTATTTACAGAAATTGAGAAACATGTCAAATTAAAAATGTGTCAGGGTTCCCTGGTGTACAGATGAACACCAGGGTTCAGGGCTGGCTTTCTGTGAGCCATGATGAAGGCACAGCTTCTCCAGAGAGGGGTCTTCTGCTAATCAAAGACACATCATGTCTTAAAGAAATCCTTGCCGCAGTGCATCAGGTCTTAGAAGACGACATCAATCTGCTACATCATGGTGGGACCGGCCCATTAGATGCTGTGTTCATACCACTCTGGTGAGATATGCTCAGGAGAGCCATAAAAATCACAGTAAAGGTCTGAGCCAAGGGCGTCAGAGTTGGTCTCAATCAAGATGTTCTCTGCTTCCCGGGCTTTCAGTAAGACTACACCCAAATCTGTATGGTATCACTCTGAAAGTAGCATCACTCAGTCACTCACTCATTCAGTTACCTACAGACCCATGTGCAGGGCTGAAGATATAAATCTACTCTTTGTCAGCCTGACGGGCCACTTAGAGACTTCAGCGTACTAGGTCAGTGTGCGTAAAAGTGAGTAGAGGAAGTGTTTTTATCTGAGTAAAGACAGAGCAGGAAGTTGATCAAGGCCTAACTGCTAGACGGTGGTCATTTAGGCGACACATACTGTAGCTTTCTTGTCCAGCAGTATTTAATTCCCACATTTGTAAGTTCCCTTTTTCAACAGGTGCAATTTAAATTTCATATCTCTACACTCTCCTCTGTTGACACCATAATCACACTTCAGCTCAGTGCCAATATCAATGTCCTCCATGGCTTTGAAGAGGATGACATGTCTGTCCTCTTCAGCGATCCTCATCACCACGTGGACATGCTTGAGGTTGGGTTTTTTAGAAGAATGGTTGATCTTTCTTCCCAGGGTCTTTTTGTCAGGGTGACAGTCACACCGGTCAGCCCGGGCATCCATGCAGAGGTCCCTCTGCCCATCCTGAAAGAAAAACAGGTGGCTAGCTCGGCCGTTGGTCCCCTCCATCTTCTCTCTGCCTTCTGCTCCTGTGATCACCTTCCCGTGGTAGTCACAGACGATTTCTCCTTTCAAAAATCTCCTGTCTGCAATAACACCTGGAATCAAAATGGCATGACAAGTTCAGAATCAGAGTAAAATAACTTAGCCCACAGTCTGATAGAGATTGTCTGCTGTTAAGACTTTAAGAATAATTTTCTTACCTTGACCTTTGTCACCTCCAAAGTCCCTAAAACTCAGGCCTTTCCACTTTTGGGCAACCACACAGCACTTCAGCCTCTTGTCTGTCTGGGATGCAGCAGCGGTGGGAGGCTTCCACTTTTCCACCACATCCGCGGCCTTTGGACAGTTAATCAACCAGCGTTTCTTTTTAATGAGCCTGGCCACCTCTGCCAACGATGGTTTCTGGTAACTGAAGTTTGCTGCAGACAAGAAGAGTTAACATGGTCAGTCATGTAAACACAGGCTCTATTCCCCTGCATTGTTCTCTAGCAGCCTGGAATGGGAGTATATCTGCATGTCTGTGACACTTGGATCCCTCTGACTTCAAGGTCTTCGATAGCTCTATTTGTCTATAAAGGGTTAACATCAATGTGTTTAAATGTTCAAAATGAGCTACTTACTTAGAAGAGACTCGAGCCGCATGGTATACTGCTGTTTGCGCCACCTGTCATAGAATGATCGAGTGTCACAGCCCTGTTCCAGCCTCCGTCTCTTGCTTGGGACTTCGCTCTCCACAGTAACTGGGAAGGCGGCTACAAAATCATCAAACCTATCCCTAGCGGCAGTGGGAGGGTTGTTGGTGGAGGGTGGTGGTGAGTCAGAAGGCGAGATGCTGTAATATACAGGAAAACAATGGCATACTTGGTTATTGGTTTCGATATCATTGGTGTCATGTGACTATCAGAAAAAGAGACCTACCTTCCCAGCGTGTCCATGATAATGGCCGTGGCTATGACCTGCTCAGGCTGGCTCATCCTGGAATCCTGGTTGGTGACTGAGTGTGCCAGATATTGATCAACACTCTCCTGTTGCTCAGCTGTGAAACTGGCTGCAGCCTCTGTCCTCAAGGCCGTTCTCACAGTCCGGCTGGTAATGACCGGTTGGATCTTATAGCTGCAGTAAGACAACAGGGCATGATGTTTTAGTGCATGAAAGCAACGTCATTCACATTAAGTGTAAACACACGGAGAGGTGGATGTTCTTACTGTTCATGGAGGCGGCTGAGGTCATTGTTCACTTTGCTCACTTGTGTGCCTAGAGACGAGACAAAAAATCGCTGGCAGTCTTCCTCTTCGATGAGTTGACTCCTGATCTTTTCATAGTAGGCCTGAAACCACTGTAGGAACAGGAAACACATGAGTGTTAAACAATGTATCCATAAACACACATTCTGCATCAGATTAGTCTGGCAGCTACAGTTGAAACCAGAAGTTTACATACACTATATAAAAAGGCACATAAACTTTTTTTTCTCACCATCTAACATTAAATCAGATTAAACTTTTCCTGTTTTTGGTCAATTAGGATTACCAAAATTATTTCTATTTGCTAAATGCCAGAATAACAAGAAAAGGATTTTTTTAGACAATTTTTATTACTTTCTTCAAAGTCAGAAGTTTACATACACTAAGATTACTATGCCTTTAAACAATTTGGGAAAGCCCAGATGATGATGTCATGTCTTTGGAAGCCTCTGATAGGTTTATTGACAACATTTGAGTTAATTAGAGGCACACCTGTGGATGTATTTTAAGGCACACCTAAAACACACTGCTTCTTTGTGTAACATCATGGGAGAATCAGTCAAGATATCAGGAAGAGAATTGTGGACTTGCACAAGTCTGGTTCATCCTTGGGTGCAATTTCCAGATGCCTGAAGGTGCCACGTTCATCTGTTCAAACAATTATACCCAAATATAAACACCATGGGAATGTCCAGCCATCATACCGCTCAGGAAGGAGACGGGTTCTGTGTCCCAGAGATGAACGTGCTTTGGTCCAAAAAGTGCATCTCAACCCAAGAACAAAAGCAAAAGACCTTGTGAAGATGCTGGCTGAAGCTGGTAAGAGTGTGTCATTATCAACAGTCAAACGAGTCCTGCACTGACATGGGCTGAAAGGCCACTCTCTCAGGAAGAAGCCATTACTCCAAAAGAAACATAAAAAGCCAGATTACAGTTTGCAAATGCACACAGGGACAAAGACCTCAATTTTTGGAGACATGTTCTGTGGTCTGACGAAACTAAAATTGAACTTTTCGGCCATAATGACCATCGTTACATTTGGAGAAAAAAGGGGGAAGCTTGCAAGCCTGAGAACACCATCCCAACTGTGAAACATGGGGGTGGCAGCATCATGTTGTGGGGTTGTTTTGCTGCAGGAGGGACTGGTGCACTTCACAAAATAGATGGCATCATGAGGAAAGAACATTATGTGGAAATACTGAAGCAGCATCTCAAGACATCAGCCAGGAAAATAAAGCATAGGCGCAAATGGGTTTTCCAAATGGACAATGACCCTAAGCATACTGCCAAACTGGTTACAATATGGCTTAAGGATAACAAAGTCAATGTTTTGGAGTGGCCATCACAAAGCCCTGATCCCAACCCACTGAAAATTTATGGGTAGAGCTGAAAAGGCATGTGCGAGCAAGGCAGCCTACAAACTTGGCTCAGTTACACCAGTTCTGCCAGGAGGAATGGGCCAAAATTCCTGCAAACTATTGTGAGAAGCTTGTGGAAGCATATCCAAAACGTTTGACCCAAGTCATACAGTTTAAAGGCAATGCTACCAAATACTAATGAAATGTATGTAAACTTCTGACTCTCAAGAAAATAATAAAAAATTGTCTTAAAAATTATCTTTCTCATTATTCTGGCATTTAGCAAATAGAAATAATTTTGGTAATCCTAATTGACCAAAAACAGGAAAAGTTTAATCTGATTTAATGTTAGACGGTGAGGAAAAAAAAGTTTATGTGCCTTTTTATAAAGTGTATGTAAACTTCTGGTTTCAACTGTAAATAACTTACTGCTTCCTCCTCGTCCGTCAGGGCAAAGTACACCAACTGTTCTTGTGGCTCTGTGACAGCAACAACGACCCTTTTATCCACAGTCTTCCTCATATCCCACTCCTTCACCTGAAAACCAATGGCAAGGAAATTTTATTTCATGATGAAATTATACACATATTACCATTAGATTCATGAGACACCATCAGAATCATGAGGCAGCATTTTAAGGGTTAAACTCAGAGTGAAGCTTGAAAGTCAAACTTACAGTCATGACTTCCACAGCTACCGGGCGCTGGAAATGCTTCAAGACCAACAGGGCTTGCAGGTAGTATCTGTAGAAGGTCTTCTCATGGCTGGATAGGGGGACTTCAGATAAAAGTTTCCTGAAGGAGTTGAGGAAATCCGCCCTGGCCACTCGAAGAATCTCCTGGCACTGGTACACCGTTGGATTTCCAGCATCAAATTGCTCAAATCTGTTGAAAAGAAACACGGTTGTTACTCTAAAGCTCACTCAGGATGCTAGGACTAAATCAGAACAACATTCTGACATTGAGAAAAAAATGTCTTACCTCTTTCTCACAAGACCCTGGGTGTCTGCCTTAGACCCCTGCTTCCTCAGGTTCCTGACCATATCAATGAAGGCCTGGCACTTGTTCCTCTCCACCTGGTCTCCCAGGTCCAGCCTAGTCTGGAGGAACTGGACAAACCACATGATGCTTTTACATAGTACTGGACTGATGCAGGCTGCAGGCCGCAGGACTCAAGTGAGGCGAAGAAGTTCTTCGTTTCCGTGCTCAAGGTGAGGAAAGCAGTAGTGGGCTCATCCCCACCATCCTGCACAAATCTCAGGAAGCGGTTCACGTGGTCCACCTATGAAGGGAGACAGAATGACATTTCAACATTTATGGCACAACACAAACACAAAAAAAATGTATACACAGCTAACAATGTTGAAATAGGTGATTTGTGAATTCTTCTGTGAGACTGTACCTCCTCCTGGCAGCAGTGCACCTTCAGGGAAACTTTAAGATATTTCTTGAAGTCCCTGATGAGTGGCGCTCTATCGGGAAACTTGGCATACATGCCAGCCTTCTTCATCCGCATCCTCACAGACTTGGAGGTCCCTCCATGATGTTCTGACTCACTGTAAAACCAAAAAGACATGATTTAAGATTCAAATTCACCCTGAGCTGGCTTTAAGAAAAATTAATGACCCATCCATCTGTACCACTGTTCCTACCTTTGACGGGTAGGCTCTCCTGAGCTGTTGCTTTCAGTCGAGGATGGGCTGCTAGCCCTAGGACCGGCAGCCTCTGGAATTGAAGCAGTGGCAAGGGTAGGGGTGGCAGAATCAGGAGGGGTAGAGGCAACATGTTCTGTCCAGTTGTGTGGCTTATTTATCACAAAAGTGCCACGGGACTCCAGCGCCTTCACCATTGCAATCTTGCAAGGTAAGTGGGGCAAGAGCTCATCCAGGACGCCATAGTCCCAGACCCTGCTCTTCAGGATCCAGGTCTTTGTGGCAATCTTCGCCTTCTTCACCTCCTCTGCTCTCTCCGCCAGTGTGCAGTGTTTCATGCAGACCCTAGTCAGATGGACAGGTAGGCTTTGCTGAGGCTTGAAGCAGCGCAGGCAGTGGAGGATGTGGCGGTCTCCATGTCTACAGATGAAAAGTCCGAAATTAAGCACTTTTGTCGTCTGTGTCCGCAAACACAGTGATGATCCCTGGTCTGACCTCCAGTATTTCTATGGTACAGTGGGTGCGCCAAACTGTCTGAACCAATCAGCAGCAGGATAGAGCAATCAGGCAGGACAATACCTATGGCCCTCATTAGCATGTCCAAAGGCTAGGTCTGGAAACACAAGTTGCATTTTAGACATCGGAACTCTAACTTTATACAAAAGTATAAAAATAAAAGGTTACATTTAACAAGTTTAAATTCTTCATATAGTGTTCTTATGTAGGATAGAAACTGTGGTCTTTATCCATACATATCATGTCATAGAGATGAAACTTTGAGACTTTCTCCAAATGTGATGACGGTCTCCAGTTTTCACAGAAATTTATTTTTACTTTATTTTCTTTTATGTGTTAAATGTCTTTACGAGCCATAATTTTGCTTTAGAAGTTAACCATCTGTCCAAAGTTGCTATTCTAAAGTGGAACAGAAACTGATGTTGGATAACATGCTCAGTAGTGGTGTAAAGATAACGTGATATGGATCGGTTAACCGATCTTGACGTCAGTGGTCAAGGTGCATCGGTAAAAATGTGGCACGAACTGGTCTTTGGACCGGCCTTAAAGTCTGAGATTGGTTCACTGAGGCTCTCCTGCTTGTTCTCATAGCCCATTCAGCCATGCTCTGGCTCAGCATCTGCAGTCTCGCGTTACCCACTGTGACCTTGTACCTTTAAGCAAGAGTTCCGTTCGCCGTAGGTGCTCGCTAGGTAGCTGCATGTGTTTCACCGGTCGTCGCCAAAACATCTTTCAGTTACAATTTAACATCAAAGTAAGACACTTGGGCACCTGGGTGTGATGAAAACCTAAACATTTCAGAATGTTAGCAAAGTAGGCCTGGCATTTAGTCTGTTTTATAGATAAAATCAAATAAACTTAGATTATTATGAAACTATCTTGTTTTCCCCCTTTTTTGCTGTTTTTTTTTGTTAAAGCAAAAAGTTATTTTGATTCTATCAGGTTTTATCAGATCGAATTGGAGCAGACCTAATTGTTTTGTGTATTAGTGAGTCACCAGTGAAGCCAATTGTAGCCTGTGAATCAAGATTCGAATTGAATCATCTTGAGAAGGAGAGATTCACACCCCAAATGCTCAAGTGTGATCACCCCCCCACAGTGGGTCCAGGTGTCAATGTGTTCTCATTACTTTATTCATAGGGCAATAACTCAGTGGGTGTGGGGTGACACTGTGGGTGAGGGGTGCTAAGTGCCCACTGGACCTGGACCATTGTCATCTAAAATAGTCCAAAACCTGTTTACAAAGCATAGAGATCATCTAAAGGATGAAATTTAGTTTTATTTGTTTCAGTGTTTAAATGCATCATTAGACATTAGAGGAAAGAATGACCGGCCAGCAGTCCTGACCTCGACCCCATGAATAACTTGTAGGATCAGCTTGGAGTTAGGGGTCCCAGGAATGGTTTGACGGCAACAAAGTAAATCCGCTGACCTGCAAAACACAGGCAAAGTGCAGCAGCAGCAATGAAGACACAGCATTCGGTTTGTCAATCAGGTTGCATCTGTTATTCACTCAAATTCAAATAATTTTACAATATAACTGTCCTTGTACATCCATTTTAGGTATGGATCCCCCAAAGTACAACATTGTACATCCCCTCCATAGCTTCAACAGAAAATAATACATTCATTCAATAAAAGCCTCAAAATTAAGTGTACTTGGCACAGCCTCACTGCTTCTCACTCAAAGCAACATTAAAGTACACATTCATCTTATCAAGGATTATTCAATCTACTTTCCACTACAGCACTACATTACAGCACTTCTCAACTGTATCTACAGCATGCTAAGTTAAGCTGACCAAACATAGTGTGGACAGGAGTACTCCTTAGGTATATAAAGTAACCAAAAAATGTAATTTTATTAAAAAAAAACCTTAACAAAATGCATTTATTTTTACACAATGTACAATTTAAGATTTTTTTCAGAGCTTATTCAATGTGTAGAAGCAAGAAAAGTCATTGTTGCGCAGTAAAACAAACCGAACGACACGCCTGCAAGACAACACACAGGGATTCAGATTACAAGGAGACAGCAGACAGGCAGCAGGGCACAGCTCGGCCGCGGGTAAACTCCACTATTTTAGCATCTTTTAACTTGACCAGAAGTTCAAATTCACAACAAAAACATCACAAAAGTACTGTAAATACACCCTAGTATCCCAGAGGTAAGTTTCTAGCAGTCCCTACCAAGTACACACCTGCAAAACACAGGCAAAGAGCAGCAGCAGCAGCAGCAATGAATAACGGCACTCTTCTTCTCTTACAATTTCCGGTATTTTAGACGCATCTTGGCGCATTACTGTCATCCACAGGTGAACGATATAATATCATTCTATTTTAGACAGCTCCTCATGTTCTTGAGTATATTCCTGACATGTGAAAATTGAATAAGTGCTTTTGTAATCAGTTGGTGGTTCTCACATTGGCCAAAAAATGTTTTTTTTTTTTTCCCATTTCTGATAAATTTTAAACAATGTGTTCCCCTCTTTTGTGTAGTTGCTACACTGAATTAAGGGCTGAATCTCAATCTCCTCCCTAAACCCTGGGTCCTGAGCCCTCACTGACGTAACTGACTGCACCTGGAAAGTGACTGAGTGAGTGAGGCTGCAAGGGCTTGAAGGGTAGAAACAGGAATGGGACAGCCCTTTGTTTTTTTTTTTGATGACAGTTGGCATCTTGTAAAGCTTAAAGATAAAAACAAGCATGCCTCACGTACAGACCTGTTTTCTCAGTGGATGAAGGCTGTTTTATATAATATACTTACAGGAAAAATACCTCTTTTTACAACATCCACCCCTTTTTGCACCTTCCATGTGTTTTGTTTACATTTTTGCTCTTTTCACTTCACTTTTATAGGGTTTACTGACGGGCATCCCACGTGAATCCCTGCCATACGTCACAATGCAATGAACTATGGGTAATTCCCTCACGCTAAGTCTGCAGAGATGCCCACTCATGGAAAGGGTACATAAAGCGCTCAAAAAGTCAGGGAGAGATCCCTCACGCACTTTATGATTTGACGGTGGGACAACCCTAAGCCCATCACGGACTTTGCGGGAGCGTGCCTCAAAGTCAGTGAGTGTGTGAGTGTGGACATTGGGATTGGGCCAAGGTGTGAGTGACTGTTTCAGGACTCCCATAGGAACACAGACCACTGGGATGTTTCCAAAATGTGTGTCAATACTTATTTAACCCACAGTATCCCAGCCTCAACCTGATTAACTTTACAACATCAATTATGTTTATAGAAGTTTGCTTAAATGCTGATTTTGCAATGCTATCAGCAATTTCATTAACCAAAACCCCAGCATAGCCTGGAACCCACGATAGAGTAAATTCACAGTTTATCTTTTCAATTCTAAATAAGGGCAATAAAATAACTTTAACAAGGTCAGGACGGGCTGACACTTTGCTTTGTTTCAAAGTCACTATTCTTATATTGAGCCACAGATAAAAGTGACAGGTCAACTTCAGGCCCCTGCATAATCCAGTCAGAAACAGGAGGCTATCACGTGTTTTCTACAGTCGACTCCCTGTTTTGTTTGTTTAGGAGACTTCCATGTCCCTTGTAATAGACCGTCAGATCAACGATTGTGGTCACAGTTTTGTACTTTTTAAGCAGTACTGAATTCCTAGTTTAATGTGTCGTAAATGCAGAGGTAATTTCGCCCCTCTCAACCAGCAAAGCAGGCACTGAAGAGGATCTAAATCAGGAGTGTCAAACTCAATCACAGCAGGTGATTCTGGATTTAGGTCTAACCCGAGGGCCGAGCAGGGTCAACTCAACCTTAAACTGTCAACCTCATTTTCACCAGTGATAAAATATGAAAAAACAGCATTGATGATAAATTAGGAAATTCAAAAAAGCAAAAATGATGAATTTTAAGGCTCAAATCTGAGATAAAAAATTCCAATCTATTAGTTCAAAAGACCAGAACACAATATTAAAAATAGAAAAATAATATTTTTAAATAGCAAATATACAAGGAGAAAGTTGAAATCATAAGTTTGAAAGGTCAGAATATGAGATCACGTGTGAAGTCATGAGTTTTAAGATCAATTTCATCTTAAAATTTTAAATTGTGGGTCTAATAGTTCAAAATGTGAGCTTAAAAATTCAAAATTAGGAGTTAAAAAATGTCAAAAAATGAGCTAGAATTCAAAATGATGACTTAAAAAGTTAGAAATATGATTTAAATTCAAAATCGGGAATGTAAAAGGTCAAAATATGATATAAACAGTAAAACATATGAATTTAAAATGTCAAAATAAGAGACAAAATTGAAGTCATGTATTTAGAAGTCAAAATATGGGTAAGAGTAAGGAGTTGAAAATGTCAAAATATGACTCAAAATTTAAAATAGGATAAAAAGATAAAAATGTGACATAAAGTCCAAATTATGAGTTGAAAATGTCAAAATATGAAATGACAAGTCAAAATCACAAGTTTGAGTTGTAATCTAGAGATGCAAAATAGAAAATATGAAATAAAACACAAATTCTTTTCTTTTCCCCATATTATTGACTTTTTATTAAATTTTTCTTACTCCTTACCTTTTCAGATTTTTATGGCTTAACAAGGATAATTTAAATAATCAAGTTGAATTTTACATTATTGTACTAAAGTAAATCTGCAGACCTCATACTGGTGGGCCAATAATAATACAAATATGCTCGCGTGGGGCGGATATAATTGTTCCATGGGCCGGATTTGGCCCCCGGGCCTTGAGTTTGACACCATCTAAATTCTCCTTAACAGAGTCTTAAAGCCTTGGTTTGAACAGTGTCTAGTTTTTCTTAGAGTGTTTGAGGTGGGTGATAGTAGTGGGTGATAATAGGGCTGCAAACCGTTCGGGTGATGGGGGGGTTGTGAGTTGCCACAATTGTGCTTTCTCCAAATTGTGTAGGGCAATGTTACTCAACTCTGCTCAACCGAAGAGCCAAATTGTTGAAAAAGACCTTTGGAAGAGCCACAATCTAAATGGAGTGGGGAAAAAGTGGGTTAAAGTAGGGGTAAAAAATATGTTGAAGCTGGCAAAAAGGTCTAAAAAACAACCACGCAATCAGGGCGAGATGCGCCCTCAATCTGGTCACATAGATGTGGTGGAAAATCAGATCCCCTGCCAAGCTGGGCTGCCGTGCCAAGTCAATCCAAGAGTACCTGGATGCAGACATGGACCTCACCTCATAAGGAGGTCCACCATATCTTATTGTCTCACACCAGAAGTTAATAGCATACCTCATCTTCCCATACCAGAAGTCAGATGAGCATAGCTCTACTCTTACCGGGAGTTACTTGAATTAATGATCGGAAGTTTATTTATATATATATATATATATATATATATATATATATATATATATATATATATATATATAAATGTCAACAGTGACAAAGTAGAAAATACATATTTAGATTTATTTTGTACATAATAAATCGTGAATTGCTGTATTTTGAAACTCTAGAAAGACTCTCTCTCAAAAAACCCTTGGAAAATCCCGTGCAGACCAACGGATTCCCAGAATGCCTCTGTGCTGTGCTCACCATGGAAGTCCTCATTTGGGAGTTTCAGTTCACTTACTGAAACTGGCAAACACAACACAGGACAGAAATATCCTAAGTTTGATACTATACTATTAAGTTAGTAACCAAAAATGTATGTATATACAGTACTTAACAAATTTATTAGACCACCACCCAAAGTAAGGTTTATGCCACAGCTGCCCTAAATTAACAGCATTGTTAATAACCAAAATCATTTTTTATGTTTCTGCAATGGTTAATACACCAATGTGTTGAAGCTCTTTAACCCAAATGATTTTTTTAAATGCTAAAACATAGTTATTATTGTTATCCATGAATTTTAAAATGTACTGATTTACAAAAAACTAAAAAAATAGTAAAACACATTATTATTTCTTGATTGATATGTCAAATTATAGTTATTTACTTGCATTCCTAAACAGTTTCCCTTTTTCCCCAACCTTTGCCTCTTCTATTTGCCATTTTGCTCTTTTTCACAATTTTTTGTCACTTTGTGCCCGTTTAAACTACCCTTTGCCATTACATACCACTTGTTTTCTTCTCTTTTTTTGCCCATTTTGCAACTCTTGACTGCTTTTTGCCCATTTAAGTCACTTTCCACTCATTCTTTTGTCACTTCTCACACATTTTTGTTACTTTTTGACCATTTTTCCACTTTTTCTCCCCATTTTTACCCATTTTTGCTGCTTTTTGACCATTTTTGCCACCTTAAACCTATTTTTATTGCTACTACAAGCTGTTTTTGCCACTTTTCACTTCTTAGATTGTGGCTCTTACGAAGGTATTTTCAATAATTTGGCTCTTTGCTTGAGTAACACTGCTCTATAGCATAGTCCTTATAGTAACTATAAGTTTGTCCATTTCGCTCAATGCACAGCAGAGGTTCACAAAGCAAATCACCTTTTTTCTGGTTTATAGTTCCACGCCTCCCCTGAAGTTCTGTGGCGCCCCCCGGGGGAGGCCCGCCTCACACTTTGAAAACCATCGTTCTAGAGGAAATAATTGTTGTCAAACTGAATATTACCTGTGCCAAAGAAACCCCAGTAAAACGCCAAATAACCTGGGAAGTCTTGAATCCATCTTAGAACCATAACAAATCAAAGACAAACAGAATGTTTGTGGCATCATAGTTTATCAATACTGTTTTGCATACCAGGAGATTGTGCCTTAAGTACAGACAAAGCTGCAACATAAGAATGACATGGTCGTTGAAATTATGCAGACCATCTTTCTGCTCCTGGTATCTATAAATCTTTTTGCATCTGGAGCACCTTCTGTTGTAAGGTGCAGTTGGTGGTTCAGTGCCACTTGGCAATGTTCTTGTGAGGACAAGATGCTCGAGCCTTTGCACAGGGACAATGCAATGTGTTATTTTTTACATTGAAGGTCACCGTGACTCTGCCTAAAGAGCTAAAGGCATATAATTTGGGCTAATTAATTAAAAGGCAAATGTGACTTTCAGAGCCACCCAGTTCAACCAACACTGACAATGGGACATTAGCTTCCTCTGCTGCTTTTTGCCTCTTTTTGCATGATGCCACCTTGGACTCCCCAAAAAATCCATTTTCCAACATTTCTTGGAAAAACATATCAACATTTCTTCTGTGCTGGAGTTGTTCTTCAGTAGCAGTGGTGCTGCAGTAATCGAGTGACCTAATATGGTCACACATATTGTGGAAGAGGCCACTCTGCTAAGCCAGCAAGTGGTACTCCCCACAGTCCTCCATTTCACACTTGATTACACGTTGCTGGCCCCATGTTTTACACTGCACATGTACTGGGACACTAAAACCATGAGAGGTTTTTTTGGACAGCATAAAATCCATTACTTTTGTCAACACACCCTTTTAAGGTGAGATGCCTCTATAATATTTTTGGGGGGCCCCATGTGTTCTCTGGACATGTACAACCAGATTCTTTTTGTACAAAACAATGGAGCACTAAGGACACTTCAATTACAAGTGTCTAAAATGGGAAAAAAGGGCCAAGAGTGTCAGAATAGGGAGAAAAGTGGCATACAATGGCAAAAGGCAGCTTTAATGGACAAAAGTGTCAAGAATTGGTAAAAAAGGGGGGAAACATGCAAATAGCAGGATAGAAGAGGCAGAAACTGTTGATACACAGTAATGCAAGAGGGTCTCTACGTAAACCTCTACGCTGGGGCATTCGGCTGTAGACCTCTACGGTGAGGCGAAACCTCTTCACTGGGGTGTGACTTACATTGCCCAAGCCTACATTGGACCGTGCAGCGTGTTAGCTGTTATTAGCATGACCTTGCTGTTGTTAGCATGCCTACACCGCTGTGCTTCGCCCCAGCATACGGAGCTATATTTGAGCGTGCAGCAGCACACCCCGACCCCTACGCTGGGGCGAAGCTACCTGGTTGATCCTGCCAGTAGCATATGCTTGTCTCAAAGATTAAGCCATGCAAGTCTAAGTACACACGGCTGGTACAATGAAACTGCGAATGGCTCATTAAATCAGTTATGGTTCCTTTGATCCATAACTGATTTTGGGCAAAGCCCCAGCGTATGGGTCTACACTATTAAAACCCGACTGGTTCGGTTAAGGCAATTATATCCAGCTGGTTAGATTTAGGCATTAAAACCTGACTGGTTAGATTTAGAGTCAGCCTGTCGGCAAGCGGATAGAGCTGAAATTTTGTCGTGGGTAATATACGTCATGCCTCAGCGCAGAGGTTTCGCCCCATCATAGAGGTCTCCAGCCAAATGCCCCAGCGTAGAGGTTTGCTCGAGGGCTACAGCCAGATGCCTCTCCTATAACGTGATAACAGAAAGTGACAAGAAGAAGTGGCAAAAATAGGCTGAAAGCAGCAAAAATGGATTAAAAGTGTCAAGAATGGAAAAAAGGTGTAAATAAGGACAAAGGAAATCAACAGACAAAAAAATAAAGGTTGACAACTTAATTTGACACTTACTACTACAGTGGTTCTCATCCGGTCTAGCTTCAGGAACCACAAATATCCATGACGAGAAATCGTGACCTAACTTTCCAAAAAATTATATCCATGCACGTTTAGTAAATAAAAATGTTAAAATAAAGACCAAGGATCAGATGCGAAATTATGGGTTGGCCTTAGGGGTCTGGTCCCACCAACATGTCCATTTGGCCTATCATAAAATTCTGGAAGACCGTAGATTTTCCTGGACAAGTCCAACACAAGAAAAAAGGAACATCAAAAGGAGTGTGAAAAGGAGACAGCAGGACGACTCACAAGGACAGAAAAAAAAGGCAGAACAAGAAAACTTCAAATCAGCAATATCAGACCACTGCAAAAGACAAAATCACGTCATGGACTGGGACAACGCAACAATAATAGGGTCATAGAACAACAAACACAAACGCTGGAGTAAGGAGGCTACTGAAATCAGGAAGCGGGAGAAAAACACCATAAACCGGGACAAGGGAGCATTCATGCTCTCCCACACCTGGGACTCCCTCCTCCAGAGACCATCAGGCAGTGGGGGGCGTGGTCAGCCTGATAGACCGGTCAGGTTCGTCAGGCTGACCACGCTTCAGAAGAACAGCATATAAGGACACGTCACAGCGGTCAGCTGACGCTTCTGAGGAAGACTGCAGATGACAGTCGAAACATGTCAAGGTAAAAACATCTACAATAAATTGTCTGATAAAAAGAAACCCAAGTAGATTACTGTACACTTTACACGGCTGGTCCCACCATGGTGTGGCAGAGCGAGCTGATGCACAGAAAGCCAGCCCTGAGCCCTGGTGCCTTGACTGACACATTTTTAATGTGACATGTTTCTCCATTACTGTAAATAAATGTTGCTTTATTGAATTTGTGGCCACAATCTTGTTTTCTGTCATTTATCTTTGAATGCTTAATAAAGCTGAAACCTTTGTGGTTCACAACATGCAATAAACATCTGTTTGTGGTTCATTCTTTAACACCTTGAATGCTTAATAACATAGGACTACAAAGAGAGGCCATTTTCAATTGAATATTCTTGGTTTTACTGCTCTAAAGTTCCATAACCCTAAAAGTAGCATTTTATGCCATATAAAGTCACCTACTTTAAATACCATGTAATGTCTCGACACATCAATTCTATAAGAAATGAGTGAATCAGATGAAAAACCCTAAAAACTACAACTTTGAAGGCTAAGTCCAAGATTCATTCCTGACATAAACTCATGTTTGTTTTTAATAAAGTGGCTATGACACCTAAAGCAGAGTGACAGGAAAAGGGTCCGGAGGTATGCCATTTGTCAAAACGTATTTATCTGCCAATACTCTCAGGGGCAACCCATGCCATCATGTGTTCTTTCTCTTCCAAAGTCATTGAGCAAGCCAGAGAAAACAAGCACCAGACAGCAGACAGTATATTGCAATTCCACCTACTACAAAAGCCACTTCTGCACTGACATGAAAGGATAAAAATCTTCCACTTTTGCCACATTCAACCCACACCACAACCTGCCATGGCTGGGAAAGGAACCCAGGTCAACTGCTTGGAAGGCAGCTATGCTCACCACTGCACCACTACTGCTACAGAGACAGCTTTTTTGTTCAATTCTTTTTCATCTATCCTCTTATTTTGATTGGACTGCAAAAACGGCTCTTGATGAAGTCATGAATGACCCATATCTTGTGAGACAGTGCTCGAACAAGCACATCTGTTAGAGAAAAATGGAAAAGCCATCTTTGGTGACACAAGCCAACATGTTTACCAAACATTAATCATGTCTCCGACACATTTGAATACATCTTCAGTCTTGTCTCTACTTTCTCCACCTGATGCAGAAATAGGGATGCATATCAAAAACCAGTACCAACATGGTACCGGTACTAACATGTCCCATACCGTCTGCACCAAATGACAACACAGATGATGAGGCTTCATTCTGATACCCTGGCACCCAGTGAAAGGAAAGTTATGGAATTTGTGAGTCATGTGTCAAGATACACTGGTTTCCTTCTCTTATCCCATGTTTGACTGGTACCATACAAAGATATTTACGCAAATTATTTACCATACCCAGATAGCTAAACTCTCCTGCTAACATTCAACACACTTTTGTCCTCTCAATTACTGATTCAGGCACAGTTTTGGTACCAGCACTGTATAAAAAGTATCCCTTCAGCATCGTTGCCAGAAAAAATCCAAACGATACCCAACCCACTGCAGAAACATAAATTTATCACAGCTCCAAGAGGTCTGTAGTTGGAGAACTTCTTTCAGAGATAGTTTAAAAGGCTGGAACGTTGTTGGCAGGATTTGTACCTGTGCGGGGAGACCACAGTGGATTTCTAGTCCATCGCCTTATCCACTCAGCCACAACAACCACTATAACTGGATCTGTTTCATATTTTTTGTTGTAATCGGTCTTCACTCTGATTCCACAGATATCTTTCTTCCAAAAAGCCATCTTTGGTTAAGGCCTGTATTTCCCTCAGTTAACATGTTGTTGACAAATACAGGAAAATATGTAGTATCAGTGTCAGAGAAGGTACAGCAGCAATACCTGAAAAGGTACCTCAGCCTTATGCAAGAGTAGCACTGTTGCTGTTGCAGGGACACATGGCTGCTGGCTTGTGTCATCAACACAGTGCATGAGAAATTAAAGACTTGTGAGCTGATATTTGGGTGGAGATGCCAGGGATTGAACCTGGGGCCTCATACATGCAAAGCATGCGCTCTACCACTGAGCTACATCCCCCCTACATGAACATCCCAAACAGAACAGCAAGACCAAGACTACCAGGAGGTGTTGTTGCTGACCATGGAAAATTTGGAAAAGATGAACAAGATCGACGATGCGTAGCCCATTTGAGATAGGGGATATACATTCCAGCACAACAAATCAGAGGCAACCAGAGTCTGGGGAGTTACATGGGTAGATGCAGACAAAGCTTTGTGACTGCATGGGAATTTTATTCTGAATTCCTTTGTGAGAAAATCACCTGATTCTCAGGACAAATGAATCCATCAATGACCCATATCTTCTGAGACAGTGCTTGAACAAGCACTTCTGTTCGAGACAAATGGAAAAGCCATCTTTGGTATGAGAAACTGAGGCGACACAAGTCAGCTTGTTTTCCAAACATTAACCATGTCTCCAACACATTCAAATACATCTGCAGTCTTGTTTCCTCTTTCTCCATCTGATGCAGAAATAAGGAGGGGAATCGAAATCCAGTACCGACATGGTACTGGTACCAACATGTCCCATACTGACCGCACCAAATGATAATGATGCTTCATTCTGATACCCTGCCACCCAGTGAAAGGCAAGAAACGAGCTATGGAATTCATATGAGTCATGTGTCAAGATACACTGGTTTCCTTTCTTATCTCACTTTTGACTGGCACAATATAAAGATATATCTGCAAATCATTTATGATACCAAGACATCTTGTAGCTGCTGACTTCTGTGGTTGTCCAACAACAGACACACGAATGCCATTTCAGTGGAGATGCCAGGGATTGAACCCAGGGCCTCATACATGAGATGCATGCACTCAACCATTGAGCTACATCCCCTCTGCATGTGACTCTCAAACAGAACAGAAAGAGCATTACAACTGCCTATCTCTGGGCTGGAGATGACTTTGCCCAAGACTACCATAAAGTTCCATTGCTGACCATAGACAATTTGGAAAAGATAAATGAGGTCGCCATGTGAGATTTGTGGATATACAGTGCTAAACAAATTTATTAGACCACCCTAACCCTAAACAAAGTAAGGTTTATGCCACAGCTGCCCTAAATTAACAGCATTGGTAATTACCAAAATCATTTTGTATGTTTCTGCAATGGTTAATTTTCAAATGTACTGATTTACAAAATAACTGAAAAAATAGTAAAGCAGATTAATATTTCTTGATAAAAATGTCAAATTATAGTTATTTACTTGCATTCCTGAACAGAAAAATGAGTTTTAGTGGTTGAATGTTATACTTGATTAATTTCTGACTTCTCAGAGAAGCCCAGTGAGCCGGCTCAAATTTGGGTGAATACAGTTTGAAATCCCTCATTCCTGTTCAAAATGGTAAAACGTGGAGAGCTCACTGAAAATGAAAGAGTCCGCATTAAAGCACTTCATGATACTGGATGGTCTCTGAGACAAATATGACAGGTGGTCTAATAAATTTGTTAAGCACTGTATATGCAGTATGTATTCCTATGTATATATTTATATAGATAGATAGATAGATAGATAGATAGACAGAAAGACAGACAGATAGATAGATAGATAGATAGATAGAAAGATAGATAGATAGATAGATAGATAGATAGATAGATAGATAGATAGACAGACAGACAGACAGAAGGATGGATGGATGGATGGATGGATGGACGGACGGACGGACGGACGGACGGACGGACAGACAGATAGATAGATAGATAGATAGATAGATAGATAGATAGATAGATAGATAGATAGATAGATAGACAGACAGATAGATAGATGGATAAACAGATAGTCAGACAGATAGACAGACAGGTAGATAGATAGATAGATAGATAGATAGATAGATAGATAGATAGACAGACAGATAGATGGATAAACAGATAGTCAGACAGATAGATAGATAGATAGATAGATAGATAGATAGATAGACAGATAGACAGATAGACAGATAGATAGATAGATAGATAGATAGATAGATAGATAGTACTATTGTAATACTGGCTTTTATTTTGAAATTCTCACCTTCCCCAATCTGTCACATGCTTTCCTTCTCCTCAAGAATTTTATTAAATGAAGAAAAGAATATAACTGAATTGAAAAACAAAAATTGGACCTTTTTTTTTTTGTTATTTGTTTGTCCATTTTTGGTCAAAATTGAAAAAAATGGAAAATAGCTTGTTTTTCTGTTTTGTCTATTATTGTTCAAAAGCGGAAAAAACAGCTTGTTTTTCCTTTCTTTAAAATTTGTGGTCAATAACGAAAAAAAAAAAGAAATGGAATAACAAGAGTTTCTCCTGGTTTTTCAGTCTGGTTTCAAGCAGGAAATGGATCTGCCAGAAAATCCACTGACCTGATGGGGACACCTCCTGGTCACCTCCCTTCACAGATCTTTAGAATTTGCATTTGGGGCTTTATATAAATCCCTTCTAGCTGCAGAGCATTCCTGAGGAGACGGATGTCTGGGTCAGCTTGCTGCCACTGTGACCGGGCCATGGATGAGAAGAAGAAAGAGGATGGATTGATGGATGTTGCCTCACACTGTGTGAAGACAGACCCAGCCCCCTCACTGGTCATGATGCTCTTTCTTTAGCACAAAATTGGATTATATGTGGAATTTATTTCCTTCTTTTCCCCTAGAAACCATACACTTAACATGATCATGAATAAATAAGAACTGTCAAAAAGCGGGCAAAAGAGACGCTAAATTTAGCCCAGGAGATGTAAAACCCCAGCACTGCCTCCGGTCTCAGCGCAGCCCTGTAGGTTAATGCTCTCAGATAATGCAGCACTGCCCACAGTCTGAACCCTGTGCATTAGGTTACACAGAGGCTAGGCTTGGAGAACTCTATCTCCTAAAGCACACATCCGGTTTAAAGCGTGCAACACAAGCTTCAGACGTGTGTGTCCCCTCCTCGTTGAAGCAGGTAGACTCGTTGTTGGTGGGTGGACATCGTGTCTCACTGATTGCCTGACATTTTCCTGACAAACACAAACTTCTCTCACTCACAGCTGAGGCTGAATTTAGCAGTCCAATCTAAAGTTATATTAAGAAGCTCTAACGTTCTTATGACTGGTCCTCCACACTGAGGCCTGTCTCCTCTAAGCTTGAAAAGAGGAATGTGGAGCTTATCAGTGCAATTGTGCACCCACGGTGAGTTATATAAAACCTACGTGTTTAGTGTCACAGAATATTTTTCAGCAGCTCTGTGCCAACTGCAGAAAGACTTTAATATTAGCCTTCATGTTAATAATTATGTCACTTGTATTACAATCACACAATGGATCATAATACCCTCATTAATACCATTAACCCACATATCAAAGGATAGCTTCATTTACTGTTAAACTTCCCTCTGTTTAAAAGTTTTCTTTTGTTTACATATATCACTTGGCCCTTTGAAAAGATGTTTGATCATTAAGAGATTACAAATTTATCTTATGTGAGGACAGTAGATGAAAATTTGCTGTTATTTTACCAAGTTATGTGATTCTTTAAATACAACTGGTTTAATTTCAGAAGCTGCATCTCTCAAAGATGAGGTGTAAAAATGTTAAAGTCCCTGTGATTTAAAAAAAAAAACTGTATTTTCGGTTTATTGTATGATCGGCAACTGTGTTTTGAACTATCACGTCAAATTTCAGGCAATAAAAGCATCTCTAATTTTATAAAATCAAGCTTCAAAATTAAAGAAAATGAGGCAAAAGCTGCTGGTGTGGGCGTGTCAGATGTCAGATGAATGAAGTCAAAAGCTTTAGGAAAAGGCTTTTCCAGGTCTGGTGATGCTTCGTCATTAAGCAATAAAAAGTCAATGAGCTCTTGCAGGCCCACTGTCAAATCACAATTTATGTCAATTTTCATATGGAGTGCCTCCAAATCCTCATCTGGAACAGTCAAAAATGGCTTCATTACATCAAGGAATTTCTCCATGTCTAAGCACCACTGCTGTCTGCGTTGGCCTCCTTAAATTTTCCAATAATTTGAGGGATTTCTTCCTCAGTAAATTCCGAGTTGGCCATTTTAGCCAAGTAAAAGGTAAACATCTGTTTAAAAAAAAAAAAAAAAAAAAAAAACTCCTCCAGATGTTGATCAACCAGGTAGCCCTCAGATAGCAATTAAGTCAAAAGCTTTAGAAAAAGGCTTTTCCAGGTCTGATGATACTTCATCCTTAAAATAAAGTATTTGTGCAAGCAGGTAAAAAATTAATTAATCAGATATTATCATAGTAAAAACATGTATATAACATTGAAATAGCAACAACATGAAAATGCCCATTTAATTTTTGTTTAATTAAGAGAGAAAGGCTATATTAGCCACCTATAGCCACTAATTTCAAGCAAAAATGTAAGAAATATAACCTGACATGCAAGATGGATTTATTTCACACATCCATCTGGGAAAGCTCAATAGGAAACGTTTGAGAAAAGGCAGAGGGGTTGAAAAAAACTTGGAGTGTGATTGGATGAACGTTCTGTCACATCTCTAAATAAGAGCAACAAAAACACGTGACGTAGCTGCTATCGAGCTGAGCGTGCCCAGCTAATGAAGAATAACGCGAAATATGGCAACTATAGACATGTTAGTACTCGACTTTTGTGGTTTTTGAAAAGAAAACAACTCACTGCTGTTCTTTGTTCTTCTTTTAATGAAGAAATGTTGTCAAGTTCTGATAAAACTGGCGCTTTACCAGCATCCACGCTAATCTCTTCCTCCATAACTGCACCAGCTATTGCTGCTGCTTGTTTACGTCAGGGCTCTGTGCCTGAAGTACTGGCCCTCAGCACTGATTGGTCCTGTCACTTTCTAACCGGGCCCAAACAGTTCAGACGGGAGCTTTGCAAGATGGATTCACCAGTGAAAAACAAGGAACAGGCGTATCCATCTGCTTTGCAAGGTTATAAGAAATACAAGTCATCAATGATTTTCATAGAAATATTTATCTTTTTACGTTTCTACACCTCGGTCTTTATATATTTTATGGTATTGGCATGTGGTCTTAGTATTTTCTTTTTTCTTTAAGATTTATTTTGGGCAGTTTTGTGCCTTTATTTGATAGAGGAGGACAGTGGATAGAGTGGGAAACAGGGATAAGAGTGGAGGAGAGACGTGGTATAGGGCCTCATGCCGGATTCGAACCTGGGCTGTTTGCCAAAAAAAAAAGATTATTTAAAAATATGCTGAAAAATGACAACAATTTTTGTATTAACAGTCAGAAATGTTCAAAACTAGTTAAAATGCTTTAATATTTCTGGTCCTAGCTAGTGGTGTGATCGTCTGATCAAACGTAAGTGTGTTCATTCAAGATTTAACTGTTCACTACAATTCTTTAGTTTGGATGAGAACATTTACAACATCAACACTTAAGACTTTAATCTTCTTCTATCCCTCTTCTAAAGCTGATTAATTCTTCCTATTTATGAACAGTTAGTGTATAAAAATTACACATCTAAAAGTTAGTCCAACAGTTGAAGACTACAGAGAACTTTAGCTCTCTCTTTTGGACACATTTGTGTTTTTCAGCTCAGAGCTGTGGTCTCAGTATTTCTTATGTTTTCTTACAATTTTGAAATTTACTTGGGGACCACATGGAGTGAGAAAGACAGCCAGGTCCACATCACAGTCTATAAAATAAGTTCATATGCAAGTGAGTGGACTTGCTGAAATCTGCAAAATTCATGATTGGTCCCCAAAGTCACATGGTACAGCAGGATTGACATCTGATTGGTCCCCAAAGTCATGTGACATGGATGAGCAGGGAGGCACTTGGAGGAGAAGCGGTGGTGAGACGTTTTGTAAAGTACTCATTTGGTATCGATAATTTGCTAGAGGGATCAATACCAAAATAGTACTTTTTAAATATGATGCATGTGTAAGTGAGTTAAAAATGCACAAAATTGTTTACTTTTGTTTACAGAAATATTTTTAAAATTGTATTTAATTTTATTTCATTCTGTTAAATATTTGTGAATTCTAACTCCATGACTCATTTTTATTGACTGTTATTTTCAAATTAATGTTTCTTTTGGAATTAAACCTTTTTGCCCTTTGTGGCTTCTGTAACTCTTGGCTTTCCGTAGCTCCTACTGTTGTTCCCTCACAGAACTATTATGTTGTGCTGAGGGTAAGTTGTGTGGAAAAAAACTTCTGTGCTATTCAGTTGTTAACTGTGAAAAATATGCTTCAGTTACATTTTTGAGAGTATATTGTTTCATGTTCATTCTGTGACCTTCACCAGTCAGTTGGATTTGTTTATGATAGCAAAATATTACTTTAAAAGCTATTTTAACGCAGCGTTTTTGGCGCCACAGAAACGGGACATGTCCACCATTGCTACATGATCAGTGTAACATTTGCAGCAATTTCCAAATGTAAACTTCATCTTGTATGTGTTGCAGGTACGTTTTCTTTGAGAAATGTCATAAATGTTCTAAGTTTCTGTTCACAGAACGGCTGTATGCTTATTTATTTTGGCCACTAGGTGTCATTGTTTGACAATTTCTTGTGCTGTTTCTCATTGTTTAAGAGGAAAGTACTGTTAAATTTGATAGAAAGCTGATGTTTTTCAGCCTAATTTAGCAGCTCTTGGCTAGAAATGTGTACACTGAGTTTAATGCAAGCAGAAGTGTGATTTTATCATGTTAGTATGTATGTAAAATGCAAATTGAGCACTACACAGAGCTATTATGCTGTGCTGAAGGAGCAAAGGTGCAGAAACCAGATACCAGAAGGCAATTTAAGTGTTTTCATTGTCTTCTGCAGGAGCAGAAGACAATGAAAACACTTAAATTGTCTTCTGCAGGAGCAAATAAATGCTGGAAAACAGATCATGCCTCCATCTATAACCCATACACACCCATTACACATGCAACTTTAAAAAGTACACAAGAAAATACAGAGTGGGGGAGGCAGAGCTAGGGGTGAGGTGCCCTGAGTGGGGCTAGAACTCACCTGTGCCTGACTGAGTTTGAGGCTCTACCTCCCCCTAATCCTTCATTTTCACCAGAGAAGAACAAAAAGGAAAGAACAGAGGGGTTCTCCTCAACTGTTAATGGGATCATACATGTAGCATTTCCATCTGGATGAGGTTTTTGTTGTATAGTGTGACATGGAGATGTCATTAAAAAAAGTGACATTTCACTACCCTGTGCCTAAAGAGACTTTGCATGGCTGAAACTTTGTCTAAAAATTCCCACATTATGATCACACTGTTTTTCAACAGAAAAACAGCTGTGAAATGTATTTTATGCAAATAAGAAGGAAACAGAAGTCTTGTTTTAATTGAGCCGTCCAAAGTTCAAACACAAAGGCTTGAAACTCATAATTAACCAATCTTAACAAGCGGAAGGATAAAGCTCATTCTCTATCAGTCTCCTCCAAGACAAACTGTGTGCTATTTGAACAAATTATATGTTTATAGAAATAACATGTTTGGAGTAACTCCAGGTCACTGAGTGCAAACATTAAGAAAACAGAATATTAACATCAGATTACTAACAGCTGACCTTTGACTGTGTGGTGGGATTAATTCTAATGATTTACAGAATGACTAAAGTCCTGAATAGACTACATGACTGTCTTAAATGACTGACTATGCAATAGAAATCTTGTCCTTCAGTGGCAAAAAAGACTTGTAATGCTACAGGTGTAAACTCAACCAAGTATTGTACACTGCCATTATGATGTTGTCTGCTGTCTACACTACTGTAGCAGTACAGGCTAAGGAGAGCAGTGTTTGCATTTTTCTGACCTTCATATTCTAGCCCAAAGTTTGACAATGGGTGACAAAATCACAACTGGGTCAAAACCTGGTTAAATTTGAGTAGTCTGATCTGGTCTCAAGACTTTTGTAAATGAGTGGTGGATTCAGGATGTTTGAGGGTCAGGGGAAAAACTTACAAAAAGGGCACTGGCTTTGTGGAGTAGGACACCAGTGCACAGAGAGGTGTCACACATTAATTGTGAAATAGTTCTAAACCCTGGATATGACTTGACATTTTTCATTATGAATACCTACTACACCTCTGTATTAAAACAGATGATGAACTTATGAACTACCATTAACTTCATATAACCTCAAACAATAAGTAAGGAAATTTGTGTTTGGTACATTATTTCTTTGTTGTAACAATGCTTCTTAGTAATAAATCTTATACCGTTGGAAAGCCTGTTTATTACCCTTTTAAATGGTGCCACATTTGTAAGGATCATGCATTTGTGGGATGAGCAGCAGAGCTGAGTATGTGGGTTGAGCCTATGAAAAATGTGCCAAATTTTCTCTGCCAATGCCAAACAGCTTATTTTGCTGCAGCTATTGACTCTTTTTTTGAGCTTCTGCTACCCCCGGGTGCTGCCAAACAGGTGCCTGATTGGCAGCACCTGTGAGCATGGGCCCTGCTACAGTGGTCAGTAGATGTCTGCTTCAAGAATCGGCATGCCACGTTTGACTGATCTGGATAGGACCTGTCAGTTGGGCAACTCAAGCTGGTGTTCTGCAAAACCAAGTTGCGGCATTGTTTGGAGTGAACCCTAGTACCATCTCCAAACTGAAGGCCAAGTTCCATATAACGGGGAATGTCAGAGACAGGCCGCGAAGTGGGCGTCCCAAGAAGACAACACCCCAAGAATACTGTTTTTCACCCTGTCAGCAAGAACTCTATCCTCCAAGATCCTGCCAACAGTCCTGACCTTAACCCTGTTGAACACTTGTGGGATCATCTTGAGTGTGCTGTTCATGCCAGAGTGACCAACACAACCACGTTGGCTGACTTGCGAAAAATGCTGGTTGAAGAATGGGATGCCATCCCACAGCAGTGTGTGACCAGGCTGGTGACCAGCATGAGAAAGAGGAGCCAGGCTGTTGTGGCTGTGTATGGTTCTTCCACATGCTACTGAGCCTCCTGTTTGTTAAATGAATAAATTGTTAAATTGTCAATATGTCTTGTTTCTTCAAACTTCAATCATCCAATCCACCAAACACCAAACAAGACTCAATGGCAAAATCTGCTGTTTGGCATTGACAGAGAAGATTTGGCACATTTTTCATGGGCGCAACCCACCTACTCAGCTCTGCTGCTCATCCCACAAATGCATGTTCTTACAAATGTGGCATTATTTAAAAGGGTAACAAACAGGCTTTCCAACGGTATAAGAGTTATTGCTAAGAAGCATTGTTACAACAAAGAAATAGTCTACCAAACACAAATTTCCTTACTTTTAGTTCAAGGAATGATGTCAGGGAAAATGAACTTTATACTAAGGCACTTAGTTGCATTTTCTCCACTGCTAGACATTTGCAGTAATACATCAGGTTTTAGAGATAAATTTTTAATGTTTTGCCTAGTAAGACGGCACCGAAGAGGGCACTTTATCAAATTTTGTCTACTAAGAGGACAACCTGCTGGGCAGTTTGCCAGATTTTGTCCAATTAGTCAGCAAGGTGTCTCTTTCAAGGGACATAGACGGTACTTTGTCAAATGTTGTCCATTTATGCATACCCAAAGATGGCACTGTCATATTGTGTCTTTTTTTGAGGAACCTATAGAGCACTGCATCAAAATTTGTTCACTTAAAGGGCAACCTACTGGCCACTTTGTCAAATTTTGTCCATTTAGACATTCCCAAATATGGCACTTTGTCATATGTCTCCCTTCTGAGGGACTTGGACTTCATCAAATTTTGTCTACTAAGACAGCAACCTACTGGGTACATCCGTCAGATGACCCTGATAAAGGATACATAGCAAAAGACATTGGCCTAATAGAGTTGTTCTTTAAACTACAAGTGTTGCTGGAAATTTCTTTTCAAGACTCTCTTCATCCTCCATGCACCTTTGAAATTGAGGAAGTTGTGCCGGAGTTACCCACTTTAGCTCCCATTTTGTCAGAATGTGTCCACTTAGAAAGCATCAGATTGTACACTTTGACAAATTGTGTCTACTAAGAGGGCAACCTACGGGGCACTTTGTCAAATTTTGTCCAATTAGTCGGCACTAGAGGGGTTTGTCAAATTGTCTCCACCTGAGGGACCTCACTTTGCCAGATTTTGTCCAAAAGGACAGTAGCGATATAGGGTGACCCTCAGGGCACTTGGAAAGCACCAAAGATGGCTCTTGTTGCCATCTTTGTGGCCTTCACCTTCGTGGACTTTCTTATTTTAGTCACTTATATTAGATAGGAGTCCACACGTGCATCCTATTAGGACTCACCATGGAACCTACAGACAATCAAACTTGGGACCCATATGCATTTAACCCATATGGTGCCCATACGGACATGCTGGCTGGGACAGCACCAAAGAAGGGACAGCACCAAAGAAGGCACCTTCTGCACTTAGAGGGCAACTTACAAGGCACTTTGTTAAATTTTGTTGACCATGGGAGCATCCGAGAGGGTGTTTATATGGCATTTTCAAAAAAGTGCCCTACTTATCCACCAGTTTTTTTTTCCCATGCATGAAACTTCTCATCTATGGTCTTTATTGTCGCAGAACGTTTTTGTTGAGAGATTTTGAGTTCATGTTTTTTAGCTAAGAGGAAACTCTAAAGCCTGGTTTATACTTCTGCCTACTTATACTTCAAACCTGTGCCATAGCTACCTGTAGGCCTTTATTGTTGTGAGCTTTACATGTGCATCTTGGCATTGGTGCAACTTGGCAGTACTCCACTTAACCATTAGCTGGCAGTGTTAACTCACAGAAAACCATGGCAAGTGAAACAGAAGGCATTATGTTGCTCTGGCAGCTAAAAAAAATAATGAGCTGCAGTTGGTTTACTTTAAATATTGCACCAAAGAAAATTGAGGAGCTGGAGTCTGCTCAAATAGTTGCAGCAGGGGATGGGAGAATTACAGAAGTAATGGAAATGTTTAAAATACAGTAAATACAATGCAATCCAGTAGACCAGTCACAACTGGTCTACTGGCATTTCAAGTTATAGTTGGATTTTTGAAGAGATGCACTGTGAAGGTTCAGTGCTACCCAAATCTACAGCATATGCTCGGGTGTAGATCCGAGCCCAAAGGCTTGAGAGGTGTGCAGATTTTTAATGAACTGATTTGAATCAGAGATAGTGGGTCATGCTTTTATAAATTCTTCCTTCATTTTCATAAAATGGCACATAAATTTCCCCACATGCGTCTCTGAGGCATCACCATTACAGAACAGCAGTAATGGGGGCTGAGAGGATGTAATTAGAGTGGCAGGATATGAATTATAGACGTATAAATCATGTTAGTGGGCAGGCCGTAATGCACACCAGTAAAGAGCCAACAAACAGCGGCCTAATTACATGCCAATTACCTGGTTAATAATGCCTTTCCAGGGCCACACTGTTGACCTACCGCTGAGATGACGCTCAGTGTAATGAATCTGTTAACTGAGGATGGATTTTCAAAATGGACCACGACAGGAACATGAGCAGCCAAAACAATTAAACAAGACAGTCTAAAACAAGGTATGCATTTTTCCTTGCCCAACAAACAAGACTCTTCAGATTATGCATGATTCTGTCTGTTAGTGTGCAGCCTCGGTGAAGATATGATCTAAGCTGACAGACCTGCAGCAAAAAACATATTTTTATGATTGATATTACATTTCAAATGATCATGAATTACTAAATTACCCCCTCAGAACAATGCAGTGTCAAAAATGTTATCCTACGTTATCTTTTAATCATTTATTTATCTTATAAAGAGAACTAGTGTCATGGTTTAATTGGTGTATAATTAACTGGTGACACGCTTTGAACCCTCCACGAGCCTTCAGAGACACTAACTTCTCTAGGAAAGAGTTGGAAGACTCACAAAGTTTAAAGAGATGAAAAGAAAATATAGGAGACTCTGCAGATGCCTACAGAAACAATACCAACAGTGGTGGCTCATTAATTGTACTTTGCAACTCCACAAATGCTCTCTTAGTAGCCTAAATGTCCCTAAAAGCACTGATAAATTATTAAAAGTGGGAAGCATGTGGCTAGAAAGTGTTTTTGTCACCAGAGAGTTCAGCACCAGTTTTACAATGACAACAAACTATCTCTTTATCAGGTGAGGGATTTTTTTAATAGAATACTCACAGTAAAATTCTTAATGCTAATGAAGTCAAAATATGGACATAGACAATATGAGAATGTTTTTTGTTGCATGAGAGTATTTGTGGCAGTTTTGCTTGTTTAAAGTTATGCATTTGTATACTTTAATTTGTGGAAAGGCTGCACTAGATTATGCTTTGGTGTCCTTCCACAGTCACGTATGAAGAGCATCAAAATCTTTATGTGTTAAACAAAGCAACCATTGATTTAAGAGAACAACTTTCACTTCTAGGCTGGAAATATACTTACTAACAAAGCAAGTGTGCATGCATAATAGCTGCCACGTCTCCTCTGCGTTTGTTTGATGCATCAGCATAGGTAATAAAGCAACTGCAGAGAAGAGACAGAGGACGCAAGGAGTGAAAGATATATCGCGAATGAATAGGCTTAACTTTATATTTAAAATGAATATGCTCATTTGGTGGATTTATTTATTAATATTAATCACTATGAAAGTTTGGCAGAGACTCAAAGAAAAAGCTAAGCAATCCTGCAGTTGACTGCATTGAGTACATAACTGTCCCAGAAAGCACTTCAAAATTAAATCATGTAAAAATGTGGCTAGCTGAAATAGGGCCTTGAAAAAGAATTAGCTTTACTTTGAAAAGCACACAATCAACATTTCTAAATTTCATGCCTTGGAGGTATTGATGGACTGTGCAGGATGCTTACAAAATGCCGTCTTTGACTCACAGAGCTCTAATTCCAGGTAACTTGTGGTGTGAGTGATCACTCCATGTCTCCACAGTAAACTATAGCAGCGTTTCCATCAGGTGGTCCACTTTAATTGAGTATGGTTCGGTATGGTTTGGTACCCTAAACCCCAAAATAGTCTGCGTTTCCACAGATACCTATACCCTCACTTGGTGGGTGGACACTGTAGAGGCTCTGAATGTGAAATCACACGCAGCAACAGTCTGCTGGTCCAGCCGCTAAGTTATAGAAAGGATTAATAACAGAAATCATTGTCAGACAGCTGTATTTCAGCTGAAAGTGCTTTTAAAAAAATAACATCGTAATCATGTTAGCCACGGTCAGTAGCACTATCAGCTGATGGAATACGTGTACAGAAATGTTTTGAGTTGTAACGTTTTTCCTTTAATATGCAAATATATCCACTCTATAACTGTTTATACGACATAATACAAAAGCTTAGAGCTGTACCATGAGAATTCGCCACATTAAAAATAAATTTAAAGGTTTAACTGGTGTTAAAATAAAACTAGATTACTGGTAAGTCAGAAATCCTGGGTGCGCTGATCTCGTTTTAAAATAGTCTGCAGCCAGAAGTTTTGCAAGTATGTTCAACAGCCACAGAGGGATGTTTTCACGTTACCTTAAGTATTAGATGAATGACTATCTACAGTACAGAGAATAAACTAATCTAAAGCTTAGTATTCAGAATACTTCAGCATCCATCACAGCTAGACCAGGCTGATGTGAGTCTTCAGGCTCTGCTTTGTGTTTTTAAAATCAGGTCCAGATAAACGTCAGGAAACTGGATTTGAGGCCACATATCAATATCAACAGATTAGAAAACAGTTTGGATCGCTGTCAAGTCCAAATATCCCAGATATTAGTCCGTTTTTCACTCATTTTTGCCCCGCTCCTCCTCTCCTGCTCTTCACAGAGACTTCTGTGTTTATCAGTCTGGAGCCGAGCAGTCGTGTTGCGCGCTAACGTGACGTCAGTGCAATCCCCAATTGTTTTGTGTGTCGCGCCACCTTTTTGGGACGGATAGGTAAGATTGGTACCCCTACGGAAGGGTGCCAAAAAGTGGGACGGTACAGGTGTTTTTTTTTTTTTTTTGGGACCCTTTCCAACTTTTTTCTATGGAAACGCAAAAAATGAGTACTGTACCGAACTGAATCGGATACCCGGTGGATACGACCTATATGCTCACCTTTCATTTGTGGCTGAAAATTAAACTGTTTAGTTTCCGTTTTATGTAAATATGAGCGTGACACAAAACTGCTGTCAGTTCACAGACTGATCCACTGCAGATAAAACTGCTGAAATGTCACTCTCTATGTGGTCTACGGAAGAGTATTAGGGCCACCGAAAAAAAAAAAAAATTGAGACAATTTTTTTTTTCAGTTGTGAGAAAAAAGTCACAATTCTGAGATTAAAGTCATAATTCCGACTTTGATCTCAGAATTCTGACTTTTTTCTCACAATTAAAAAAAAAAAAAAAAATTGTCTCAAAAATTTTTTTTCAGTGGCCCTAAAACTCTTCCGTAGTGTTCCTAAGCCACGCAGACATTTCAATTTCAGTACTTCAAAGTTTTCGCTATAAAAAGTCACGCTTGCGCAGGTAGTCTGCAGGAGTTTGAAAACAGGATAGGGGAGAGTGGGGGGAGTTGTGCCAGGTTTTACTCAAAGTGACTTTAAAGTTCGGCCATGACAGTAATGCCTCCAACTTAAGTACGTACATGTATTTCAGGATGTGGTGCATCCCTGGGAACAAAAGCTTTGGATCTGAAATAAACTGTTTAAGAAATATAACTTTTGGAAAAAAGTGGTCTCGTGGCACAACTTGCCCCTGGTGGGGGGTAAGTTGTGCCTTTGGGAAGAATACGTTGGGGTAAATTGTGCCAGTGATTACTGAAGATTATTGAAGTAAAACAGACCATTTTAATCTCATAAACTGTAATGGTATATAAAAGCAAGACAAATTCAATACAAAATAATCATTTAGGGTTTATTTAGATATCATCACCCTATTAAGCTAATGGCATAAGTCATATTTTCTAGTTTTGGGGAAAACAAAAAACCTAAATACACAGTATATGATATCTGTGAATCATTTCAGGCCAAAAGGCTTTGGCAATAGATGCCTGTTGACATACATAGAACGCTGTCTGTCAATTATATAACATATACGAATAAAGTGATTTAGGCCAATTTCTGAACATCCCATTGTGACTTAGGCCACTTAAAAACTGAATAAACTGCTCTTTAATAACAGTACAAACTCAAAACTGAAATCAGCGTTAGCTGAATTAAACAAATGGCAGGCAAATCAAACACTGATGAGTCATGCCCATCTCCTCACTCCTCCAGCTGTTCTTGACCCTTCTTTGCTGGGTGTGTAGGTCTTGGTGTGTGGATTTGTTTGGGTGGGTGTGTTGGTGTGTGTCTGGGTGTGTGGGTCTGAGTGAGAAGGTGTGTGGGTTAGGGTCTAGGTCTGTTGGTCTGGGATTTGTGTCTCTGGGTGTGTGGGTCTGCATGTGGGTCTGGATTTGTGGGTATTTGGGTCTGGTTGTTTGGGGGTCAGGGTTCAGGTGTTTCTGTGGGTCTGGGTTTGTGGGTGTGCCACTGGCACAACTTAACCCAGGCCCTTTGGCACAAATCACCCCAGCCCCACCATTTTGAAAAGCTAGCATGATCCGGCAGTTTAGAGCTAACATCATGCTGACTGTATAGACTCATTGTGTAGCCTACTGAAGCGCTAAAACGTGTGAAATGTTTCCAAACTTGTCTATAATTGTTCAGACACAACAATCAAAAAACCGTGATCATAGAAATTTTACTTTGAAAGGCAAATAACAGTTTTTGGGCAAAAATGTGATTACCTCACATGCCATGTGTATCCCTTTAATGCAGAATGAGTAAAATGGATAGCTCTTCAAAAATATGTGGTCACATGACCAATTTCTTCTGTGGTTTTCTATAAACAAGGGGTGGCACTACTTCCCCGTCGGCACAAATCCCCCCACTCTCCCCTACAGCATGGCACAGTATTCGTGTTTTCTTCTGGAGTTCTCCAGGTAGCAAAGCTGGGTTTCTCGAAACCAGGATATTGGAATATCCGGGTTTTGTAATACATGCACAAACAGAAACTGGGATACTCAAGTCCATGCAAACACAGTCATGGACATCTTTCTGTGTAGTCATCTAAGTCACTAGATAGCACGGTCACTAATTAAACCAATACACCTGATGTATTAGTCCAATGCAGGGCAAAATTGTGTTGAAATAAAGTGCAGTTGTTCCTGTGCTCTGATGACCAGTCATCAGTCTCAGCTGATACATCTTTACTGTTAATTATTGATGCAGGTTACAGTGGAAAACTCCAGACAGAAACAGGAAGTGATTTCAGCATGGTAAGGAGCTGTAAACTTTAAAGTTTTAATTTTGGATGTCTTCTCAGGTGTTCATGTTTTTTCTCTAATTCCACCAAATATTCCAGAAAGTCTACCGACACGAGAATGTGCACAGTTGATATAGAAATGTGAAACTGGTGCTAAAGTGGTTAGATTTGATATTTCCTTCATTTTTTTTATAGAGAAGTCGGTGCTACAGTGTCATGAGTACTTCAAGCACACATGTATCACTACCTACATTAATCGTTTGTCTGTAACCATAAAACACTGCAGTGCCGTAAAATGTGATCATTGTATTCCCTTTATGTGTCCTTAGTTTAAACAGCCCTAATCCTGTCCCTGCCAACGCCTCCCTCCCACCGGCTGACCGGACGTGCAGACCTGATCCCGCCCCTCGGCTGGTCCCCGTGGCCAGAGGAAAAACTGGCTGCTTATTAATTCGTTTTTTAATTGAATTTCTCCCACCGTTTCTCCGCTTAGTTAATCCCTGCACTGGCCTGTGGGCAGATGATTGGCGTGTAATTACCGGCTGCTGGCATGTGTGCTTTCTGCAGGCTTCTCTCGTTCTGCTCACCGCTGTAAGGCAGCAAAGCCTTTTTGTTGATCTAGCTCTCCTTTCTGCTCTGAACCTCCTCCTCTCCCTCCATCAGCTCTGTTCCATCTCTCGTATCTCTTGGTTGTCTCCCTCGCTTCAGTCTCTGTTCTTCCTTCTCACTCGATTCGTGTATCTGAGGAAGCATCACTCCCCAGGCAGAGTTTAAAAACTGGAAGTACTGCAGAGTAAAAAGAAGGAGCTCTTCTTCAGGATGAAGAGAGGAAAACTCAGAAGACTGTTAGAGTCAGGAAGGAGAGAGACATTTTTACACTTGAAGAAAAAAATCGAAATTCTGAAATATGATTTCAAAGTTGACTTTATTCTGAACATTTTCACCTTTTCCTGATATTTTGATATTTTAAGTTTTTCACTCAAACCTTTCCTTTTATCACCATTTCCATTTTCCCCAAGCTTTTAGATTTTCCTCAACATTTTTACTCTTCATTTTCAGTTTTTCTCAACAGTTCCACTTTTTCCAAACATCAGACATTTTCATTCACCATTTGGACATTTTCTCTCAGTGTTTAGATTTCTTTTGTTCAAGAAATTTATTTTATGGGAAATTCACTCTTTTCTTGGCATGAAGCTTTTTCCACATCATTTCGACTTTTCTAATTAATGTTTCTGTTTTTTCAATATTTTGACTTTTTCACAACTAAACTTTGACTTATTCTTGAGGTTTTTTCTTTTTTTATTGACATTTGACTCTATCCTTGAATATTATTTTTTTGGACTTTTAATCTTACTTTTTCAACTGATATTTAAACTTTTTTTTTATCCATTGCAACATGATTTCCCGAATTTTCAACTCTTTTCAACAGTTTGAGTTTTATGGACTCAAAATTGTTGCCATTTTTTACTTTTTGCCCCTTTTATAGTTTAATCTTTTGTCTCATAATTTTGACTTTCTTGACTTCGCAGTTTTTTCCCCTCAGCATTTCAAAATATTTCTCTTAACAGTTCTACTTTTATTCTGTCAACATTTCACCAATTTTCTTGACACCCTGACTTGTACTCAAGACCTTTTTCCCTCAACGTTTTTCCCTAAAACTGTAAATTTTGTCTTTGCATGAGATTTTCACTTAATATTAACCGTCAGTTTGAACATTATTCTTTTTTAAATACATTCTGTATAAAAAATATGATATAATATATCTGAATATATATATCGATTTTTCAACTTTTATGAACATTGTCAAAGTCATCCACAACATTTTGTTTTCTATATCAGCATTTTTCTTTTGGCTTAATATCATCACTTTTTTTCTTAATGTTTTCACTTTTCATTGACATTTAGCTGTATTCTCAACTTTGTAAACATATTTCCTATTTCTTATTTTCACTCAAGTTTCAACTTTCTCAATTTTTTCCCTGACATTTTGACCTTCTGTCTCAACATCTTGACCTTTACTTAACATTTTAATTTAGCCTTTTTTCCTTTACAGCTCTGCTTTTCATTACTAAATATCTCCCCCATTTTCTTGAGGTTTTGTTTTTTTCACACTGTCAAAAAACTTTTACTTTCCCCCTTGACATTTTTTTTCCTGTACGTTTTTGACGTTTAATCACTTTTTTAAGAATATGTTTTTGAATCATTTTCTTGACATTCCAACTTTCTGTTTCAGCAGTTTCTTAAACTTTCCATCGTTTCTTGCTCAAGATTTAAACTTTATGAAAAATGTAATCTTTTTCTATTGGAAAAATTTTGATCTCGTTACTTTCTTAATTTTCCCTCCATAACTATTTAACCCACTTCTCATGATTTTGACTTTTGTCTTAACATTTTGAAATTTTCCTTGTACTTGAAATTTCTAAAGATTTTCATACTTCTGCACATTTTTCAAGTCATCAGTTTCTGTTTTGCTTTAGATTTAAATTTCTTTTTTAAAATCTTTTCTTTTCTTCTCTTTTTTTTTTTTTTTTACTTTTTGGCTTTTTTCTTGGTATTTCAACTTTCTCTGTCAACATTAAAACTTTTTACATAACATTTCAACTCTATATTTTGACTTTATTTCTCAAAATGTTGATTATTAGTCAGTATTATGTTTTGTTTTTCATTTTCACTTAATTTCTTGACAATAACATTTTTTGTTTTGTCAAAATTGTGATTCATTTTAAATTTTGACTAATTTTTGACATTTTAGAAAACTTTTTCTTCATTATTTCAATCTTCTTGATATCACTTCAGCTTATTTTTTGACATTTAGAATTGTTCATATTCCCCCAAAAAGGTAACTTTTTCAACATTTTGACAGTTTTGAAGTTTTTAACTTTCTTTTGTTTACATTTTGTTATTTCTACCATTTCTCCTAAATGTTTTAACCTGTTTTAGCCTTTTTATGATCATTGTCGAATTCTGAATTTTACTCAACAGCTGTGTTGAATTTGTTTGTATTTTACTTGAATAAAGCAGTTGAACACATTTGCAGTACAGGACATGAGGCTGATTAGAGTTGATAGCTAATGCTAATTTTTGGCTCTTTTACTAAACTCAGCTCATAAAATGTAATACATACATTCTGACCATTTTCATCTCAACCTTCTTGACTTTTGATTTTTTCTTTTGTTGTCAGTGTTTTCATTTCAACCCTCTTCTCAGCAGCTCAGCTTTCTCCACGTTTGGACTTTTTTGTCTCAGAATTTTGACTTTTGACTCAGAGTGCATAATGGAACAGAAAAAGCTTTTCTTCTGCTCTCATTTTTTTGTTTTTCACGCCGGACCCTAATACTCGACTGTTGGAATAGGCCCCCTTTTTCCATTTCCAATCATTTTCCGTGCTGGTCTATCGAGCGTGGCATCAGTCGGAGCAGAGGCCGAGTTAAGCTTCTCCATTCTTTGAGGACACATGTTAATAAAACGGCGAGCAGATAACAGTAATTACCTCTCAGTGGCTCCTGCTCCTCACTGGGGACGCACCGCCAGAGAGAGGTCTGCCTCTTCTCCAGCCTCCGCGTCCGAAAGATTAATTCTGTTTTTAATTAGAGCACACCCTGAGTGATACACCAAACGTAGCCTTCCCACCATCCTTTCCTCCTCTCTGTCATCGCCGTATTAGCATAAGTAATTAGGAATTCCTATTTGCCTGCATGGTCTCTTGGTTTAAATTTAACGTGTTGATATCTTTTGATTCTTCTGTAGTTTCAGGCTGCCTGTCTTCTACAATTAAGATAACGCAGAGGGCGGGTGGTTGACGGTGGGGGGTTTGAAGCCTGCAACCTCGCTCTCACAGCGTTATCTCTGTTTTGTTGTAAACTCTTCAGAGCTCCACAGAGATAGAAGAGGTAAAGAGAAGAGCTTTTGCATGCCGGAGCTTGAGGGCCAGCTGCTTCGCTGTGAGATGAATGTTCACAAGACTCGTGTCATTTCATTGATTTTACTTCAGACCAAAATTACAACCAGAGACCCGCAGGGGCTTCTTCTTCTAAAAAGTCTGTGAATGAAAGCAGATGTGCAGACATCAGCTGTAACATAAGTTTGAGATGTCTCACTCCAACAGCATTATCATCATTTTATGTTGATTATCCCATTAAATCTGAGGAATCAGCCCTCTTATGCCACATTAGAGCACAGCCACTTTTCCTACAAATAGAGGTGATAATGGGTCCATGCATTATAACAGGAAGTGAGCATCACTGACACCTGCAGTATATGGAAGCCTCATGGGTATCTTTGACAGCAGACTTACGCTATCAGGAAATATGTTTGCTGCCTTTTAGGTGTGGAGAGCCATGCTACTAATGTATCAGTGGTCATTTTGACAGCTATGTTAGACTTGGTTTTATTTTTGGTCTTCAAATAGAAGTGTCTGGTTTTAGTCATTACTTTTACTCAAGATGTT
Organism: Cheilinus undulatus; assembly: GCF_018320785.1. NCBI lineage: Eukaryota > Metazoa > Chordata > Actinopteri > Labriformes > Labridae > Cheilinus > Cheilinus undulatus. Next base: position 6,472,281 of record NC_054872.1, read on the forward strand.
TTCTCTTTTTAAACAAATTTATGAGCCAATTTGAAAATAAATTTAACTCTGAAATGCTCACAATAACTATCAGTGCTTTCTTTAACCCTTCACCCACTGACCCAGCGCTGGCGCTGTGGTTTATATGTCCGGAGTATTATTACCATAACTCAGTCAAAGTTTGTCCGATCAGAAAAATTCCAACGGTGTTGGAAAGCTGAGAAGTGTGCACATATATGGTTCATTACAGTACTCGCCGCCATGTGACATGGGCATTCATAGCAAAACACCAGAAGTATCATGAGGCCGCTACATGGATTCTCAATGCTGTAACTCCTCGAAAGTTTGCTCAATCTAAAAAATTCCAACGTCGACAGAGAGCTGAGAATCTGTGCTTTCCAGCAATATGTGATGTGTTGTGTATATATATATATATATATATATATATATATATGTATATAATGGTAATGTCAAACAGCACCGCACAAACAGCAGCTTTGGCAGAAGACGAGTGAGAAAAGGAGAGTGAAGGAAGAGAGTAAGAGAGCGAGCAAGAGTGGTGTTTTGTTTTCATAAAATAGTGATAGTGGCATTTGTGTGTGTCTGTCATGTGCAATAATATGTTACTTGTGAATGTTGAGAATGTATTTTTCCACCTTTTTTTGCACTAATTTTCGCCTATGTATATAGTTATCTTTTGCACTGTGTTTTGCACACCCACAGCCCTAGACTCAAAAAGTGACTGGTGATTGTTCTAAACATGTATAGGTTCACATTTCAAATGTCAAATCAAAACTTCATGAGCAATAACAAAATTTCTTCTCATAAAAGCCATGAAAAACAAATCTGTTTTTGTGTTTTTCTTCTTTTAAACTGCAGACAATTCCATATAATGTGCAATAATCATTAACCAGATGTTGAAAAGTCGAGTTCAAGTACTCCTGGGAAAAGGGACCAAAGCTCTCAGACTTAGGGCATTTCCTGACTATTTTACAGCCATAATAACAAAATATGTCCAAATCGCCATTTTTAGACTCAGTAGGTAAAGGGTTAATGTGAATAAACTGTTGAACAGACTATCATACCTCAAATAAAAACTTCTACCTGTAGTGGAGTTTCACTGAGGGGAGGGTGCTCTACAACATTTATTGAAATAAAACTCTTATCAATGCTGCTTGACAATCCAAGTCTTTATCAAGTGGTTGTTTGAAGTCATGTGATTTCGAATGTCTATTGGGGGTCAGGAAGTGGGGGACGGTGGATGTTAGTACTTAACAGCTCTAAATGGATCGCTACACTGCAACTATCATCAGAAAATGTCTACATACATTGAGTACGATCCCTACACTTCATAAAAAAGTGATTCTTCCCACAGTTTAAAAGATTTACCTGGCATGAAGCCGATCCATATCACAATTTACTCATTCCTGCAGACCTCCTAGTGCATAGGTGTCAAACTCAAGGCCCTGGGGCCAAATCTGGCCCATGGAACATTTATATCTGGACCGTGAGATCATATCATATTTGTATTATTACCGGCCCGCCAGTATGAGGTCTGCAGATTTCCTCCAGTATGATAATGTAAACTTCAGCATGGTTATTTAAAATATCCTTGTTAAGCCACTAAAGTCTGAAAAAGTAAGAAATAAGAAAGATTTCATAAAAAGTCAAGAATGTGGGGAAAGAAATTCATATTTTCAATTTTGCATCCAAGATTACAACTCAAACTTATGACTCTGACGATTCATTTCAAACCTTGACCTTTTCAACTTATAATTTGGACTTTATATGTCACATTTTTATCTTTTAGATTCACAATTTTAAATTTTAAGTTAAATTTGGACCTTTTCAACTCCTTACTTTGGCTTTTTAATCCTATATTTTGACTTTAAAACACACATATTTTGACATTTTTGATTCATAAGTTTTTCTTTTTATATCATATTTTGACCTTTAACACTCCCGATTATGAATTGAAATCATATTTTTAACTTTTTAAGTCATCATTTTGAATTCTAGCTCATATTTTGACATTTTCAACTCCTAATTTTGGCTTTTTAATCCCAAATTTTGAACTATCAGACTCACAATTTAAAATTTTAAGTCATATTTTGACTTTTAAACTCATAATTTCAAATTTGTTCTTATATTTTGATCTTTCAAATTTATAACTTCAACTTTCTCCTCATACATTTTCTCTTTAAAAGCATTATTTTTCTATTTTTACTATCGTGTTCTGATCTTTTAAACTAATAAGATGGAATTTTTATCTCAGATTTTAGCCTTTAAACTTATCGTTTTTACTTATTGAATTTCCAAATGATTTATCATCAGTGCTTTTTTCATATTTTATTACTGGTGAAAATAAGGTTGACAGTTATGGTTTAATGTTGACCCTGTTCGGCCCTCAGGTTAGACCTAAATCCAGAATCTGGCCCCTGCTGTGATTGAGTTTGACACCCTTGTCCTAGTGCCTAAGAAAAAGGCCTCCTTTAGTCACAAACATGCTTTTAATTTAGACAGTGATATACTATCAACCAAATAAACCTTGTGGGGTAAGCGACCCAATAGTTAAGTTCCATTCATGAACAAGCCTGTGATAGAAACAACTCTTTAAAGATCTCTTTAAGACAAGTTCATTTAGTCTCAAAGGTCCCCAAACATGTCTGTGAAGTTTGTTGCTAAAAAATACACTCCAGTGTTGGATTTTTGCGTGTCTAAAAAATCCCTCTGTTTCAGGTTAAAATTTGTAATCTCTTGACAGCCCTAGTTTATATAAAACTTCACTGCCACCCTATAATCGTGATGATATGTGAGTTTGTGATGAGCAGGAATCAAAGAGCCTGATGTTATGTATTATCTTGGTGATAAAAATGCAGGGAAAAACACTTCGTGTGCACTTCTGTCCCTCTTGTAGTTTTATTGTGCATTAACTTCAAAAATAAATCTCTACTTACATCCTTGAGCGGCCCAGTTCAAAAGCAGTTGCCAGTTTGAACTTTGGTCTGAAGTGTGTTTAACAGTCAAAGCCCTGCTGCTGTTCTGGTCCATCTGTTTTACTTTAGAACCGCCGTCAGCTCTTTGTTTATTAATGATATTAAATCTTTGATTTAGATTGTTCATGAAAAGATGTGAACATGTTGGAGTGATGCCTCTCTTTCTTCTCAGTCTAACAGAGCTGTTGCTGTACTCTGTAAATAAATATAAGATGCACTTGACAAGCAAACAGATGTCTGAGTTCTGATGTGTGTTTTCAGGACATCTGTTCCAAATCTCACACAGCTTCTGTTCTGTCAAAATGATTCCAATCCAGTCTACCACTGATCAGCCTTACAGAAACATTTACCATCAGACAGCTTCAAACTACGAGCCGCTGCTTCTCTGGGAGATGAAAAGGCACAGAATAATTCTTGTGACCCTGTTCTCCACACTCTGTCGCTCTTCAGCCACACAGCCCAGCGTGTTCTTCAACGCCGAGTTAGAAGCTGCGTCTCCATCTCTCATCTACGACGACTCTACTTAGCATGAATTATGTTGTCATGGCTAGAACAGCGGGGCTCATTGCTGAGAGATTACTTTGTGTTTCATGCAGATGGCTTTCTTACAGGAGAGGAGAGCGATGCTTATTAAATCAGGCTCCACAGGCGACCAGGGAGGCAGAAGAAGAGACTTTTTCAATGGCTGTTCTGACAACATCATTTGCATTCTGTAATTAACTGACTCGGTTAACCCCCACTCCCAACCCCAGTGAAAATTCATACCACACAAATGCACTCACAGAGACACACATACACAGCACTGGGGTCACTGGGTAACATTGCCCCTCCTGTGAATGAGCTCCATGTTGCTGTGGTGACAAGTCTTTATCACAGCCAACACAGTGAGCGAGGATGTTGACTAATGTTAATACCTACAATATGCTTGATTGCTTCAGCAACCGTTGGCCAGGAGAAGATTTGGAGGCGGCTGGTGTGTCCTACTGTAATTTTTTTTGCATGGAGTTGAATGACCTCACAGGAGTATAATAAGACCAGGAGGACCAAGGACAGAAAGACTCTTTAGTCCACATGCTCAGATACCCATCATACTGTGCATCAGTTGATCTCAGCCTCACAGTGGTGGATCGATGGATCACGCTGCCAATTTAGGTGAACTGTATTACAACTTCCATGCTCCCTCCATTCAGAGAAACAGGTTTGATGACAGCATCCAAGACATCCCAGAATGCCTGGATCTTTGTTTTGGCCCAGGTGCATTTCCTGGGAGAGAGAGTCCCCACAAAGACATCATCATCAGCATCGCCAAATGACACCCAGCAGTTCACTGCCCATTACCCGCCCCATTATCCAGTCTATACAGGCATTGTAGAGCGTAGGAGCTAAGATGCACCTCTGCCTCACCCCAGAATCAACTGGGAAGAAGTCAGAGGTGGAGCCACCAATCTTCCGGACGGGTAAACCTGGGATACCATGGAGCCCCAGAATCCTCCAGAGGGCATCCCTGCTCACTGAGTCGTACGCCTACTGGAAGTCAATAAAGGCTGCAAGCAACCCTCTGTTGAAATCCCCAAAACACTCAGTCAGGACCCAAAGTTCCAGGATGTGGTCTACTGTAGACCTCTTAGGTATGAAGCCTGACTGTTCAGACCACTGGTGTTGAAGCAGCGGATCACAGATCCTGTTCAGCAGTGTTGGTGCAAGGACCTTGCCCTACACTAAGAGAAGTGTAATACCCCTGTAGCTGTTACACTTTTCCTTCCAGATGGGAACAACACTGCCCCTCTTCCAGTTAGTTGGGATGATGCCTGTTCTCCACACAGAGCAGGTGAGAACATGTGGGAGGAGGTAAGAGGGAGGTTTCACCACTTGCCTTGAGCATCTCAGCCTGGATCCCCTGTGTCAGCTTGTCAAATCTCTTCAACAGTCGGTGGGTCACAGCTTACAGGTGGGTCCACACTCAATGTGTCTGCTGCATCTATCTGGAGCTCACAACTGGGAAAATCTACCCAGTACAACTCTTCAGAGCAGCCAGACTCCTCTGTCAGGATTGTGTCATCAGGCGCCTTTATTGCAGAGCAGTGCGGAGAGGATGCAGCTGCCTTGAGGCTCTGTATGTCCCTGTAAGCTGTGTGTGTGTGTGTGGTTGGGGGGGGGGGTGTATTACTTTGGCCCCAGTGGCCCTCGTCTTTCTTGCTTGTCCTAATGTGCTTGTAACCTTGATGGCAATGGCAATGAGGGAAACCTCAATGTCCTTTCGAGAACAAATGAAATGAAATATGCCTGGCCCCCCAGGGCGACCAACATCCATTTTATTTGACCGGTGTCAGGCTCCCTTGGGCACCTCTGCCCCAATTTCAGGAAGTTGATGGCCACTACTGAAGATCTGGGCATTCCTGAAAGCCCTGCAATCCTTAAGAAGCCTCCAGTGTTTGCTTACAAGTACATGGTCAATCTCCTTTTTTGTGACGCCTTCATTGGAATACCGAATCCAGTGGTGCCAATCAGGTCTCTGGAACCACAATCTGGCAGTTGATCACTGGTAAAGTCAAGGAGCACTGAGGAGCTTTCATCTTGTCCAAAACTGTGTGGACCAACACATGCCCTCCTTGTCTTTGCCTGGATGCAGACTGGTGGCCAGAGGTACCAACTGGACTCCTTTGCGACGACTTCTCTTTAATGCATTTTTGGGTATTGTTGCCTCACAGCAAGAAGGACGTTGGTTCACTTCCCGGTCAGGGCCAGGGCCTTTCTGTGTGGAGTTTGCATGTTCTCCCTGTGTATGTGTGGGTTCTCTATGGGTACTCCATAGAGAATAAGGTACTCCCCCCCGAATAAGCGGTATAGAAAATGGATGAAGTTGCTAATATTTCTGGTTTTACACCTTGGGAGGGAGTGACAGTTGCACTTCTGGCTGCAAATATGGTGCCTAATGTTGTTACTACTTTACACCAGGAGATGGCGGATATGAGTAACTTTGATCCCAGCAGCATTTGTAGGTGTGTTGCTATTCAAAGTTTTGGAGAGAGGGAGTTTCGAAAGACTGAGGAAGCAGTGGTTGTAGTTGGAGCATAACAGAGAGAAAGAGAATTGTAGCAAGAATACTCACAATGCTGGGAGGAATAGAGGAATATTCACCCTCTGACATGACGTTCAGTCGTCCGGTAAAAACATGGGTAAGACTGATGGTGCGTCTGTGAGCACTGACAGCGCGTCCATGTGTCATGATAGTCCACAAGCAGCACATACTGAGGCCGATGCTTTGCCTCACCATGGCTGAAGAGGGAGGGGACATGGTGGTCAAAACACCGTGAATGGTGATTGAGGTAGGGAATGAAAAACACCGCGGGGGTAGGGACAGCCATGTTAGAAGTGGTGTGAGAAAATGCACAGCCAATGGGAGGCTGTCTGGTGATGTCAGAATATGCAAATTAGATTTGTGAATTTATTCCCATCACAAACTTTGGGTCATACTGAAGATTTTTCTCATTTACAGTATGCCTTTATCTCTAACCACTTTCAAGCTACAACCTTTTGAAATCTTGATATCAAAACTGAATATTTTCTTGAAAAAACTCTGGCCCCAAAGAGTTAACACTAACCCAACCCCTAACCCTAGTTCCAGGCAACAAATGATGATTGGATCCGTTTTTCAACATGATGAAATAGAGCAGACAGAATAAAGTGCATCTGAAGGAGTATTTTAACAGGAATTTAGTTATTTGTCTCACTGCTGTAGCTCAGCTCTGTTTGTCATTTCATCTCTGAGGAGATGCTCTGCTTTGTTTAAATGAGTAGGAGAACAAAGAAAGAGGTAGCAGCCATTTGGATAACAAAACTTTTGATGTTTGTCGTTCTGCAAGAATGCCTTTTTAAGTTTCAGACCCATGTATGCATCCTACTCTGCATAGTCAATCCTCTGCATAGTCAACAACGTGTTTCTCTGCAAAAAGAAAAGCAACAGAAATGCAGCATGTCATTCCCTTGGTTTATCAAGTTGTGAGGGATGTCTGGATCATAGAAGCATTATATGAAGTAGGATTAGTCATCATGCTCAACCTCTATTTGAACGTATTTCATGTTAATTTTCCTGTTACACCTATAATCTCTGTAGCTGTACCTCTGCTGGTTGTCAAAGCACTGTGAAAGCTGCTGCTGCTGTATACTTTCAGATTTGATATTGAATGCAATTTGTAAATCTTGATTCATGTTGCATCATCTCCTGTGCAGCCCTCATCTGCAGTGAAGGCACAGACAGCCTTCATACAGTACATTGTGAATTCTGGTGCCACTGGTGTTCAGGAAGTTTGCAGTGGGGTTTTATAAGCCGTTGACATCAGTAAAAGCCTGGAGGAGAGCGAGTCCACAGCTGTCAGCTCAGATGTGCAGCAACAGCAGAGCTGCAGACTTTTCTCTGGTGTCAACAACGCAGCTCTACAATGTAAACTCAGAGTAACACCCACAATACACACACACACACACACACACATACACCTCTCATAACAGTACAAAACAGCTGCTGCATAAACCATCAGACAATTCAAAAAGATTATTCCAACAACAATAACATTAACAATTATAATTCTAAAATATTCTGAGAGGGTTGCTTTGGAAAGAAAGTCTTTATTTAAAAATGTACACAGATTGCATTGGTTTAAACATCTTTTAAACCTGTATCTTATTAACAATAGAACATAAACAACATATATGATGTAACATCAAACAATTTTACCATTTCATTAAAATTATTAGCAGCAACACATGTCAAAAAATTGGGACAGGGTCATATTTACCATCATGTAGCATCCTCTCTTCTTTTAGTAACAGTGTGTCAACGTCTGGCAAGTGAGGAGACCAGTTGCTGAAGTTTTGGGAGAGGAATGTTGTCCCATTCTTGCCTAATGAAGGATTCTTGCTGCTCAACAATGCTGGATCTTGGTTGCTGAATTTTTCCTTCTATGACGTGCCAGATGTTTACTGTTGTGAAAGGTCTGGACTGCAGGAAGGCCAGTTCGGCATCTGGACTCTTCTACTGTGAAGCAATGCTGTTGTGATGGATGCTGCATTGATCGTGCCTTTCTAGATTTAGGGTCAGGGTTAGGGTCAATTTTCTATACCACTTATCCTGAGGGGGGTTGCGGGGGGGCTGGAGCCTATCCCAGCTGTCACTGGGCGAGAGGTGGGGTACTGGTCGCCAGTCAATCACAGGGCTGACACGTAGAGACAGACAACTAGGCACGCTCACACTCACACCTACGGCCAATTTAAAGTCTTCAATTAACCTACCGAGCATATCTTTGGTGATGGGAGGAAGCCAGGGTATCCGGAGAGAACCCACGCATGCAAACTCTGCACAGAAAGGCCCCGACTGAGAAGCAAACCAGGAACCTTCTTGCTGTGAGGCAACAGCACTAACCCTGCGCCGTCGAGCAGCCCCTGTGGTTTCCATAAAGTATTTAAAATTTTGAATTATCTGACCACAGAACAGTTTAATTTTACACCAGGATATTTTAAATTAGCTGTGGCCCATTGAAGATGGAGACATTTCCAAATTGTGTTCATATATCACTTCTTCTTTCATGATCCAGCTTTAACTGTCTTTTGTGGATGGCACAGCCAACTGTGTTGACAGACAGTGATTTCTGGAAGTGCTCCTGAGCCCATGCAGGGATTTCCAGTATGGATTTATGCCTGTTTTTAATGCGGTGCAGTCAGAGGGCCCAAAGATCACAATCACCCAATACTTATCAAGGTTGTAATAGTTTTAGATTTTTCATTCATTTTTATTTCTGTTCAGTATTTACCTTTTGTTTTAGATTTCGGTTTGGTTTGTATCAGTTTTTCCTGCTGGTTTCTTAGTTTTGTTTAGTTTTGATTAAAAAAAAAACACAAAAAAAAACAAACAAACAAAAAAAAAACCTTAGTTTTAGATTAGTTTTAATTTAGTTTTAGTGTCAGCTTTAGTTTTTCCAGCAATATGGGACACCTGTCCAGGGCCAGACCCAAAAGGTCTCTTCCTTTTCTTCATTTATTTAGTTAACTATAATATCCTTGATGCTGACATTGGGCCTTTGCAGTGGTGGACATTTTTTTCATCTCTGTGGCTGCAAGAAGTTGCTGCACTCACTTAACTAAAGTCTGTAAAAAGAAACAACAAAACAGACAATTGATCCAGATTTTTTTTTAAATTGAAGTTTTTTTGTGGACCTTAATTAACTGCAGTTAGTCTTGACAAATGTTCTACTCAAGACCACTCTATCTGAGACCAAGACAAGACCATGACTTTTGGGGGTCAAGACCAAGACTGAGACAAGCCGGGACCTAGACAAGACTAAGACCATAAAAATCAATGATAAAAAACATGACGAGGTTGAACATCTAAAGAGCATTCTCTCTTTGATTTTAGTTTTTTCTTTATAATAAATTAGGCAAAAAAAAACAAGGTATCTGCTACTCTTTAAATCACAACATGCACAAATCTCAAATCTTAACAAATTTGTTCATCTAACTTCTTATAAAAAAATTAATCCTTGTCTGTATTTAAAAGCCACTGACAAGTCCCAAATTATTATAGATATCTGAAAATGAGATCTTTATCTAGAGTTGTCAGGTGAATGAGGCCTAAAGTAAGTGTTCAGAGGTATTTCTGACTAGAAATAAGATGGACTGATGTCTGAACTTTTGCATGTGTAGCTATTTTTTGTTTTAGCAAGTACTTCTCCTTATTATCACATTAATGAAGCCAAAGAATAGCAGGTCAGTGCTGGTCTTGATGAAAAATCCCAAGTCCAGTCCGAGACCAAGACCTCTCGAGTACTACATTACTAGTCTTGACAGCACTCATCTTTACAAAAAAAATATAGCCTTGGTTTTTGCATTTTACAACGACCATATTTCCCAGCAAGCTTTGCATTTCTGTCATTCCACTTGACTACGTTTGCTCATTAGGATGATGTTGTTTTTGTAGGGTTTGGTGACAAAAGCTGGAACCACATAGTTACCTGTCTCCAGATCAGCCCCTGGAATGATTCAGTCTCAGAAGCTGGATTTTAGCCAATTAAGGGAAATCACTTTTTCTTTTTTGTCTACTTCCAGATGATTATGTTCTGCATGCATTGTGTTTCTCTTTTTGACTGTTTTTATTTTCTTCTTGGTCATATGTGCAATACTCAGAGAAAGATTAAGAATCCTCCATTTATATCTTTATTAGTGAAAAAACTTGTGTTAGACATAAATTTTTCCAGAGATACACGAGGTCCTTTCTGCTCAGGGCTAGTCGGAAAATGCAAGAAAAATTCTGGCCTGCCAGTCTTGTTGAATCAGGTTTTAGGTTGTCCACTGATAATACCACACAGTAAGAGCATTTTTCATTCCTCTCAGGCCTGGCATTTGATGACAAAAACACCTGAAGACAGGGGTTCTCGAAGTTTTGATAGCTGAGGGCCAATTTAGGAACCCAACATTGGACTGAGGGCCACCGAAGGACAAAAAAAAATGGAAAGAAACAGAAAAAAAAATCCCATTTGTAATGACCAGGTTGCATCTCTACAGTTTACATTTATTGGTCTGCATCCAGTAATGTGCAATAAACACATTTCAATTAATAAATGAGGCTAAACCTGGCAAAACTTGAGAAAACCTTGAGAAACATTGTAATGCACATACAATCCCTGGGGTTTTCTGCCCTCTACAGTCAAATTTGGGACATAACAGTCCTGTGTGCAGTCCATTTCAGAATATATGTAAAAACGTATTTAGAACAAACAGTCAGTCTCAGTGTGCCTTGCTTCCTGTCTTAACAGTTATGGGCCGCCAGAAATGTTTCTGCGGGCCGCCATTGGCTCGCGGGCCGCACTTTGAGAGCCAATGCCTTAAGACAAGCCATACTGGGATCAGTATTCCAGGTCTGTGCCTTTGTATTTCAACCAGATTACTAACACAATCTACCCAAATATAGTTATTTTTAACAAAGTTTTCTCCTGCCCCATAAACATTGGCCTCCTGTTCCTCTCCAGTGAACTCCTCCAACAGGACGGGGCATCCCTTTTTGTGCAAGGTTAATTTATATAGAGTCTCTTAATCACTCTCAAAGTGCTCCTACACACAAATCAATCATTGGAGGTGGCACCAGGGGCTAAAACCACCACCAACACAGCTTAGAGTTCACAGACCATGCCAACCACTGACCATGCTAAAGTAGATATTATGTTTGCAGTGGGCAGCGAAGTGTTGATCTTTTTAAAAAGCGGTCTGCAGCGCGTGCGAGCGTGTCGATCGATCAGCAGCAGTCAGAGAAAAGACCTGAGCACTGTTGTGTTGAAGTCTTTTGTGAGCTTAACAGCAGCAGGTTGGGGTGCAAATGAAAACTGAGCCAGTGGGCCATTAAACAGCGACCAGAGGAGTGTCTTGTGTAATGGCTATTGAACAGGCTGCTCCAAACGAGAGGTAATCAAAGCCAAGCGTAATTACACACTCCTCTGTGCTTTTTCCAAAGGCGGGCCATTGTGCCCTGAGCTCTCTACATCTAATGACACAGGTAAAGGATCAAGCAGAGCTGAGGATGAAAAGTGGCAGAGCTGGGATGCAATTATGCAACGATTGCAAGGCGTTGTTCGCAATTTAGCCTTATGTCAAGGGCAAGAATGATAAATGCAAAAAAGAAGACAGAAAAACTACCAATATGACTCAAAGAAGATCAAACACGAGCACTAGAGAGAAGGGTGTGAGCCAGGCCAATGGATATATCTTCACTTGCTGTCAGACATGAGTGTTAGTGGAGAAGTTTTCCCTGGTGAAACCATCAGGGGTTGTCCATATTTGTAAGCCATTTCTCAATGATAGCTTTTGCACATCAAGTATTTTCCATATCTGCAGTGTAGGGAATTCAAAGAAGATTATAAACAATGAGAACTGGAGGAAATACTGTCTGCAGACGCACACCACAGAGTACTGTAACATGGAAGCTGATGTGGAGATATGAGGGGCCCCATCTCTTTGCAAACCAAAAAGTACTTTATAGCTTATCTGAATTGATATATTTTTAATCACTCTGTTGAAATTAAATGATTTTACATTTGAAAATACCCATTTTTGTCTATATCTTGATTAGTGAATCAAATGAAGTTAAAGAGATGTAATTTATGACGCTGACTTTTAGATTAATTGTTCTGAAACCACGAAGTAGAGCTACAAGATGGATTGAAAGAGTTCTTCTGTCAAATATAACATTAACAATGTTACATATTAAGAAATATGCAGGAGTGCATGTACAAAATGACTCACTGACATCTAGTTGTCTTTGGTTAATATGATAGCATTTACACTTCTCTGGAGTTCTAGTTAAGTTGCTTTGTCTGTCTAAGGCAGTGGTGTCAAACTTGAGACCCAGGGGCCAAATCCGGCCTGTGGTGCAGTTGTACCTGGCCCACAAGATCAGGTCAAATTTCTATTGTAATTGGCCCTCTGGTATGAGGTCTGCAGATTTACAACAGCATAAAAATGTAAACTCAATCTTCGAAAGGTGAAAAAGTAAAGACTAAAAATATTTAGATAAAAATTCAGGAATGTGGAAAAAAATCAATTTGTTTTCATTTCATATTTTCAATTTTGCATCTCACAATCAAATGTATTGCTTTTATTTCATATTTTGACCTTTTAAATTCACAATTTTGACTTTTTACATCAAATTTCAACCTTTTAAATTCACAGTTGTGAATTTAAAGTCATACTTGGACCTTTTCAACTCACTGTTTTCAATTTGATCTTACAAAAAAGTTAGATGGCACGCACATCCCATAAAGTTGAGTACTGGGTGCTGAACCAAAAAATATATCAAGCAAAGCAGGTAAATAAGTCCGCACACCAGAAGCTGCTCCAAGAGCTTATTTAATGAAGATTATCACCACATGTGACGTTTCGGGCCTAAGCCCTTCATCAGACAAATAGACACAGGGGATGCACCTTCATGTATGTATAGTCTGAATCACCTGACAAGTCATGTGACAAAATAATGTCGGTGAAAAGATAAGACATACCAAGAAATATATACACATTTACAAGTCACATATTTTTTTGGACAAATGCAAGTCACTTATTATATTCTGTAGACATTTGCAAGTCACATATTTTTTAGACAAGTGTACACTATTAGATCACAGCCTATGATCAAAGTTTGAAGTGAGTCAAAAATACCTCAAAATGGGTGAGAGCCATCTTCATCATAGTGACATGCAAAGAATATATAGAAAAAGTAGTAAATTACCCATGTCAATTAAAGACAAGTGATAATCTTATATCACCATAACCATATAAAGATATTCATACTACAGGTTATGACTACATGTAAATATAACATTATGTAATATTACATTCAGCTGAGTTTTTTCTCAATCAACGTCCTGACTGCACTCCTAGCACTTAACGTCTAGTGGATCTTATTGAGATTGTGCTTAGATCGAACTTTTTTCTTTTTGGCTCGGACTTCCTTCTTCAGGTATCAGGCACTAGCATGGGAGCGAAAATGGCCCCTAGTTTTGCCTCACTCTACTGTGGACTGTTTGAAAAGGAGTTTATCATGAACCCTCATCGCAACCCTTACCTCTCCTTCATCTCTAACTGGAGACAATATATCGATGACATCTTCTTCATCTGGACAGGTACTGAGGCCCTACTGGCCCTACTGAAGGAGAAGTTACCATGGCAACCACTCAGGTCATGACCTGAGTGAATATTGTTTTTCTTTTGACCTAGCAAAAAAGTCAATCCTGCCTCCATGGATGATTTAAAATCACTTTATAAGATGCCAGCAACATTGCTCTTTGTATCTACACGTCTACTTGCAGGTCAGAGGATTAAATGGGCTTGTGGTGTGCGAATACAGCGGTCTTTACGGTGACAGGAGACATTTGTTACATTTGCATCTTAATGACTCCAACTTGTGTTCATCCATAAGGGGAGTCATAACAGACCGTTTGTCGACCTGATTCGGATGATTTCCACTTTAATTAAGGAAAAATGTGAGCAAACTGCCAGAAGTTCGGTTTTTATGTTGAAATCATACCACTGATATGACTTTTTGTTATGTATCCGGGCATGGTTGCATTCACATCTCATCTAAACCGTGCCAGAATCCACTTAAATTCCGCCAAAGACCACCTCCCCTTGCGGGCCCGGGCTGGTTCGTTTGCCTTCACACTAAGGCCTTGTCCACATGGAGACGAAAATGATATATTTCCGTTTCATTTCGAAAACATTTTCCACAAACACGGGATCATTTCAGGAAATGTCTGTGTAAGCACAGAACCACTGAAAATGCTGCAGTACATACGCCAAGCCTGTAAGTGGTGCTGTAAAGCTGCCATGGAAATGCGCCAGAAAGGGAGAAGATGACATGCATGCCTGTTATCCGCCACTGTTGTTTTGGCTTGACCTGTGCTGCAGTGTAAGTGGGCTACGCTACGCATGTATGATGTCATCGTTTCAAGAAGTAGCCTTTCTGGCTTCCCCAAACACCGCCTCCACTCTTCTTGGTAGGCTTTCCAAGTTTTTCTGTTAGAATTTGCACCCTTTCATTCTGTAGAGCATTTATGAGGTCAGGCACTGAAGTTGGACGAGAAGGCCTGGCTCACAATCTCCATCCCAGTTCATCCCAAAAGTGCATGATGGGGTGGAGGTCAGGGCACCGTGCAGGCCAGTCAAGTTCTTCAAATCAGCATCATCTTCTTACCTGCCTTTATAGTTCTTACTCTGTGCACTGGGGCACAGTCATGTTGGAATAGAAAAGAGCCTTCCCCAAACTGTTGCCACAAAGTTGGAAGCATAGCATTTTCCCAAATGTCTTGGTAGCTGAAGCATTAAGATTGGCCTTCACTGGAGTAAGCTGTATAGCTACCAAACCCTGAAAAAAAGCCACAAACTGTTATCCCTCCTCAACCAGTCTTCACTCCATTCACTGGTGACTCCAAAGAACAAGTTTCCACAGCTCCACAGTCCAGTGTCAGTGTGCTTTACACCAGTGGTTCTCAACTGGTGGGTCAGGACCTAAAAGTGGTTTGCGGAGCAGTTTATTCAGTGGGTCGCGACTAGGTGTCTGAAAAAAAAAAAACGGTGGCAAAAGTCCCAAAGTCCTTATTGGACATGCATCGATACCTCTAATTTTACACAGCTTTACTGTGAAATTAGGTAAATTTGAATGTTTGATCAATATTTCAACTAATTTATCTCCTCTTCTTGCAAGAAATGGCTACTTTCCCCATGACAATGAAGTATTTTCACAAGTTCTCTTGAAAATTGGTAAAAACTGACACATAATGATAGGGAAAGAGGGTATAAAATTTACCATTTTTGTCCCTTTTCTTTTTTATATCAGGTGTTTTGGTCCAATCATGCTCCAAACTGCAACTTATTCAATTAACTAAACATGCGATATTGAAAATTTTTGTAAACTTGGGTCACAATCATTCCTAAGACAGACTGGTGGGTCCTGAGGCAGTTGAGAATCACTGCTTTACACCACTCCATCTGGTGCTAGACACTAGACTTGATTTGAGGCTTGCACGCAGCTGCTCAGCCAAGGAAACTCATCCATGAAGCTCCACTGCACAGTTCCTATGCTTACATTAATGCCAGTGGAATTCAGAACTCTTGAGCTGAGTCAGCAGAGGGTTGGCAACTTTTATGCACCTTGTGACTTAACAGTCTTCGACCCCGCTAACCTTCCATTTGAGAAAGATGTCCTGAAAGAAACTCATCTCGACAAACTACACATAAAAACTGCTCAACTGCAGTCATTTAAGTAAACTTGATTCATCTCTTTCAAACCCCCAATAATACTTAATATCTTCATGGATGCACACTGCACAGGAATATGTTTTTTTTTAGAATTTCTAATATGTATTTTATTATAAATTTTAAATATTATGCATGCAAAAGGATTTGGCTGACATGACTACAAGCCAGGACACTGTAGCTGTTTGTTTGGAGGCTGACCCAAAGTTAATCTGAGACCATGTTTTAGACTGAAGAGCTCAACTTTAAAGACAGCTCCAGTATCAAACGGCCGCCATCATTCAGGCTTCTTCCAGTTCTTCACACTTTGACAGTCACTGTTTGACCTTATTAGTTCCAGCCACTATTTTCTCAACCATTTATCCTTTCCATGGTCATGAGGGCCAGAGGAAGCTCAGTCCATCACAGGTCTAACACTTAATTGGACAAATTCACACCTTCGGGCGATACTGAGTTTCCATTTCATCCACACAGCGTCTTTGAAGTGTTGGAGGAAACTCAAGCACCCACTGGGACAGGAGAGGAACACCCAACTCACACCACAGTCAGCGGTCAGAACACAATCAGTGCAGCTGGAACATTTCCTCCTTCACCGTCCTCTCCAACCTTCACACACAAACACTGTTTTCCTCCTTGTTTGCAGTCCTCTCAGGTGGCTCTTCCCTCATGCATTAATAATTGCCTCTGGCAAAAGTTGATTGCAGTTAAAGTGTCACCGGAGGTGATTGACAGCTGCTTTGCTCCTGACATTTACAAGCTGTTGAGGAAGATGCCCTGTCACTGAGTGCTGCTCCTCTTTCGGTTTGATTTAAGGAGGAAATTGGAAATCCAGTGAGAGCAGCTTCCTTTCATGCCAGTCTTCTAAGAAGGATGTTTTATGGGCAGCGATTCCATCAGTGATTTATGTCGGCAGAGCCAGGCCAGAGAGAAATGTGGCATCCATAGAGCACAGCAAAAACAAGGAAGATTAGCTGGACTCTTTAGTTAGGGTGTTGATAGGTTAATTGTTATTTTAGAGGATGGAGTTTATTCAGCCTTATTACTTCATATTTAGAGGGGCCTCTATTAAAATGTCTAAGCCAATTACAACAGCGACACTAGGATAAATCTATTGTTCTCAAATGTCAGTACCAGTATCCACTGCTAGACCTCAGAGAAATGCTTTCACTATGTTTATACATGATGTCTGCTACAAGTCCTCTGCTGTTCTGTCTGTTGCATCAACAAGGCATGTCCTCAAAAGACTGCAGCAGATGCAGAATACACATGGACACTAGGAGGGATGTCACAGAGTGGGTGGGAAGGACAAGAGCAGAAGGTTTTGGAGACAAGCAGACTGACAATCTGCACAAAAGGTTCTCGGCAGTCTGATGATGTAGAAAAGTCCGTTAGGGGTCAGGAAGTGGGGGACAGGCATTAGGAGTGAATGAGAATGGAGCAAAGTTTAAAGCTCTAGTTACCAAAAGAAGAGCTGTTTAGGAGACAAACAACCATCTCTGCTGATCTGAGCCAGATGATCTGAATTTGGACAGATTTCCTGTTACAACGAGCAAGGCTGGGTGGTGTTGGTGTAGCGGTATCGGTGTTATTGCAGTACGGCGGTAACAGAAACGGCTAAATCCCATCCCAGACATGACATTTCAAATGGTTTTTCTTCAGAGCAGAAATTTTAGTTTTTAGTGGAGAAGAGCTAATAGAAGTGGGAACTACAATTCCCATCAACCCTTGCGTACCCACCATGCTTTGCGCTACACTCGCTTGCTTGATTCTACAGCGCGAAAATGGCGGATGCTTGGAGTAACGAGTGACAGAGTTTTTGAGACTACAGAGGCTCCAACATGTTTCCAATGTTTTGGCAACATTTTGGATTCCTGGTGTCAAGAAATGAGAAAGGAGAAAAAGTGACGGACAAACAAAAGACGGTACGCAGACACTGCCAGACCGCAGCAACACACTTCATGGGGGTTACGTTGTTAACATGATGAGCCACTTGATAAATTATCATCCTGAAAGAGATCTAAGGAGCAAAATCCAGCCGGGCCAAAAGACTGTTAAGGAAACATTCGCAGTCCCACTTACCTATGACAGTACAAGGGCTCAACAGAGCATAGGTGAATATCCTCCTGAGACCCGAGCTTTTGTTTGGAATTCAGTTTTAGTTTCTCCCACTTTCTTGGGATAATTAGGACCTGACAAGTTTGAAAAGTTCAGTGTTGTATTTTAACAGGAATTAACTTTGACAAAAACTAATGTGCAATATTAACACAAATTCCCTGAAATTCCAAAGAAACTACCAACATTTCTGTGCAAAATTCTTAATCATATTTTCTAAATTTCTCATAAAAAGTACCCCATTTTTTTCAAGTATTCCTCAAATGTTTCAACTAAACTTTATTATAAAGCCTAAATTTTGATTAAAAATTCCATTTAATTTCCTGAAAATTTTCTCAAAAACACTGAAGCAAATTCCCCAAAACAAATATATTTCCAAGGTTCCATGACAAACAGTGGAAAATTCCCCCAAACATGCCAGCAAATTCTTTTGTAAACTCCATTACATTCTAGCAATATCAAAGGACACCCTGCCTCCCAAATCCCAGTCAAATTCCCAAAATTAAAAAATAAAATTCCCAAGTTTCTGTGAGCATACCTTAAAATTTAGAAGCAAATCGTTCCCAAAAAAATTCAAATGAAATTTAATCGATTCAATCAAATCAAACAGATTTCCCATATTAACACAAAAACAAACATAAAAAACATCCAAAATTTACATGCAAATATTCAAAAAATTCACTGCAAAATTTACATTGAAACTGTTAAAAATAACACAAAATAGTATACAAAAAATTCCATGAAAATCTAATGTCCACATATGTGCACACAGGGTCTTAGGACGATATATCGCCAAAGACCTACGGCCAATTAGTGGTGAGCAACGAAGCTTTTAGAAAGTTATAAAACACACTGGAGCCAAAGTATAAAATAGTAGTAGCATTGAGAAAGAAGAACAAGAACATCATTGAGTTGTTTTCTTTTCAGTCTTTACAGTTGCCATGGTTCATGTTATGCTCCTCTCTATGGAGTTTACTTGTCGGTAGCGACGTACCTCGGTTTGGGTCTACGACATCACGTGTTTTGTTGCTCTGATTGGCCCGGAAAGATGCGTCAGACAGAACATTCATCCAATCACCCTCCGAGTTTTTTTTTCAAAGACTCTGCCCTGTCCCAAACATCGTCTATGGAAGGTTTACCAGATAGACGCGTGAAACAAATCCATCTGGCGTGTCAGGTTAACAATAAATACCATACTGTGGACTTGTCACCAAGGTAAATACCGTACGGTGAGATTTTGATACCGTTACATCCTACTGGACAGACATCAGCTGAGACGGGTAAGACCAGAGTTTAATGTGGTGGACATAACTAAACTGTGCTGGAGTGGAAAATGAAAGCTGAACTCATAGCATAACTTTAGAGAACTACTTTTATTAAACAGAAGCTTTAAAGCTTTTGTCCTTCATCGAGGTCAACAAGAAACAGATTACAAACATATTCCATTGATGTGCATATTTGCTACAAGGTAAATATGGCTCTTAATTGATCATTTTCCTGTCTTTTTATGGTCAATAACTGCGTGATATGTGGAAATAACAGGCAAGAGCTCTACTCTTTAAATTCACAGAACGTATCAGGCATGTGAGACATGGCGCTCACAGGCGGTTTGAAAGCCCTGACTTGTTGACATGCAAACAAACTGAAAACCAAGACATATCACAGTCCAGTCTGATTTCAGAGATATGGTGAGGATGTCTGGAGGGGATTAGAGCCACTGTTCCTTCACACAAGGTGGTTAGGGCATTTGATCAGGGTGCCTCCTGCTCGCCTCCCTGTTGAGCTCCAACTGGGAGCTGACCTTGGGGAAGACCCAGGACTGGTCAGAGGGATTATTTATCCCACCTGGCCTAGGAACCCCTCAGAATCCCCTAGAAAAGCACTAAAAAATGTCCCTGGGGAGAGTAATGTCTGGGCTGCAGTATTTTTGGGGTCTTTTTGGGATTTTAAATCATGTACAGAGGTTAAATAAGAGAGTAAATGTGCTTTAAGATAAAGCTCACCTTAAGTCATGTCAACAACATAATTATAGCTAAAAGAGCCCCAAAGTTTTTCTGTGTCCTGCACGAATTCCTCCAGTTACACTAGAATAGGTTTTTTATCATGTTGGACACAGAGTGGTTTCTTCACCTTCTTCATGGGACAGAGAATATTAGACGGTCTCAAACTGATGCTGAATGTAATAATAAAAGCATACTGATGATCTAACTTTCATTAGAACCCAGAAAACAATGACCAAGTGCCAGATTATGGACAACAGACCAGTATCAGGCTTGTATAATGGTTGAACTCTTGTGTACTACTCCAAACAGTCACCATTCACTTGTCAGCATGATAACAGCTCTCCAGTCTGTTGCAATAATCCTTTTCTACAAAGAGTTCGCGTCGGGCAACAAGAGTGGAGCCGAGCAGTCTTACCCATGTAGAAAAAGGCCATTTTGCTCGACTAGTGTGTTTCAGTGACTGCGGGCTCTCTTATCTGCCAGTGTCAGAGGGAGAGAGAGAAGCTCAGCTAATCCAAAACAGCTCTTCTCAGCTAATCTCAAATGAGATGGAAATCCAGACGATTCACAGGGCCAAAAAACATGCTGCCTCCGTCCTGTAAGATCTTGCTTTAGGGGGAAAAAACAATAATTTACAAATGTGGTAAGCCACAAAGTAGAGAAGCAAAAAGAAGTCTAATAAGTCAAAGAAGTTACTCGGCTTTGAAGGGAATTCATATTGTTGTCAGAAGGCTCAAACGTTCATAAGACTCAGCCGGCCTCATGCAGCATTAAACATTCACAGACAATATCAAAGTATTGGAGAGCCCGCTCTGGGTTTATGACTGAAACATCCACATTTAACCAGGCTTTAATAATTTAGCTTTAGTGCAGCAGGAAAATATCCCAAATATTTAAACCCCATTACAAAAAAATGGGACATTGTGTAAAGTTTGAATTAAAATTGATTTGAAGATTATTTTCAAAGAATATTCAACTGAGTACAGCACTTGGGGCAGGGAAAATAAGACTTGAAAAGTTGTGAATTGCTGATTAAACTCCTGGAACATTCCACAGGTAAATAGGCGGATCAGTAACAGGTGAAAGTGCCATGGTTGGGTATAAAAGGAACAATCCTGGAAGACTTAGTCCTTCACAACAAGGGTGTGAGGTTCTCAACTCTGTGGGAGACTGTATGGACAAATAGTTCAAGACAGGGGTGTCAAACTCAATCACAGCAGGGGCTGGATTCTGGATTTAGGTCTAACCTGAGGGCCGAACAGGGTCAACATTTAACCATAAACTGTCAACCTCATTTTCACCAGTCATAAAATATGAAAAAAAAAAAAACAAAACAAACAAACAAACAAAAAAAAAAACAGCACTGATGATTAAATCATTTGGAAATTCAAAAAAAGTTTAAAGGCTCAAATCTGAGATAAATTCCAATTTATTAGAACTGTTATTAAAACACAATATTAAAAATATAAAAATGTTTTTAAAGAGCAAATATACAAGGAGAAAGTTGAAATCTTAAGTTTGAAAGGTCAAAGTATGAGATCAAATTTGAAATCATGAGTTTAAAAGTCAAAATATGACATAAAATTTTAAAATGCGAGTCTGATAGTTCAAAATGTGGGATTAAAAAGCCAAAATTGGGAATTGAAAATGTCAAAATATGAGGTAGAATTCAAAATGATGACTGAAAGAGTTAAAATATGATTTAAATCCAAAATCGGGAGTGTAAAGGGTCAAAATATGATATAAAAAGTAAATATTATGAATATAAAATGTCATGATATTAGAAAAAAATTGAAATCATGTGTTTAAAAGTCAAAATATGGGACAAAAAACCCAAAGCAAGGAGTTTAAAAGGTTAAAATATTATTTGAATTTAAAATTGGAATCTAAAAGATAAAAATGTGACATGTAAAGTCCAAATTATGAGTTCAAAAGGTCAAAGCATTAAATGAAAGGACAAAATCATAAGTTTGAGTCGTTATCTAGAGATGCAAAATCAAAAATATGAAATAAAACACAAATTAATTGTTTTCCCCACAATCTTGACTTTATATGACATCTTTCTTACTCGTTACTTTTTCAGATTTTTATGGCTTAACAAGGATATTCTAAATAATCTAGTTGAAGTTTACATTCTTATACTGGAGGAAATCTGCAGATCTCATACTGGAGGGCCAGTAATATTACAAATATGATATGATCTTGTGGGCCGGAAATAATTGTTCCACGGGCCGAAATTTGGCTCCCGGGCCTTGAGTTTGACACCTGTGGTCCAAGAGTTTATCAATGTTCTCAAACTGCAAGTGTGAAGAATTAAAAGATTTCCCCATCTAGAGTTCATAATATCATTAGGAAATTCAGAGAATCTGGAAAAACCGACACTGAATGACTATGACCTTTGACCCCTCAGGAAGTGTTGCATTAAAAATCTTTATCATTCTCTGATGTATACTACAACGTGGGCTCAGCACCACTTCAGAAAACCCCTGTCAGATACTTCACTGCCTCTCTAAATGTAAGTTAAGGCTCTTGCAGGCAAAGTAAAGCCATTTATCAAGAACACTCAGAGGCCCGTTCACGTCTTTGGGCCTGAGCTCATCTGAGATACACTGACCTAGAGTGGAAGTGTGCTGTAGTCTGATGAGTCCACATTTCACATTGGTTTTGGAACCATTTGCTTCCAGCTCAGGCCCTTTCAGTGTGGACTTTGCATGTTCTCCCTGTGCATGTGTGGGTACTTTGACTTTCTCACACCAAAGACATGCTTGTTAATTTAATTGGTGACTTCAAAATTGGCCGTAGGTGTGAACGTGAGCATGCCTGGTTGTCTGTCTTTATATGTCAGCCCTGCGATTGGCTGGCAACCAGTCCAGGGTGTACCTGGCCTCTCACCCAATGACAGCTGGGACAGGCTGTGACAGGACATAAATGAAAGTAAATTCAGCATTTTTATGAAAAGGTACCTGGCTAATTAATAACCTGAATTGTAAAAATTTGATTCAGTGTATTTATCAAACAGAACCTAGTGTGTGCAGACTGACAGTTTTACCTCTAAATATCTTGTAGTTAAAAATGGAGTGCCTCAGGGCTCAGTCTTTGGACTGCTGTTGTTTACACTTTATATCAACAGTATATTGGTCAAAATGTTCCTAATGCAAATGTTCATTTATATGCTGATGACACTGTCATTTACTGCTTTGCTCCTACACAGCATCCAGCTCTGTGTCTCCTACAGGAAGCTTTTGATATTGCACAGGACACTTTTTTTGAGCTAAAATTGGTTCAGAATCCTGACAAAACAAAACTGATGATGTTTTCAAACTCAAAGAGAAAATCACTGACCCGCCTTCTGTTACCATGTCTCAGGGTGATGTGATTTATTCTGTCTTCCTATAGATATCTTAGATTCTTGATTGATGATTCTTTGACTTTAAAGCTACACATTGACCAACTTGTCAAGAAGTTAAAGTTGCAGCTTGGATTTTATTTCAGAAATAAGTCCTATTTTTCATTTGCTGCCCCCTCTGCATGGAATACTTTACAGACCGAACTGAAACTCTCTGAACTTATTCCACTTGGAGCCTTCTGTTCTACCCTGAGGGACAGACAGCGTGAGACCACTGAACAGTGCCTGTGTTTTAAATCTTAAATTGTTGGTTGTTGTTGTGTTACAGCTACCGCACTTGAAAACCCTACTGCACCTCTAAAATTGTATGTTTTAATCTATACTGTCACTTCTTTGTAACTGTTCTTTTGACATGTGCTGCTGACCTCTTGGCCAGATCACCCTTGTGAAAGAGATCCTGATCTCAATGGGTTTTTATCTGGTTAAATAAGGGTTAAATAAAACATTTTTTAAAAAGACTTGTTTCTGCCACTCTCATGCCTTTAACTGATTACGGTGATGTTTTATACATGCATGCATCTCCTCAATGCCTTAAATCTTTAGATACTGTGTACCATGGGGTGCTGAGGTTTATAACCAACCTTAAGTTCTTAACTCAGCATTGTACTCTGTATGATTGAGTCAGTTGGCCTTCTTTATCAAAGTGCAGGCTAAATCATTAGCTTATTCTTATTTATAAGGATATGCTTCTATCATACTTGTGTGATCTTATTCATATTAAAAGTTACAGTCTTCACTCTGTGACTCAGTTGCAAGACTTAGGCCATTTTCGAATTGGCCTACTGCTTACTCCTGCCAAATGCAGTATGCAGTATGTATTAGGCACTGCATACAGCGTTCAACAGTAGTATGCAGTATGACTGCCAGTCGGCCGTTATTGTATAGTATGCCTGGCCCGGTTTAGCTGGTTTCTGGTATACAGAAGTACGTCATACCCTGGTCAATTGCAAACGACGCTACAGTGTTTTCCATCCATTTACGTACAGAAAAAAATCTGGGAAGTGTTTTTATTTGATTTTTCTGGATTTTTATAGCTGTGTTTTTTTTTTTTTTAGCTTAGCATGCATACTGCAGTGAAAGGACACACTTGACAGCACCTTTCTGGCCGTTACGAGCCATAACGGCAAAAACAAAAACAACAGTGACCCTATTACAACTTATTTCACTATAGTACATGTTAAAAAGGTAAAGATAAAAAGTAATGGCACTTCCATTTGTAACCTCCGCTCCGGTGAAAGTTTCTCTGACCCGGCACTTTGCATTGTGGGTAACAGTAGGCGAAGCAGACTGGTCTGATGCAGACTGTGAAATTTTTCCAAATCAGTACGTCATCCGGGTATTTTTGGCATACTGCAACTTTCGCATTTGTTTGCATACTGCATACTGCATACTACATTTTGGGCAAATCAGTATGCTCTACTATAGTAGGCGAATTTGAAAAGTCCATCATGAAATGGGTAAAAGGAGTTTCAGGTATGCTGCTCCTGCAGCCTGGAATCTCTGCAGACTGTTTGTCTTGGGGAGCTGGTCTCTTTAAATCTATTTAAAAGTAGACTGAAGGCGTTGGAGGATGATGCTTCAAGTTGTAGATGTTTTGACTGATGACTTTGTGCTCTGTGATTCAGGATTTATTTGATCTGTGTTTATAACTGATATATATTTAATGTCTTTAACTCTGTTCATTGTGCTGCTGCCTTTTCTTGGCTAGGACACTCTTGTAAATGAGATTATTGATCTCAATGAGGTTTTCCTGGTTAAATAAAATGAAATAATGAGAGCCAAAAAAGGTTGTAGAGTCAAAGATTTCCAGTGGAAATAAATACATAAACAGGGTAATGTGACATGTAATAGTGCGTAAACAAAGTGGATGTAAAGTGCAATAAAATACAGTTTAGATTTATCAATAAAAATGTATCAGAGGAATATGAAATGAACTGGATTAAAAATAAAAGTCTAGTGCTAAAACACTTAATACTGCCAGGTAAAAACTGGACAAAAGCTGTTCAGAGGTCATCTTCCTGAAGAGTTTCTTCCCACGTTCTCCTTCCATGTTTCGTCTGTCAGTCCTGGGATTTGAACCATCCTCTCGTCTCCTTCTCTCCTATGATTCATGCTGAAGTAAACAACATCACAGGCTTTCAGATTAGTCATGCTCATTGTTTTCTGTGTTTGTTCTTTTTCCTTTCATGCTGCCTCCCTGTCCGACTTCATCCCACTGAGAGAAAACAGAAGAGGATTTCTCCTTTTCTCAGAGGATGTAGGACTTGTTTTACTTATGTTTAACATTTGCATTTCAATTATACTTGTAAGTGACATGAACATACTGTATGCATAAATATGTCCTCTTTCCCTGCTTTTCTCTATCTTCATTCCTGTCCTTTGTCAGGAACACAAAACAAGCGTTGGAGTTGAAAATATGATTTTTTCTGGGGGGAAGCTTTAGACGACGATCTGAAGTTAGTTTTTGTCTGTAAAGCCTTCAACCTGAATGTGGTCTAAGACGCAGCATTGATCCAACACTTCTGTAAATTAAATCAGGAAAACTTGTGTTTTAACAGCATTGTCTTACATTGCTCCAGGATGCACGTATTTTATTTTGCTTTCTCTGTTTATTTTAGATTATAGATTTTAATTTCTGTGTTGCATTTTGTTTTATTGGAACAAACTGGAACTGTCAGAATGGCCAGTAATCAATATTCTTGATGTTTTTTTTTTTTCCTGTTGAACCAAACCTGTACTAAACTGTGACCCAAATCTGAGGTATTAAATAAACTGATGACCTCTGTGAACTGCTACACCAAATACATCTGTAGTCTTATGGTAGTTCTGTGGTACTCAACCTTGTTTTCCACAAGAGTCACGTGGTCTTAAAAATACTTTTCCTAGAGCCACAATCCAAAAGCAGGGATGTAAGGTAGATCAACAGATCAATGATCCATAGTTGAAATGAATGAAACAAGAACTGGTGGATAATTGTGTGAGGATGAAATAAGCTACATAAAAATGTCTGTATAGTGTTGAAAGAAGGATATCTCACTAATAATGAGTATGTTTTTAAGTTCCCTGGCCTAAAGACTTGTTAAAATATTAGACTGTGTATTAAAGTGTGTGTGAGATGCTTTTCAAAGCGCTGATGAATTATGGTTGACTCTTTGGTATTTATATCCCACATTTTGACTTTTATTGTAGTTCTGTTGCTCTGTTAACTTTAGACATGATTTCTATATTTTTCCACCCATTATAAATGCTTTTAGCTGAAGGGGGAGGGGCCTCGTATTGGTCTTTGCCCTGGGCTTTCAAATGTCTAAAACAGGCTCTGTCACACACCTGCAGCTCAATCAATAATACTCAAGGTTCGGACATGTTTCACTAGATATTACATTATCTCAACAGATCCATGTGTGTTTGGGGCATTGATGCTGGTGTGTATTTAAAAAATCCTCATAAAATACAAGTGTGGAAGAGTGTTGACAGGAAGTGACTGAAGAAATTTGTTCAAATGATCAGACTTCCACTGCTGTTTCTCTTATGCACATTCCTCTACTTGCCCACAGTCGTAATGTATATATATATAAAATTATATACAGATTTTTTAAGAAAATGTTTTCATTTAAATGTGGCACTGAAAGGGGCACATATTATGCAAAAATCAAAAACAGTTTTCAGGCTTTTCTAACAAAAATATGTCCACCATATCCACCATACCCCCAAGTATCTTAAGTTTTGTTCATGCGTTAGGTTAGAAGGGCCCGCGAGATTGACAGGCAGATTTCTGCAGCATCTGCAGTACTGCAGACGTACCGCACCATTGTGGTGACGAGAGACCTGAGCCGGAAGGCAACACTCTCAATTTACCCGTCGATCTTCATCCCCACCCTAACCTATAGTCATGAATTCTGGGTAATTAAGGAAAGAATAAGATCACAGGTTCAAGCGATCGAAATGATATTCCTCAGGAGGGCGGCTGGGCTCAGCCTTTGAGATAGGGTGAGGGGCTCAAACATCCGTCTAAAGGAGCAAGATGAGGCGCTTTGGGCCTGAACGTTGCTTCCCTGTGGAGGTTTCCCAGGCATGTCCAACTAGAATGAAACCCCTGGGGTAGACACAGAACTCGATGGAGGGATTATATATCTCATGTGTCCTGGGAACACCTTGGAATCTCCGAGGAGGAGTGGGAAAATGTTGCTGGGGAGAGATAACTTGCTTAGCCTGCTTCCACCATGATCAGACCCTGGAAGAAGTGGATGAAAATGGATGGATGGATGGATGGGTCTCCTTTATAAAACAGTGCATAGTATCAGACTAAATGTGTACTTGTGCTCAAACCTTTGAAAGAGGTGTGTGCCAGAAGTACTTCAGATTTATAAAACCATGCCCAGTTTTATGTGGTTTTTAAACACCTGCTGGTAATACTGTATACCCCTGTAAAATATGGAAAAGGTTTGAAGGTAGTAAAGACAGATAACACCCAATCCTCGCCCCTAATGTGAAACCACCCTACATGTCCTTGGTGAGATTTTAGGACCAGTAGCATCCATGTTTGTCTTTAGGTAACAGATAAATCACACATCTCGTTCCCATGTGACCTAACATGATTTACATACTCATTCTGAGGTTTAAACATATTTGATCAAATAAGACTGATCATCTCATCCCAAACATTCATGTGAATCTTCCATTTCTAAAACGAGCAGTGAAAAGAAACCAGAGACTCTTCAAACATTTACCAAACATGTCATAATGCGTGTCATGAATTACACTGATTCAGCGATACCGAAACATATTTTTCTCAGTTGTCTTTTTTCTCTATAATCAGTCAGAGCTTTGCAGGAAAACATGGAACACCAAAGGTTAAAAACTATGTTTTTTAATATGAGAATTTTCTGTTTGTTTATGTCAAGACTTCCATACTCCAATCAGAATTCATGAATAAAATCTGATTAGAGCGCTGGAGTTGTTTGCTCGTGTTATCAGAGCTGTCAGTCAAATCAGATCTAATCAAACATTCCTAATGAAGTAAACTGATTGAGATTTAACCACCTAGGATACATTTACAGAAAACTGCTAATGTAAGGTGAAACTACCACAATTAATATTACAATATGGTGTATTCATAAAAGGCAGATTGAAATAGAAGGATAAAAATATCTACGTAAGATGCACATCATAATATTTGATTCATAATGTCTGTGGAGGTTCATCCAGGGTCAGGATTATGATCCAAGTGAGATTCCTTATAGTCCATGTAAAGTGGAATCCAAAATTTGTGACTGACTTTTTTATTTAGACAGAAAGTTGTTCATCTCTTTTCGTGGTATGGGGATTAACCCCGCCCCCTAATACTACAGTAATATAAAATCACAGAGCAGTTCATATCTATACAGTTCAATGTTAGCGGATGTCACCGCCTTCATGTATTGTGAACAGCCAGCTACATGCTGTCCTTTTGTTTATTGTGAGGTAAATTTCCCAAAGCTATCAGTGTTCAGGTCATTAAACGTAACATAATGGAGAGATTTGTGCCAGAAAACAGTAAATTTGATTGCCAACTTCTATCCCTCTGCTTGGGCCAGGCAGTTGTGCTCTGATTGGTAAGGTCAGGGGGCAGGCTAATTGCTGGAGTGTTATTT
This sequence comes from Cheilinus undulatus, assembly GCF_018320785.1. Lineage (NCBI taxonomy): Eukaryota > Metazoa > Chordata > Actinopteri > Labriformes > Labridae > Cheilinus > Cheilinus undulatus. Next base: position 6,501,193 of record NC_054872.1, read on the forward strand.
TTTTACCTGAACCAGATGCAGCAAGAACAAACGTCTTAACTACTGAAGGTGAGTTTTTATCCATATCTAACTTGTCTTTAGTGCTAAAGTTTAAAGTATCCGAGGATAGAAACAGTTTATTCCTGCCAAGTATGTCACAATAAAAGCCTCAAATGCTAATCATCATTAAGGACTTTTATTTTGAAGAGCAACATCAGGAAATGGAGTGTTTTCAGCAGCAACTTCACAACAAAGATGTCTCTTTAACAGGTGAGAAACTTAACTTCACAAACTCAGAAGGTGAGATATCAGGCATACCTGAAGAGTTAAATACACGATGAGAAAATTAAACTTGAGACTCTTTGGGACTTTCAGGATGACCCTTTGGCCATGAAGCATGACTTCTCAGCTTTCAGAAACTGTTTGAATCATAGCACAAATCATCACATAATTACGCTAATGCAAAGTGTACTTGCCCAAACGCGTCATCTGCAAAGCACCAGCTAAAGAAACAAAAAACAAAAAAAGGTTCACTAAGCCGCTTTTACTAAAAACAATACCATTTGGCTGCCTGAGAATGAAAAACAGGTTGCTTTTTAAATGGCAACACCTCTGTCACCGTGTAAGCTAACAATATGTGGTTCCTCTGAAAATGGAGACTGGTTTATGCTCCCTTTAAGAGCCAAAATAGATCAGCATGTTCTGAATATACAACCATGACTCTTCACAGTCTTGCATATGCCAGTTATGTTTGGATGGAAGTTAAAATAAAAACAGAGGTTGCTGTCTTACCTGGCTCCCTGCTCTGTGGTTGCTGCCCTGCCTGTCCTGCTTCCAGCTGCTCTGTTGTCTGTCTCTGTGCACAGGTGAGCTAACATTTTCTTTGTTTGTAGTTTCTATCTGACAGCTCACAGGTAAGTGTGCACAGTGGTTTTTATGAAGGCATGCTGAAGCTAAAAAGCTAAAAAGCTAAAAAAAAAAAAAAAAAAAAATTGAGCTAAAAAGCCCAAATGCTGAACTTTATAAAAATGAAACCAATATATTCTGTAATCAGTGGTTCATTTTAGTGTAGGCATGGTCTAAACTGCTGAAGAGGGTTTCAGGAGCAGCTTAGAGCTGTGCTCTACACAGACGGAGCAAACTATGAGCCTAAATCCTCTTGAAGACTGTGGTGTGGGTGAATCTGTGCCTGCTGGGAAGGTAACTCAGTAATCATGGACTGCAGCGCATTGTAACACTGTAAGGCAGTAAATTCCAGTTTCATTACCTTGGAGCCCATCCTGCTTGTAATGGTCACAAAGTTATGATACATGGACCATTTGCAGTGTCACAGATCTCATATTTTAGGACTATTCAACAGGAATTTCAAACTAATAAACTTTCTATGGAAAGTACATTCTGTACCTGGAACAGGAGCCTCTGTAAAGGAGAAGGAGAGCTGGACAGCCCCGTCTTTCTGAGTGAGCTCATCACAGCACTGAGCTGAGATATCAGACTTCCTGAAAAAGAGACCTGATGCTTTCTACCCCACTTTGTTTCACCTGTTTGTTCCATGTCATTTGACAACACAGCATCTTAAGGAAGTTATTTCTATGTTAGGTCAAACAGTCCTGAAATCTGAATTTCAAACAGCTTTTACAACAAAAACAGCCTGTTGTATTATGGAGCTATTGTTGTTGCAAAACTACAAACTAAGATCTGTACACAAAATCATGAATGCGCGTACAGATCTACAAACGTGTTCAAAGATTTGCAAATCTGTAACAAGATTTGCAAAATTGTACAAATCTCTAATGTGTAACCTGTCACGCCAGATGGATGTGTTTCACACATCCCTCTGGTAAACCTCTCATAGACAGGTTTGGGAAAGGGCAGAGCCTTTGAAAAAAAACCTTGGAGGGTGATTGGACCAACGTTCTGTCTGACGCATCTTTACGGGCCAATCAGAGCAACAAAACACGTGACGTCGTAGCCCTAAACCGAGGTGCGCCACTACTGACGTGTAAACTCCATAGGGAACTGCATAACGTGAACTATGGTGACTGTCATGTCAGTACATGACTTTTGTTTTTTTTTTTTAAAAGAAAACAACTTACTGCTGTTCTTTGTTCTTCTTTTAACAGAGAAATTTTGTCATGTTCTGGTAAAACTTATGCTATAGCAGCATCTACGCTAATCTCTGCACCGGCCTCTTCTCACTGCTTGCATACGTCACGGCTCTACCACGCCTGAAAGTACTGCCCCTCAACCCTGACTGTCCTGCCATTTTCTAACCGGGCCCGAACGGTTCAGACGGGAGCTTCGCAAGATGTATTCACCAGTTACAAACACAGAAACAGGCGACTCCATCTGCTTTGCAAGATTAGCAAATGTGTAGACCAATTTGTAATTGTGGACTTGATTTATTTTGGTTTGATTTCTTTTTTGTTTTGAGTTATCAAAATCACTCGCAAGCCTTCAGTTACAACTGAAGTCTGCCTCTGAATTGGCTGTCAAACCACATGCAATTTTAGCAACACTTCACTGCTGCCGCACAGAATCTGCAAATGTGTACTCAGATTTGCAAGTGTTAAAGCACTGGGTTTTGTTGGTATCAGCACAGGCTCACAGGTAAAGCTGCTTCCTTATAGCAGAGGGCAGCAGTTTATACTCAATAGAAGCTCTAAATAACATCAACATTCAAGGAGAAAGATTATCATATTATACTTTTAGTGTTCATATATTTTATTTGAAAGAGTGAAGAAGAAAAGGACCTATTTCTCTAAAATCGTATCACAGCTGGGGTTGAATTGAAATCTACACTAGACAAGGTTTCACTTTTCACAGAATTACAAATCTTTGCATGCATCTGCAGATCCGTGCACACATTTGCAGATCTTTACATGCATTTGCAGATTTGTGCACGCATTTATGTATTTGTGCATGCATTTGCAGATCTGGCACAGATCTTTGTATGCATTTGCAAATAGTTTTGCACCAATAATAGCTCCACATAAAATGAATTAGTGTTTGTCACATGAAATTAAAGAAATAAAGCTGACTTTGATCAGGCTAAATACAAAATTATTTACATACATTTTTTATGAAGTAAAAAGCCAACAGACCCACTAATAGTTCCTGATTATACTGATTACTATATCATGTGTTGATCATAATAGATCACATCCGTGAGATACATTTAGACAACTTTAAGACAGCCCACACTTTACCCTAAATGTGTTCAATGTGTTTACTCAGGGGTTCAATGTAAATCTACATGTGGTGCGTGACTGTGTACCATCACTTAAAAAAAAGCCCTTCAAAAACAATGATGTGTGAGAGATACTTTGTGTAGTTGTCACCTGAAAAATAAATGAGAAACATCAATGTCGTATTAAACTATAAAACCGACTTATTAACAAACATAAATAATTAACACGGTAATACTCTCCTTCTGTGCTGCAGCAGAGCTAATTTCCACATAATTTTGTATAGGCCTATTCATAATCACCTCTAATATTTTAAATCTCACACAGTTAGACAGCTGGTGGTTGTCCTTTTTCAGCAAAAACCTCAAATGAGGAACTAAATGTTCACTTTAATGTGAGCGTAATCACAGCTCCAAGAAGAAAGCATGAGTGAGCAGATAGCATTCATGGTACCTGATATCTCTACATCAGGCTTTGTCAACGAGCTTACTCAAGGAAAGTCTAGGTATGCTGAACCTGCTTTGCCCCTGATCAGTGGTTCCTAAAGTGGGTGTCAGGACCCCCAGGGGGGTTGCAGGATGCTTTCCAAAGAGAAATTTCTTGAGTTAAAATCATTCATTTTATATATTATTGTAAAAAATATTGATGAAAGGGTTCAGTTTCAAATAAAATATAGTTATCAAGTGATATTTGTGCATAAATCTGAGTAAAAGTTAAAAAAACGAGTAAGTTCTATGCAATTTTTTGTGCAACATCGCGCACTTTATCCCCCTTGAGAGAAAGTGGGAGTCCCTGATCTCTAATTTTTTTTTTTTTCTGGGGTCACAGGCTGAAAATGTTGGGAACCCCTGCCCCAGGTCAGCAGTCAACTGACTTGGCCTAATCCTCCAATCAGGTTTTGTGGTACACTCCCATAATACTGATATAAAATCTGCAACTAGAAGGTATGTTATTGTCGTCACTGCTGATTGACTGGCTGGCACATCCAGGGACAAGGTTCACAAGTGTGCATTTTAAAGCAAAAGTTTACTGACATAGTCATAAGTATAGCTTGTTTTCATTTACTTATAACAATCATCATTGTCCTCCTGAGACCTGAGCTTTGGTTTGGAATGCATTTTTAGTTTCTACCACTTATTTGGGACCTAGAGATGCAACGGCATTATTAATTTCCCAGTATTGTGGTAACAATGTTGTCATGTATTACACCTCAAAATCACTTTTGGAACTAGCCCTCCTACTCCCGAAAAAGTAGGAGGGCACTTTTGAGCTCTATTTCTGTGAAAAGTCTTCAACCTTATTTTTTTAAATGTACTACAAAAAGTACCCCAAATGTCTCTAAAGTGTAAGTGAAGCCCCAGCTCAGAGCTAACTCCACCCACTTCAATATTTCAAAAAAAAGCACAGAAAGTGAGCAGTTTGGTAGTGAGAGGAGGGAGGGGGTAAAGGACGTTTTTGTTTGTTTGTTCGTTTTTTTAAGGATGGGGTCTTTCCAGATGAAGTGACAGTGACACCCCTTGCCAGAAAGTGACACAGAGTCCTGCAGCACTGCTGCCTCAGAGCGATCTTTTGAGGTGGAGGATTTTCCCCCTCCAGAGTCTCCTGAAGTAGTGTGGTGGTGGACCATTGTGGTGGTCCTGAGCACTTCCTGTTTGGGTCGTTGGCTCCAGCACTGGTGTTCCTAAAGCCGGAGCTCTTGGAGTCGAAGCAGTACAGGAGAGGATGGGAGTGTTTTCTGAATGGTAAAGCCAGTTAGAGGCGGTAACATTCTACCTTTTATATAAAGTTTGTGACGTAGGTTTCTACGTCACATAAGCCCCGCCTTTTCAGAAAAGATTTTTCAAAGCAGATGTCCGTTTGAGCTAATTAAAAGTCGTAAAATGCAGATTTTTTTTTTATCAGTTTGGTGCAAATGTCAGAAATAACACCAACATTGATGTGTTTTATCATAGTTCAGTCAGATACCTCAGTGTTCAGATGAAAAACATGTTAAAGTGTTCACTACTTCTTTAACTATTCCCCAAATTGTTTCAGTGAAACATTTTTCATAAAGCCAAAACATTCTGCTAAAATTTTACATGTAAAGTCCCTAAAATATTTTCAAGCAAATCGCCCCTAAAATTTCTCAGGACACTCCCAAATAACAAACATTCCCCCAAATCCCACAAAAGATGGAAATTCCCGTAAACATCCAAACTAAATACCTGAAATTTCCATGAAAATTCTCAAAAACCTAAATGACCCCCCAACACACACATATTCCCAAATATGTACAAATAAATTCTGCAAATTTCCATGAAAATACCCTTTAAAAATTAACATCAAATTCTTAAAATTATATTACATTTCTTAAATTGCCATGAAAATGCCTGAATATTTCACTGCATTTACCCCAAACATCCAAATAAATTTCCTAAATTGCCATGAAAATGTCGGGGGAAAAATACATGGAACATTTTATGAAACTCTCTTGAATATTTAATCATATCCAAAAAAATGAAAAATAAAAATAAAAAATTACCTCAAGACACTTGAAAATATCCACAAAAATTCAAACATATTTAATTAAATTTCAATTAAAATTCCTGATGAAAATGACTGAAAGTTCAGTTGACATTCTGGACAATTATCTCAAGAATTCTTGAAGCAAAAATCTTTAACACCTGAAAAGAAGGCCAAAAAGTAATGTCCTCATATGAACATTCAGGGTCAAAGGAGGTTAAGTCTTCTTTGCATCTGTGGAAGGATTTCGTCTTTGGATATGCGTCCAATCTTTGCAAAGATCCACTGATACTAAAGAGGTTTTACTGATATTTTGATTGCAGGTTTAGCTGAGCAACCTTCCTGAATCACATTTCTCTTTTGCCAAAATTTTCTCTCCTTTATTCCTCACTTTACTGAATTTTAAGAGAACAGTTCACAAGTTCAGTGCAGCTTTGCATTCAGACTGGCCTACCTCTAATTGGTCTTAAGTTTTGCTCATTTATTGTGTGGCGATGAGACAAAGAGCATAGAACCCATGACTGACCTGAACATGCTGGAGGGAGAATTCTGCTGCAGTTTGCAATCATCTCCTTCCAAACCCCTGCCTCCTGGGTCTCCATCTCTCCATGCAGCCACCGGAGGGAGCCAGCGGTCTGTTCTTCCCTCTGCAGCAGCAGAGCTAACCTGTGATGGGTGTGTGTGTGTTTGTGTGTATGTGTGAGTGTATGGGAGCGTACATGCATGTCCCACATGTTCCTGTGGGAGAGTCATAGAATTAGAAAATCCCACGCTTATGCAACAACCACTGCTCTCGAAGAAAGGAGGGATTTTAGTGAACGGAGGAGTTCAGTCCGGGTCAGCTTAGACTGCCATATGAAATATGGAAGGTGAGGAAGCACGGTGGGATTTTATGGGCATTTTTCAAACTATAAAGCTGTTAGGTGTACATAAAAGGAGATTTTATGGTTTTTGAAAACGTGGAATCATTTATGGTGATAAATGTGGTTGAAATTATTGTTTTTCACTGTGAGATAATATAAAACAGAAAAAAGAGAAGGAAATATGTCAATATAAAACAAGTAAGAAAAACTAATGTTGGGATAATTTGAATAACTGACCCTTTTTACTGCAAACATTCTGATCTGTGGTCAAAAACATTTCTGTAACACTGCAGCCAACATGGACCAGTGATGCTGCCAGGATTTAATTTCATACTACAACCCTTCTAGTGCATGTGGCACACATTTATCTTCCATGTTCACACACATTTACAATCACGAGCGAGAGAGAGCGAGGCAGAGCGAGGCAGAGCACTGATGCTCCCCATGCAACACTTAAACTCAGATTTGACCACAAGCAGCCAGAAATCTGGCCTTGAAAGCAACAGCCAGCTAAATATTAGCAGCAATGAACTGTAGTGCTGCATTCAGTTAAGCTCCTTTCTGCTGTGTCTGGAGTCTTCTGGGTTTGGAAAACTGTCAGTGATGAGGAAATCTGGGATCTTGGATGGCCAACCCTCTGAGGTCTGAGGGGATTTTAAAATTATTTTTAAATTTTCCTTTTTTAAGGTTGCCAATAACACAATACCCAAGTTTTTGTATCAACACATTCAGGACAATCTCAGCTTCATGTGAAGTTCATGTGAGGCTCATTTTTGTCCTCAAGGACTGTGCAAAGAGTTATTTTAGCTCAAATGCTGAATTTTGATGTCTGATATTTGAAAGTGTTGAATCCCTTGCAAACACACCTTCACTATTTTATTATTGTGGTGCTTGAAGCAAGTTTACCAAAGTCTTAGCTTCACAAAAGTGGTGGAATATAGGAATAAAATAATAGATAAGTACAGACACATTGGCTAAAAAGACATTTCTCTGTATTGTTTTTTGAGCTATAAATAGATCTTTGGTTGTTAAAAGTTAGATGAGAGTAGGTATGGTTTTGGTCAAGAAGACTAAAATGTTAACGCTGCACAGTTGAATTTTTAAAACCCATGATATTCCATGACTGTGCTATAAGGTGTTTTCATTATCACAGGTACTTAGAATTCCTTGTGAAATGAGTCAAAAACTCCTACCCAGGTAAACCCAAATCAAACTAAATACTTTGAACCATTTGGAGTACAAGCACAAACACGGTGTCATTAGAAGTGCCAGACTTACTGCAGCTTCTACTGGTATTGAGTAATACAACAAAAAACAAAATATATTTTTTCCCTGTCTAAATTAGGGATGAGCGTTACCTCATTTTTCAAGTTAGAGACGATACCGATACTTTTTCATGGAATTTTACCGATACTGATACCGATACTTTTGAGGAAAGAATAAAATATTGGATTATCATTAAAAGGTACACATTTCAGGCAAATACAGTGATGTATCCAGGTCATTCAGAAATGTATTTACTTCCATTAAATTTAATTTAATAACTCAAATTTAAATTTACTTCAATTACATGGAATGTTTGGTAAACAAAATGATGAAAATTAATTTTTCTTGCACACAAATATAAAAATCAAATTAAATTATCCACAATGTAAAAAAATTCTTTTCTTTTTTAAAATTCATGGAGAGTAAATGAAAGAATTTGTGAAATAAATGTCATCAAGGATCTCAGAAATTTTTATGTTTTAATGTTTCTAAGACTTGTCTTCTTACATTTTGTTGTATTTATGTGTGGCCTCAGGGAAGTTTTTGTTACATTTTCTTACAATTTTGAAAGTGGAGCTGCTGAGATTTGCACAGTTGGGACCCACTTTTGCCACTTAACACTGATTCCCACCAATAGTGCTAACTTTAGCACATTGTTGCCACATAAAAAAATAATTTAAAAAGTCCATTTCAAACACTTTTCACCACTTTTTTTACTGTTTTGCTACTTAGAATCCATTTCTTGCCACTATTAACCCAGTTTCACCGGTTTTTACACATTTTTAACCATTATTACCACAATTATCTGTTTTGTCATTTTTGCCAGTTTATACTACTTTTTCCACACTTTAAATCTCATTTGACCAAATTTTCCACCCATTTTTGTCAAATTAAACCCCGTTCTGCCACTTTCAATCCCCTTTTACCACTTTTTGTACCAAGGTTTGCCATTTTCTGCTTTTTTTTGGCACTTTAATCCTGTTTTTGCTACTTATTTTTATTTCTGGGATATTCATTGCTTTGATAAGAGTGGTTATTTTTCAGGTTAGATATCAAATATGATTATCACAGCTTAACTTTACAATGGCCCATGACTTTGCTGATCTCCATGGGTTTGGCTGGGCCCCAGAAAGCTCCAACCATTATCCCCCCTTATGGGCAGCCTTGTCTGCACATGACTATTCTTGAATGTGCATGGCTGTGTTCAACCACCTTCAGGTACAGTGGGGGTCCCCAGCAGTGTTTATTTTGGCAGCTATTTCTTAGTATTAGTCTTGGGATGGAATGTCTTTTAGTTTTAGTCACATTTTAGTCAGTTCTATCCTTTCTAGTTTTAGTCTAGTTTTAGTCAATGAAAACCCAAAAGCATTTTAGTCTTTTAGTTTTAGTCCAAGCATTTATTTTCTTGCCTAAATCTGGTACCAAATCATGGTAGTGTGTTCTCTGCACTATACCAAACCTGGGGTCCCTGCTTTCTACATCTAAGACAGAATAGCTATAGATGCATTGTTTGTTGACAGATTTACCCACAGTGGAGAAACATCACTGATGTTGAACGCCACAAAAAACAAAAACTACATTACATTTTAGTCTAGTTTAGTCATCTTGATGAAAACTCAACTTAGTTTTTGTCAGTTTTAGTCATCACAGATCTATTTTTGTTAGTCTTGGTCTAGTTTTGTCATGGAAAAAAAAAGCTGTCAACAAATAGTTTTAGTCGACAAAATTAACACTGGTCCCCGGTATCTGGCACCTTTATTTTTTGGGGTCGCAGGCTGATAAGGTTAAGAGCCCCTGCTTTAGAATAGGGGACACATCGTGATTGATTGATTAATCAACACAATATGATGATCAACTGATACAAATCAGCTATTTTTTTAAATGTGCTAAGGAGTTCCTCTACCTATTGATTAAAGCTTATAGCAGCTAGTTACTAACTCTTTCCTTACAAGGATACCATTTCTGTTTACCTCATTATACGTGTTACCCTTGACGGTCCTAGAGCTGATCCAGGATGAGCTAAATCTGCTGCTCAGAGTAGTTTTTAACTTCCAAAGTGGATCCAAAGTGGCATCAATTTTTCAAAAGGTTACTGCTTTAATTCTTTTCCAAGCCTTTAACGTCCCCAACTGTGCAGCAAACACATTTACAGACTTCCTGTCATCAGTCAAGAAGGAGAAGTGTAGCACAGAGTGTTCATTAAAAAACACTCCTCCAGCGTGTGTAACAAACGACTTTTTCATAAATGATAAAGAACACTCTATGGTTAATATCACACATGTAAAGTGGCTGCTGCTGCTGCGAGATTGATTTTTAGAAGAAACCGGCAGAATAAGTGGAGCTGCGCCGCTGTCCTCTGGGGGTGTCACGGGGAGAGCGGGTGACACAGGAAACTTTGCTGGATCTCCTGTGGTTTTATCAGAGCCGTCCGCTGGGCCGCCGCTGGCTCTTCTCTATCTGTGGATCGTCTCTGGTGCTGAGTACCTCTGAGGCTTTAACTCTTATCACAGTCAAAAACATTAAGACAAGATTAATAAGAGTGAACAGAAAAGTCTTCAGACACATTCCAGACGACTGCAGGAAGCGATGGGGATGGAAATGTGGGCGATGGCTGGAACACAGAGATGAACATTTACATTTATCATCTGGATTTTCAGTTACATAAATGTTAAGTCAAAGTCTTTTTAAGAATGACTTATAGGGAAGTTTGTGAATGGAGAAAGCCCTTACACTTTACTTTAATCAGCTTGGTAGTGAGGGGACATTCTTGGAGAATTCTTGGAGAAAATCATATTAAGGGCACATCCTAGCAGAAGTGTTAACTGCTCTTATCAGAGATCCACAAAATCATCAGCTTTTTGCAATATTAACAGATTCTAGGTTTTCAGAGGCCATGATGGCTCAAGAAAAAACAAAATTAGACATGTCTATAATTAATATCTACAAGTAATATGCATGTTTTGGTTGTATACAGCTGTCTCCACTCTAGCTTGTCTATGATCCATGTAACCATGCAATAGTAGAGTTTGGATCCTTCTACCGGGCTGCACTCACACTAGGCAATCTTTACTGTGCTAGCATGCATGAGCACCAAAGTCCAGTTTGTTTGACTGCAGTTAATGCTCAGTACAGTGCTCCAGCATGGCCCGCTTCCTCGGCCCTGGCATGGATGGAAGAGGTCTGCTTTAGCATGGTATGAATGAGTATGCATGCACACAAGCATGGATGGGATTAAGAAGTGATACAACTGTTCTTACTGACAATTATCATTAAAAAAATGGCTGTGTGTTAGATCAGGGGTTGCCAAACTTTTCAGCCCGCGACCCCAAAAAAACACAGTTGTGCAAATTCAAGAATAAAAGTAAAGTCATACTTTATTAAGCCCTGAAGGGAAATTCACAGTTTACGCTCTATTGTTTTACATGCTACACACATAGACAGTGATGGCCTTGCTGCTCTCATTGAAGCGCTGCCATGAGCTGCTGGGGGTTTAGTGCCTTGCTCAAGAGCACTTAGACAGTGCACAGGACGTGATCTGGCACCAGGCCAAGGTCTATATGCTCAAACTGGGACTCGAACTGGCGACATTCTGATTTCCAGCCCAATTCCTTCCAGGCTGAGCTACTGCCACCAATAGGTGGCTAGTGGTTCGGTTCTGAAGCTGGGTGAAAATTAATAGACGGAGACAAATAATTAAATTTACACCAACTGTTTTAAAATTCAACACAAAACACTGATACAAAAATCAAGGAAAACCAGACAAAATAAAACAAAATTACAAACTACAAATAAAATATTTCTTTTAAATTTTAAATTTCAATTTCCATGTAATCAACTATACACATTTTTCTTTTTAATGAAAATAGTTACCTTTCTTAAACACAGTCAAACAAATTCACATCCAACTAATAATTTTAATTTAAGGCATAAACAAGGGTCCATAAACTTCCTTTTCAAATGTTTCAATAAAAAATAAAATCTTAAATCAAATAATTCTCTATTTATTTTCCACGATAATTAAATAAATGTCCATCCATAGGGGTTTTCAACTAAAGGTAAAGGGTAAAGGCTAAGGGTTTGGCCTACCACTAGCCAGGAAAGGGGGAGCTCAGGCTTGAGACCTAATGTGAGAGGGGAAGCCTTTGGAAGTCGTCTTTGGTAGCTCGCCATCCAGATTTTGTTGTTTTTGAATGGAAAAGAACTCACTGTTGTTCTATGTTCTTCTTTTAGCAAATAAATGTCATCAAGTTCTGACAAAACTGGCCCTTTAGCAGCTTTCACGCTAATCTCTTCCACCATAATTGCACCGGCATCTGGCTTCTCGCTGCTTGCTTACGTCGCGACTCCACCACACCCGAAAGTACTGCCCCTCGTCGCTGATTGGTCCTGTCACTTTCTAACTGGGCCCAATGGTTCGCATGCGAGCTTTGAAAGATGGATTCACCACAGAAACAGGTGAATCTATCTGCCATAGCCTGATCAGCCTCCAAATGTGCACATCACCAGCTGCAGACCCTTAAATGAAACACATCCTATGACAGGCTGCAGTTGTGATAACTTCAACCTTAAAAAGCACAGCTTTAATAATCTATGAATGTTTTTTCTGAGCCCTACAAGTGTTGTTTTATCTGGCGGCAAACAGCCAAGTACAGCACGACAAATAACCGCCAAGACGGCTCAAACCCGTCCTACTCAACTGACAGACTGAGAGAAGGGTTTAAAATGTATTCTGTTTTTTTCATAAACATGTACATCGGCCTAATTCTTTCAGTCGTCACTTAAATCCATTCACCTTGAGTGGAACAACATTTTTCCAGCATTTATTCTGATCATTTATTTCCAGACAAGGTCAAGTGAGTGAAGATGCACTCTCATTAATTATCCCCATAAATGATGCATGAGAAGAGTTCAATCAATCTATTTAATTTAACACAGAGGAGCCATTGGAAAAAACGGCATCAAGACATTAAAACCAGCTGAACATCTTCATAAATATTATAAACATTCAAAACACACATGAGAAAATGTCATAGTTAAAAAATCATTAGCATCACAAATTCTATAAAAGCATATTAGCCACATCTTTTGGCAGGGTTGAATTATTCAGCATTCACGCTGTGCTCTTGAGATTTCAAATATCTAAAAAAAATCTCTGTTACCTTCCTGTATCCTGTCCTTAAAGATGAGGGGGAAGTTGAAATAAAGGCAGATATTAATCAATAGATTTTGATGTATTTACTGATTTATGGAGGGGGATGGTACAAGAAATACTGTTATAATAATCAATTTAGAACCAGGTCTGTCATCATTCCAGGCCCCCAAAATTTCATTTTTTTTCACCAATTTTCAAAGATTAAACCATTAAAACGGTTCAGTTAAGGTTTATTTCTAAAGTCATGAGTTTACATTAACACATGCAGTGTAACTGTGCTCTAAAAATAAGTCAGTCAATTCAGTCTGAAGGCTGTGAATCTCTGCTTTACTGAGGGGTCAGGTTATAGGTGTTGTTAACCATTACCCTGAATTTCCATATACAGCGTGCGCGCTGCGGAACGCTGGTGCTTTGAACTGCGGAGCACTTCGCTCCCTCTCTAGTCTATCAGAGCATTTCCATAGCCGGCGCTCTAGACCGGCAGCGTAGAACATCCGGTTCTTTCAAAATAAAACACAATGGACAGACTCCTGATCGTAAATCATCATTTCATGTCTCATCCTGCAGCGGGAGCAAAGGGTCACCGAGAGGTCAATGGGTCACAGAGCTACAATGGCGACGTTGATGAGGAAAAGATAACTTTTGGGGACATTTAGCCAAAGAATTTTGCATAAAACCACAGATCCTTTAAACAAACATTAACCTTTTAACTTCCTAATGTACTCACTCAATGGAGGAAGCAATAATATCGTGGACTTATACTGGAAAGGATGATAAATTAACCCCAAAAGGTAAAATAGTCTGCTGTTGACATGCTATTCCTGCGTGAACTCGCAGTTCTCTCGGGATCTCTTCCTGCTGATCAGGGCCTGCGTGCCGCGGTGCAGCGCTGTAGACTCGCTTCCAGTGTGCGAGGTTGCTCTCCTTTCGGTCGGAGCAAACCTGCGGCGCTTCGGTGCACGGCGTGCATACTTTATATGGAAATTCGGGTTTAGGCAAAGGAAGGCTGTGGCCTCATGCTCCAAGGTGCCCTGAGACATTATCACTATGGCTCAGTGGTGTTACAATAGTGTTTTGTAAATGTTTTAATCTGGGGTTTTTAAGGTTTGGTTTAGTTTTTGTGGGCGTTTTGAAAATTACAGACCCCAGTCTTTAACCCTGAGACTTCACAGCTATTTTTTTCACCGTCATGTCTCGTCTGGATTTTTTTTTGCTTAAAAAAGCTTCTAAAACATCAACCCTGTGGTGCACAGTCAAGCTCTTCTTAATTTTTTCAGGACAACCTGGGCTTTAAGAATATATCTACAACAGTAATGTCACTGGATTTTTAAAAAAGTTATAGGACTCTAAAGACAAAAGAAAAAAAGAAATCAGAATTTTAAACTCAGAGATTTTTACTGATAACACACAGAAAACAATAATGACTAAGCATTTTCTTTGCATAGACCTGTTCTCCCATCTCTTGGGGACAAAAAAGTGACCAAAAAAAAAACTGTTCTGTGATGAAAGGTTTTTCAAAATATCTACATATATACAAAAAGTCCATGCACTTTTTTGCAGTCAGATTCATTTGTGCCATTCCTTTAAGCAGTACAGAAACAACATCTTGTTATTGGAGGCCAGCCCCTCCCACAATGCATTGCATGTAAACATTGCCCTCAACAAATATGGTGCTACCCACCGAAGAAAGCCAAAGTACATGGTTGAAAATGGATTAAAAATGGACATAAACACACTTATAATCAGATCGAGCGCCGTGGATTTAATCTTTAAAGACCCTGAAAAGTCACCAGAGTTCTGGTCTTGCTAGAACGGTGTCCTTAAGGGGTACAGAGATATCAAGGGTGGCAAGCGAACAGCAACATGGTCAGCTTTCAGAGGGGAAAAAAAAATGTCTATGACTTATGGTTCAAGAGTCATCAACGTTTCTTAAACTGTGTGACCTCTTGTACAGGACAACACTGTCCTCAGAGACCCCAGGAAGTCAGCAAAGTTCCAGGCTCACTAGAAAATGTTCTGTAAGAGCTACAAAAGCATGAAGAACATTTTTAAAAGGCACAATGGAGAGCTTTCACAGGAAAAAACAAGTTAGTGTCTACGACTTACAGTTCAAAGTTAGAAAGCAATTTACAAAGGGTTGTACCTGTGGCAGGGATCCGTGTCGTGTGAGCTGTAAGGGTTAAAGACCTGGGTTTTTGAAAGCTAATATTCAGCATGTTTTAAAATGCCCAGTCTGTTCTTGTAAAACCCATATTTAAGAATGCTTTAGAGGATTTTCTTCAAACAGTGCCCAGATTTCTACTGACTGAAGGGTAAACTTAGTAATACTGCATTTACCGAGCGTACTGACTTATTTTGAGTCTCCTTACCACCAAATTCCACATACTCCGTCTGTGCAGAGATCTGCTCACAAAGTGCACATTGGAGCAAACCTCAACCCTTTGAGTCAATCTTTGCAATTCCACTGCAAGCTCTTTGGTCTGTATGTAATACATCTCAACTCTGATCGGCTCTGCCTGAGCTCAGGTTTATTTTCTGTGCTGGCTGCTGCCAAACCTTGTTGATCCACGAACAGCAGATCAATCCAAACAGCCAGAAAAACGCACAGAGCATTCGTTCAACTTCAGAACACAACACAATGCACAGACTCCTCATCGTTAATTATCACTGTTTTAATGTTACGTCTCATTCTGTGGCACAAGCAACAGATCACCTGGATGCACATTAATGAAGAAAAGTTCACTTCTCAGGTGGAAAAACAGAATTTTACATGAAACCACACATTTTATGTAGCAAACAAAAAAAACTTAAACTTCCTAATGAACTCGCCTATGATAGAAGATAGAACAAATTTTACATGCATGATAAACAAACTCAGGGAAGGCAAAATAATTTGTTGTTTATGTATTCTTCCAGTGGTAGAACTCTCCAGTGATCTGATCTGGGCGATGGTGTCAGCTTGAGCAAAGTGCTGCACAGCTGTAGTTTTAAGCGCAGGTGGAGTATGTGTTGTTAGAAGGTTAAAGCATACCCACTTCATGTCTTGTAAAATGCTCATCATTCAGCTTTATCCAGCATTTTTCTTCCTTTGAATGTTGAAGGTGTGACCTGACCTAACATGCCAGATTGTTTCATATATCTATGGCGTAGGATATATTTCATTTTCATCTGGGAAACCTCCCATACAAAGCACTTGGGAAGGGCAGGACTTTTCCAAAAAGTCTTGGAAGGTGATTGGTTGAAAATTCTGTCTTTCACATTTATTATCAGCCAATCAGAGCAACAGGTCATAAAAAGGTTGTAGCAGTAGTTTCTGAATGGTGGAGCTACCTGGCGGAGAAAATTCATCTTCTCTGTGTTGCTTGTTGCTCTTGATTCAACCCTTAGAGCTCACAGCTATTTTTTTTCACCATCATGTCTCGTCTGGACTTTTTGTCTTAAAAAGTTTCTAAAACATCAACCCTGTGGTGCACAGTCAAGCTCTTTACATCATTTTTTTCAGGACAACCTGGACTTTAAGAATGTACCTACTACAGTAATGTCAATTGAATTCTTAAAAATTTATAGGACTCTAAAGACAAAAGAACAAAACAAATCAGAATTTGAAACTCAGAGATTTTAATTTATAACACACAGAAAACAATAGTGACTAAACCTTTTCTTTGTACACACTTGTTCTCTCATCTATTGGGGACAAAACTGTGAAAATAAAAACATTTTGTGACGGTTTTCAAAATATCTACATGTATACAAAGAAAAACCCATGCACTCTTTTGCAGTTAGATTAATTTTTGCCATTACTCAAAGCAGTAGAGACTCCCACAACGCACTGCGGTAAACAACATGGCAATGGCAAAAAGCTGAAGTAAATGATCAAAAGTGGATTAAAAATGGATAAAAGGACGCTTATTATCAGATCTAATAATGTGGATTTAATCTGTGAAGACCCTGAAAAGTCACTGAAGTTCCGGGCTCGCTAGAACGGCATCCTTTAGAGCTACGGAAAAATTGAGGATAGCAAACAAATGACAGGAAACGACAGCTTTCAGAGGAAAAAAGAGTAAATGTCTATGACTTATGGTTTAAAAGTTATCAACGTTTTTGCAAACTTGTCACTTCTTGTTATTTACGACGACACCGTCCTCAGAGAGCCTGGAAAGTAAGCCCAGTTCGGGGCTCACTAGAAAATGTTCTGTAAGAGCTACGGATGCATGGAGAACATAATCAGAAAGGCACAACGGAGAGCTTTCAGATAAAACAAATAAGTGTCTACGACGTACGATTCAAACGTTACCAAGTGATCTTTAAAAGAATTTGTGCTTGTGTTTTATGCATGAGCTCTAAGGGTTAATAAAGACCTGTTCTGCTCTGATGAACCTTGAGTACATCTAAACCCTACCTGTAGCTACTGCCTCGTTCACCTCAAATGATGCTGATTGGACTTTGCAAGATGGATCTGCCTGATGACAGACACGTAATCTAGACAGTCCATCTGCTTTGCATGGTTAGGCATGGCCCGTCTTACTCTGTGACTTGTTGCCTTTTTTGGTTGGAAAAGACCATCAGGGATAAGCCAATCTGAGGTAGGGTTATCCTTTGGATATTAAACAACATACAAAAGGTGCTGGCAGGGCTACTCTCTCACTTCCTTCCTTACTACCTGAAATCAAACAGCACAAACTTGGTGTCAGTGTGCAAATACGGAAGGCTTATTTTTAGCAATACCAAATTTAGAAGCAGTCTGACCTTTTATTCTTTGCTGGATAGGTCACCAAAGAATGTTCAGGGTATAAATTAAGAGTCTACCTACATCTGCAGACACCACAGGGTCACCTGGGTGCATTTGAGAGGTCATCTGCCAAAGTTCAAAGTCATTGCACCTCAGGTTCACCCCTTGCTTGGGAGCAAAATATCTCAAGAAGGTTTTGGAATTTTCTTCCAACTTTGCACACTCCACTCTGATCCAAGGATGAACTGATTGGATATAGGAATGGCAGGGTCAAAAAACACTCAAGCTCTTCTTGACCTGCCTGTAGTTTCACTGTGGAGCATTTTTTACCTAGTGGAGGCATACAACCACCAGGTGGTGGTTCCAGTCTATCATGGCTTTACTAAGGGTTGACCTTTTGGCACTGAACAATGGAATCAGCTTATTGTCTTGTTTTAGTTCTGAGTTTCCTACATAACCCCCTTCAAATCAGAGATGAGTCGAAGTTAAATAAAGAATAGTATCTATGCCAATAATGATCAATACACTAACAAAACCAAAGGTTTAATAGTACCCTATCACTCAGCTCTCTCTGCTCTAGGGCGGTTTCTTTTCTTTTTTATATCCAGGCCTTCCTGAATGGAAAAGTCATGCTCTGCTCATGTCTGTCTGTTATCCATCCTTCACATCAAGCCGGATGGACGCTTACATTTCTAGAAAGCGTTGACTGCTTCAGACTTTAGCTTTTCATTCACTTGGAACGATATCCAGTATTCCTGAGGGGAACTCTGCTAATCCCTGCTGATTCCCAGTCACTCAGCGACCTGCTGCCGGGACTGCACATCCTCCACGGCTCTGACCTAATGGAAACATACAGTGAACACGCTGCTTAATACTGATGAATGGACTGTGTCAGCGTGGGTTTTTCTGTCCAGCTCTAAATCCCACCACGTTACTCGGCCTTGTGGCATCTCCTCATGAATAAATTGTGACTTAGCATCCTGCACACAGAGTGGCTTTTCTTGTTACCAAGGTGGAGGAGGCTAAAATTTTCATGACTGCTAAATTATTCACGCCACCGTTAAATTACAAAAAACATCCCCATGTAGAAGAATATAATCTTTTACAATAGGGAGATCAGATGGAGGGACACAAAGGAATATGAAAATGTCAGAATTATCATAATTTACTCGGCGGGCCCGGCGTTCCAGGACTGCTCTGTAATTTGCCTCTACACTAAAACACCGGAGGATCGCTGTCTCTTTCCTTTGTGGGTACAACAGGTACGTCTCTGTTTTGCTTCTCTCTGGGAAATAAAGGACATAAAAGGAAAAGCAGACAACAAAAGGCAACAAGTAAATCAAGTTCAAAAACAGAAAAAATAGAAATAAAGTTTACTTAAGTCTACACTGTTTAGGGTGATATAATTTCTTAATTTAAGCTGCGCTCAGCCTGCAGGTAAAATGCCTTGGTTTCATTAATGTTAAACCCAAAACACATCTACACTATATTGCCAAAAGTATTCACTCAACCATCCAAATAATTGTGTGGTGATTGCACATTCTCATGTTTTACTTTGAAAGATTCCTGAGCCACTTCCTGCCGCGAGTTGTTTTTGGTTCTCTTCACAGAGGTTGGGCGCACCTGCACTGATTGGCACGGGGCACCTCCGCACCTGCACGTCGTCACAGCAATCACCGCACTCACTCTTAAGCTCTGCTCAGAGAAGACTCAGGCACCAGATGATTCCCGCTCTCCAGTGGTATCTAGCCCTTATCGAGATCCGCACACGCCTTCAAAGTTAATTCTTTACAAGTTTACTCGTGTTTTGCTATTCCTGTGACTAATCTGCCTTCTCCTTGTTTTATTCCAGTGCCTCCACGTGCCCTCAGTGCTTCGCTCACGTCTGCCACAACTGCCACACTCTCGCACCGATCTCCAGCACCAGACTCACTCGTTTTCCCCCCTCCTCCACCTACCTCACGACTCCCTGGAAGACTCACGCACTCCCCGGACCCGGATTCCCCCCTCCCTCACTCCTGTGTCTCCCTCAATAAACGTTTTTTACTGCTTCATCTGCCTCCGGCTCTGCTCCTGGGTCCTAATACAAACCTTTAAGATTACAAATCATTACAAATTTAGGTTTAAAATAGCCTGAAAGTTTGAAGTGCATCATCTTGTGTTGGCTTAAATATGTGACAGTGCTTTGGCTGCAGGCACTAAAGTCTTGTGGAGTTTTCTTTCTCCTCTTAGCAGCAAAAAACTGATGGTCAGAGGGAAGAAGAGTCATGGAGGACAGAGGTAGCCTAATGCTATAGCTTATATGGAGGTCAGCTCTAACATGTCTCACCCTTTAAGCATGCTATTCAGGTAGTGTAAAGTTTATTATCTCAACTTGAGCAGACCCACCCACAGATGTAGCTGGGCTCCTGAAAACCCCCATGAATTAGCCCTCGCCAGATGTGAATTATCGACATATTAGCCTAATGCATGTGTGCTGGATCAGTAGCATTTGAGCGTGTCATGGCTAACAGTTACTTCATTTTGGAGCTGAAAAGTATTATTGGAATTTCTAATTTTCAAATAACTTATTCCCACCACTCTTTAACCCCTTTTCTCACTGTTTCTGTCAAAGCCCCCTCCCTCCACCAAACATTTAGCCACATCTTAATCTCTTTTCACAATTTTAGAGTCCAATTTTTGCCCCTTTTGTATCTTTCTTGGCTCATTTTGACAATTTTTAATCACTTGCCAATTTACCACCCATTTTTGCCCCTTGTGCCTATTTTAACCCTTTGGGCTCCAGAGTTTTTTCAAGAAAATATTCAATTTTAATATCAAGATTTCAACAGGCTGTAGCTTGAAAGTGGTTAGAAATAAAGGCATACTGTAAATGAAAAAAATCTTCAGTATGACCCAAAGTTTGTGATGGGAGTAAATTCACTCATCTAATTTGCATATTCTGACATCACCAGGCGGCCTCCACAGCCATTGGCTGAGCGTTTTCTCCCACGGCTTCTAACATGGCTGCCCCTATCTCCGCTGTGGTTTTTCATTCCCTACCTCCGTCACTGTTCATGGAGTTTTGACCACCCCTATACCCCCTTCACATCCACCTCCTCTGCATTCACCAATTACTCCCTTCCTGGCCACGGTGAGGCAAGGCGTCGGCTTCAGTATGCGCTGCTTGTGGACTATCATGGCACACGAACTCTGTGTCGCTGCTCACAGATGCACTCTCTCACCAGATGACTGAACATCATGTAAGAGGGTGAATATTCCTCTATTCCCCCCAGCATTGTGAGTATTCTCACTACAATTCGCTCTCTTTCTCTCTGTTACGCTTCAACTACAACCACCGCTTCCTCATCTCGTCGACCATGGATGCGGCTTTCAAAACTCTCTCTCTCCAAAACCTTGAATAGAAACACAGCCACAGATGCTGATGGGATTAAAGTCACTCATGTCCGCCATCTCCTGGTGTAAGATAGTAACAACATTAGGCCCCATATTTGCAGCTAGAACCTGTTAAATTCAACAATGTTGCTTGTCGCAATTTTGTGACTTTGGCGCTTAAAGGGATAACTGAATTTACCACTTTTTAACCACTTCTCACCATTTTTACACCGATTTTTGCCACTTTCTTGACCATTTTCATCCATTTCAACCACTTTCTAACAACTCTTCACAATTTGCCATCCATTTTCGTGTCTTTTGTGCCTTTCTTTACCCATTTTTGCCTATTTTAACCCATTGTGTCCCTTTGAATTGCTTTACACCATTTCCCCACACCTTTTCACCTTTCTTGTCCCATTTTTTCCACTTGTCTTCCATTTTTGCCTTTCTTTCATTGGCCAATATATCATTATTTTTTCCTTAAAATTATTTCAGTTCCCTCTGGCATCCTGTCATTTTTGCTTTCCAAATATTTTAGGAGATTTGCCCATCCATATCATTAACACTAGCAAAAAAAAAAAAAAAAAAAAAAAAATTCTGTTACATTTTTAATAGAGCTATATTGTGTTACAGCAAAATAAAGTCCATAAAATTTTCTGTGTATTTGATAAGCAGCACTGGCTGGCCAATAGAGGGCACTGGGGCACAGCCCCCCTGAGCCACACCAACCAGACACAGAAGTATTAAATAAATATGAAACCTGACTGTTAAGTATGAATATTAGTATGTGTGTGTTGAAAACACATGATAGACATAGAAATAGAAGAGATAGAAACCAAGAAATATGTGTGCTTAATGGAATACAAATCATTTACAGAAATAAATCTGTATTTCCACAGTGTTTCCTTCACCTTTCCGTACGCCTATGGGCTATTTTCGAATAGCCCCAAGAAGGCGGGTCTAGGTAGCAGCTTCACCAATTACCGATTAAATAAATAAATAAATGAGTGGCATACGGCAAAGCCAACCAGCAATGTTAAATTGGAGCCCTTTTATGAATAGCCCACAGCGAGCAACTGCTTGGTCATTGGCTAAAGTCATAGCTTACTTTTCGCGATGTGTGAATTAGGCGACCATGGCGACAGTAAGCAGCGTACTTTGAGGTTCCGCTACAACTCGGTAAAGTCTCTTCTTCAAGACCCATTTGAGAGAGGAGCATTGCCAGGAAAGTTACAGGTGAAAATACTTGGTCCAGATCAACCGGACCTTATTATCAGACGGCATAACAAGGCTGGCGAAAAGGGGCGGCAATATACTCATGGCTGCTTCGGTAGCTGGTATGCTCGTAAGGCTTGGCTAACTGGATGTCCTCGAGCTAACGCCTTATTTCGCTTCCCATGCCTGCTTTTTAAAATGTCAGGAACAGATCCAGCTTGGACAGCGATGGGTGTGCGAGATTTGAAGCATTTGTCAGAAAAGGTTAAAAAACATGAGAGCTCCAGGGCACACATGGATAACTCTGTTAAGTTGGCCGTTTTTGAGAGAGTGAACATCGCCACACAGCTGGATGATGGCTGCAGAACAGCTGTGAGAAAACACAATGAAGAGGTGGACAAAAACCGACATTTGCTATCTAAAATAATAGAGTGTGTAAAATTTTGGGGGGCATTCGAGTTGGCCTTGCGCGGACATGACGAGACCAACGCCTTGGACAATCAAGGTGTTTTCAGGGGTTTAGAGGACCTTGTGGCATCCTTGGAGAGTGTGCTGGCTGAACACCTACAGACGGCCACCGTTTTTAAAGACATGTCAAAGACGGTACAGAATGAGCTGTTAGACAATATGCTTTCAGCAGTAAGGGATCACTTCGTGGAAGAGGTAAAAGAAGGCTGACTTTATTGCTATCCAAGCAGATGAAACTAATTTTATTTAAAGTGTTAATGAATTCCAGAGTTCACAGCCTTTTAATGGAGAAAGCTGAAATTTCTGTTCACCAACCTTCTTGTCACTCTTACTGTCCGGTATAACCATCAAAATGTCATGCACTTCTGTTTGCACTTACATGGTTGTGTTGGCAACCATAAAAACAAATGTTGTTTACCAGTGTTATTTGTTGATGAATAAATGATTGGTTGGAGTTTAACTTTAGAGTTTTTAAATGTTTTTTACTGTTTTTACTTTAATCAAAACAAAGTATTTGCTACACATTTAATGGATGTTGAATAGCCCCACCTAAAAAAATTACCACCAGCCGCCACTGCTGATAAGAGAGATTATTATTCAGGTCATATACAGTATAAAATATGACTATCACAGATTAGCTTTCCAGTGGACCATGTTTTTACTCATCTCCAGGGGCCCCCCATTTGTCTGGGCCCCAGAAAGCTCTCCCTTTTCTCCCCCCGTTATTGGCTGGCCTTGAACTTGGGTAAAACTGGGAAGTGGTTGGTGCATTAAACTAAAATGGACTAATTTATTTTTGCAGTCTGAACTTAGTTCATCAGTTAAAGATGGGAGATGTGATCTAGTTTCTCAAAAATCTGTATGAACTGAGCTTTGAGCTAGCACAGTTTAAGTGTAAGTGTGCACACCACTGGATACAAAGAAAGAAGGAGAGGCTGCAGCCCCACTGAATCCATGCAAACCTCATAGTGAGAGACCGCTGTGGTACGCCAGACTAGCCTATCTTAACTGGAGTACTTCTGGCATTGTCAGGGCTGCCTTCAAAATGTTTTCCGCCATCTTCGATCAGAAATGTCTTGAAGAAGTGTAATGAAGTCCCTCTCGTGACAGCAGTGGCTCTCGTACACATGAGATCACAGTTTCCACACCTTCACCAGCAGGTAAGTCATGATTTCTCCTGTTCACCTGTTCCTCTGCTCTTTCTTCCCTCTGAGTCTGTGGACGTTCCTCTGTGTTCTCCAGCTCATCAGCATCCCCTTATATCCACAATAAAAGGCAGGTTAGTTGAATTTGCTCATTTAAGTGTTCTTTTAGCTTCTTGTTGTTTCCTCTGACTACAGACTCAAACAGAGTCCTGGTCTGTTTGATTATGATCATTATTATGAAGGCTCAGGATTCTTGAACTCTGAAGATATATGATCGAGTTACGTAGATTAGATCATAAATGCAGAAGAACTTCCCTCATACTTAGAGTATTGTTAAGTTCTCATTAAACACATTACCAAACAAACAGCCTCATATCCATCATTTGGAAGGTGGCAGATTTAATAAAGGGCTAATATTAGCCTTGAATAGTGATGCACCCAGGGACAGTGTGAACACTCTTTCCGGCTGGCGTGGCTGTTTGTCTAACTGTGGGAGGAATAATTGAGTTTAAGCATTAGGCTGAGCAGTGGGAGACAGTGTAATATGTAACAGGATAAAGGAGGAGGGAGATGGGGTTTTTCTGTCCCTTTGGGCTCAGTCTCCAGACTCCTCCACTTCTTCAGCCGCCATTTTGATGAAATTAACAATCCTCTTCACCCATCTTGCCCTCCATCCTCCAGCTCCCTCCGTCCTAAGGAGATTAGAGCACTTCAGGAACATTATTCAGATTGTTTATCACTCTCGGCTCCAATTGAAATGAAGAGGATTCTGTTACACCCAGGGCCTCTGCAGACGTCCACATCACACATTTTTCTCTGATTCACTAACAGTGTTATTACCTCATGCTTTACTGAGTTTGTAACAGTTATTATGTGCTTTTGACACTGTGGATTATTTCTAGTTTTATTTTTAATCTACTTAAATACGTATCTTAATTTCCTAGAAAATACTTTTATTATTATTGCAGTGTTATTATTGCACAGAAATACCTCAGCAGCACTTTGTTGTCTCGTGTCCTTAATAAGAAGAGTGCTTCAAAATTTTGTACAAATTTTGTACTTGGCCTACTAAAGCTAACTTTACTTGGAACAACGCAAAGAACTGGTTGATATCTTAAACCAGCCTTTCCCAAACTTCAGTCTGCTGCGAACCAATTTGAAACCAATTTGGGGCCCACCAAAAACCCTTGTACAACCGTGAGACTTAAATATTTACCTTTCATTTATAATATTACGTTGTATATTTACGTTGTATAAAACTGTTTATTAAGTGCTTTATCATGACTTTACTTAATATTTGCAAATGTAATTTTGACAATCTCAGAGCTGACAGATCCTTGCCCCTGAGATCTGGGGGGGGGGGGCAAAGCTCTCAGAAACATTTCTATAAATAAACTTAGCACAAAAAGTAAGGACATTTGTGTTTGGTACATTATTTCTTTGTTGTAACAATGCTTCTTGACAATAAATCTTATACCGTTGGAAAGCCTGTTTATTACCCTTTTAAATGGTGCCACATTTGTAAGGAATATGCATTTGTGGGATGAGCAGCAGAGCTGAGTATGTTGGTTGTGCCCATGAAAAATTTTCCAAATCTTTCTGCCAATGCCAAACAGCTTATTTTACTGTTGCTATTGACTTTTGTGTTGAGCATCTGCTACCCCCAGGTGCTGCCAAACAGGTGCCTGATTGGCAGCACCTGTGAGCATGGGCCCTGCGAAAGTGGTCAGTAGATCTCTGCTTCAAGAATTGGCATGCCACGTTTGACTGATCTGGATACTGCCCGTGCGATAGGGCAACTTCAAGCTGGTGTTCTGCAAAACCAAGTTGCAGCATTGTTTGGAGTGAACCCTAGTACCATCTCCAAACTGAAGGCCAAGTTCCATATAATGTTGCGAAGCGGGCATCCCAAGAAGACAACACCCCAAAAAGACTGTTTCCTCACCTGTCAGCACTTAGGTACTGTAGGCTGTCTTCTACAGATTTGCATTCAAGGTTTGCAGGATGATATGGCCGACTGACAGACTGCACACAGCCAATCTCTGGTCTCATAGAGCTGCCAGGAGGCCTACCATGACTGCCCTTTGCCTGTTTGCACTGGTGTCGGCAACACGTGCACTGGAACCTGAACATGTGGAGGAACGTTATGTTCAGCGATGAGTCCAGATCCAGCCTACGGCAGTTAGATCATAGGGTCAGAATGTGGAGAAGACGCGGAGAACGCTATGCTGATTGCTGCACTGATAGAGTAACATCTTTTGGCGAAGGCAGTGTGGTGGTGTGGTGAAAATGAAGCTTGTCATCATTATAGACAATCTAAATGCAGAGAGATATCAAGATGAGATTCTGCAACCAGTGGCAATACCATATCTCCACAGTCTGGGACAGAACTCTATCCTCCAAGATGGCAACACTCGCCCCCCACGGAGCGGCATGAATCAGAGACTACCTCCAGAATTTGTCTTGTTTGTCTTGTTTCTTCAAACTTCAATCATCCAATCCACTAAACAAGAGTCAATGGCAGAATCAGCTGTTTGGCATTGGCAGAGAAGATTTGGCACATTTTTCATGGGCGCAACCCACATACTCAGCTCTGCTGCTCATCCCACAAACGCATGTTCCTTACAAATGTGGCACCATTTAAAAGGGTAATAAAAAGGCTTTCCAACAGAATAAGATTTATTGCCAAGAAGCATTGTTACAACAAAGAATTAATGTACCAAACACAAATGTCCTTACTTTTTGTGCTAAGTTTATGTTCCATCAAGCTGAGGGTCTGTACTGGACACGGGAACATCATCAAGCTGTAATCATCAAAAGACAACACTCTTCAGCTGGAATAAGGCTGCTTACTGTTCTCTACCTACGTACTTCTTTCTATCACCAGTTCATTCTTTCTGCTACTCAGTGGCTGGAACTGCACTGACTCATGCTGCCTGTGACGTCAGTTTCATACCCTCACCGGTTAATGGACACCAGTTAAACCCCAACATCAACAAAATAAATGATACAAAAGTGACATGAGTTAAAACTTATGGCTGTTTTATTACTTCCGAAACCTAAAAAAATAATATGTAATACAGTGTTTTATGATAGTCTAAAGTGTGATGATCTTTGTATTTTTTATTTTTTGGGAAATTTCTGTAACTTTTGGTTTCGTATTATCTCTTGTGGCCCACCTCTCAGAAAATTTGAGAAGGAAAAAATATGGCATGCGGCTGTTGAGCATTGTTTTTTGAGAGTGCAATTTTCCTTTCTGAGAATCTGCACAAAATCTGTTTACTACATGTGTATTTGACCAATCACAACACAGCTTAATGGCATCGAACTCAGTGATAGACATCAAGAGGGCTCCACAAATATGTAGGTAAAATATCTCAATCGCCCTCTTGTGGCTGGCTGCAGAATAGGTGATGAGTGTATAAGAGGTGTTAAGTAAACATGCCCATTCATTTTTAAGACATAATATTTTTACAAGATTATGTTAATTCATACAAAATACTGATTTTATTTTAGTTTATTGCAATCTTCAGCCCCCACAGCGTCTGTCAAGAAAAAGCTGGCCATTTTGTGAATGGAGTTGATGATCCCTACTCTATGGACTGACCAATCTAAAATAGGATTTCATCCTTCCTACTCTTGCTTCATGTGATGCAGTGAAAAAACAGTTAAAAAAAGTTTCAGTGGGGTATAATTAACCAGCCGTAGTTCTCAGAGTCTGTGAGGCCATGCCTCAGCAGGGTCATTTGCACATCCCATCACTCACAGGAAGTCGGTGCACCACAGTTCAATTCTTCTGAAGGCTCCTGATGTCTCATTTATTATCAGCCATTTAGTCTCATTGTGAGAGGGTTTAACTGGACCAAACTGTCACTGCAGAAAGCAAAGAGGGAGATTATGTTCGTCTAATGTCATGTCCTTTGATAAATAAAGTCTGAGGGGAGTTTGGCCTCAGTAAAGTGAACTAGAAAAGCTGCAGTATGATCCTCGTATGGTCTCAGCCTGTAGTGATGCTCAGCCACCTGCATATCAGCGTGCTGGGATTAGATCAAACAGTTTCATGCCACAAAGGCCGTGAAATGCAGGAACAAAATCCATTCATGTGGTGCTGATAACACCGATGGATACTCGCAGCCATTCATGTAGATTAATTTCGTCACATCCATTGTTAATTAGCCCAGATTGGGGAGAAGCCGTGGTTATCAAATGAGCTTAGTGTATTTAGCTGGGACTAATCCTTGGCTTTCCTTGTTTATGGGATTTGATGAGGAAGACAGCGGTGAGTCAGCTGGAGAGGTGACACAACAACTGGGTTTACATGGCTAACCCACATGCAGGGCATGGCTGAAAATGAGCCGAATCGCAGATTAAACCTGTTTCCAATCTCAATCTGCTCCCTCATTAGCATTAATGAACACAATCAGGCAGAATGAGGTGATGATGGAGGCCTCGTTTCAAGACAGCTTAGCTTTCCCTTAGATACACTTCAAGAAACTTTGTTTAAAGAGAGGAAGACCATTTTTACTGGGTACTTACAGGCTGAATGAGCGACCTTATAGGTGTCAATGTCAACATACCAAAGCCACATTAAGGATGCACTGAGATCTGGTCACCCAAGCCACAATGGAAGGTGGATCCAGGATGCATTTGAAACAGTAAGTACAAACCACTGATTATGAACAAGGACAAAGCAATCACTAAGATGATCAATCTTTATTTGTTAGGTGGCAACTCATAACAAATGTACTGTTCTGTCTAAACCTGATCTCTGTGTAAAGTCTTAATTTAACATGGGTTATGTATCAGTGCTATGAAAATAAAGACTGACTTTGATTTCTTTAAGACACTTTAAAAGCTGTTGCACTCCACAGGCAACACAAATAAATTGTGCAAATAATTTGAAGGCAACTTTTGACATGCCTTTCTCTTCGCATCAGGAGCAAGTCGATGTTCTGAACGACTTTTGCACATGAAAAAAACATTTGCGGTGTCTGTAGTGGGGTTTGCACGATCCTCTGGTAAACTGAGATAAATCAGAGCAGAAGATAAGATGAGGTTGTAGCTTCTCTTACCTAATGCCATGTGCATGACGGCCTGGTCAGTGTCCTTTTACTTCACTATCATGATCAGACTTCGCTTCGCCAGTGGGGTGATGGGTTCGCTGACCAAGTCGGGGTGGTGCTCCTAGTATCAGAGCATGCAAGTGAAAGTCAGAGTCTTTTGGTCTTTTGTCCTACTGGTCTTACTATATGCTCTTGAGGCCTGGATATTAACTGTTGGCAACAGGTGCCTGCTGGACTCTTGTGACAAATTCTCTTTGGTGCATTTTAGGCGATACCATGTATCCAATGTCGGCGTGCACAGGAGAGCGGGGAAGGGAAGGGTCAGCTTCTTGACAGAACAGCGGCAGCTGCACTTCTACATGCAACTGGCGTGCTTTCCTAGGCCTGATCCAGCTCACTGCACAATGGGTGCCCAGGACCAGGCTGGATTGGACCTTGGGGCATACTTATGCCTCAATGAGGGGTCAGCTGGGAGGATACCTGAAGAGATGGGGCATGGGCCTGATGCAGAACACCGCCTGATCAACAGGAGACTACTGAATGCTACCTACTGAGGCCCGGCGCTCCGTCACTACACTCATACCAGAACTGGCATTCTGTGTATAAGAGACTGCTTCTTTGACTACTGCAACGGTAGTGTGCCCACGGAGTTTGCATCTTTCCCCATGCAGGACAGGGTGTTCTAAGACTGAGAGGAGGGGGACACGGAGGCAGCATGACACCTACAGCTGGGGGGGGGGGGCAGAGACAGTGTCATGCACGGAAGCAGAAGCACTGCAAAAGAGCCTGACTGCAGGCTAGGCTAAGAGCTTCCCCACACAAACCTGCTGTACCAAGCATCTTTCTTGCAAATGCCCGCTCCCTTGCCAGCAGGACGGACATGGGGCTGCGAATTTCTATCCACCGCTTGGACGTCTGTTTTTGCTGCTACAGAGGAGAATGCCAAACAAAATGTTTTTGTGTTTTTACTCCGCAATGACAACACCATATCTATCTATAAGATATGCTTTTGAGGGTTTTTTTATCCCTCTTCATTTTGTATTTCTGAGATTTAATACCACAAAGAGAAATTAAAAATGCTCTAAATTTTAGCCCTGCACCACCATGATATGCCAGCTCCTGTTTTGTGGGTATTTTTGCTTCACTGTGCACAGTAGAAGTAGAATGAGGTGTGCTGCCAATAATAATGCACAGTGAAGAGAAATTAAGCATTTGCACTAGAGTGTGGTTTTCATGAAATACATCATGCATTTATGAATTTCAGTAAGAGGAACAGCAAACTTTGAAACGTCTCCATGTACTCCTCTCTAGCTTCCATCTGCATCACATTATGCTTTTATCTGTTGGTATTTTCAGGATCTAATTAAGCTAATTGAGTCTACATGTTTGATTTGCATATAAAGCGAGGAAGTGAGATCTGATCTTAAGTGGTCACTAAACATGCATGTGGAGATGCATGTTAATAACAGGAGTAAACAAACCCTATGAAGGTGTCATGTTTTCAGTCCTCTTCCCTTCAGTGAGATCAGTGAAGGTGAACTCTGATGAATCGTTTCAAGGCAACTAAAAATGCACCAACAAAGAAAATAAGACATTTACAAGCAAAATGTATGAGCAATAAACTGTCATTTATTTGCCATTTAAGAATACAAGAACATGCAATAAAATTAAACTTCAGCTCTTCTATTCTACAAACAGACAAGGCCTTAAAATTGGCAAAACATCTTTTATTATTTAGGCAAAAACAGAACTGAAATAAACGAGAAACACAAAAGGTACAAGACAAAGGGAATAAAGATGCATCATGTTGGTTAACCAGTACGGTCTCCTTCCCCTTCTTATAAATGTTTTTGTTCAGGTCTTTCTGTCTCCAGAGATTTAAAAAAAAAAAAAAAGACGGTCTCTTTTACAACAAATGTAAACACAAACATCAGATACTAATCGATAGCATCATCTGCTAACAGACAGGAGGGACTGAGCTGTTTCCGCTTGGAGAGAGAGAGACAGCCACAGTCAGCTTCTTTTATTCATACAGGACTAAAGATGAGTTAAATATAGATTAAAACACACCTTCAGCAGGTAAAGTGTTTGTTCCTGCTTCATCTGCTTCAAGTGAAAAATAGACGAGCACTCCAGCAACTAGCCTTCCCCCGGACTTTATGGTGAACTGTGATCAGAGTGCTGCTACCTGTGCCAGAGGAGAGAGAGAGAAGTTGGGTTTAAATTTACAGTTTTCTGGCACGAATCTCTCTGCTAGGATACTTAATAACCCATAGGCCACCGGGGCTAATAGATTCAGATTCAGACAACTTTTTTGATCCCAAAAGGGCCCACCCACATCCCCAACACACAACATATAGCTGCAACATGTTAACACTGACAAATCAACAAACAGAGCAGTAAAGGACAACAGGGTCACAGATAATTACATCATAAATAACAATTTCAATAAATAGACAGGTGCAAGTCCAGGTGGTTAAAAATCAGTAGAGATGACTGCTATCAGATTTCAGTGACTTGACAGCAGAGAGAACAAAAGATTTAGTGTAACAGTTTTACTCAGAGGTGCCTGGTAACCTGAAGGCATGAAAGTAAACTCACTAGCCAAAATATGATGAGGTTGGCTAATAATGTTCGTTTCCTTTTTGCCTGAATCTCCTAGAGGTAACACAAGTCTCTTTGCCAGACTCTCATGATGTTTGAATCAGTCAACTCACAGTGAATAAAAACGCAGCATGTAGCTGCTGTTAACTCTACAAGCAGTGACATAAGCTGACAACAGACTGTTGAGATGAACTGCTCAGTGATTTTATAGCTTTGTAGTGATGTGATGGGGGGGGGTAATTCCCCACAGCAGCCAATGATAACATGGGCATTGACAATATAAACCACTATACAAGCCAATCAGAAAATGTATACCATGCTCATGTTTACTTTCATTCTGCACTACTTCATCTTTGGGGGCTGCATGGTGGCACAGGGGTTAGTGCTGCTGCCTCTCAGCACGAGGGTCCCTGGTTCACTTCCTGGTCAGGGCCTTTCTGTGTGGAGTTTGCATGTTCTCCCCATGCATGCGTGGATTCTCTCTGGGTACACCGGCTTCCTCCCACCATCAAAGACATGCTCATTAGGTTAATTGGTGACACTAAATTGGCTGTAGGTGTGAATTTGAGTGTGCCTGGTTGTCGGTCAGTCCAGATCCAGCCTACGACAGTTAGATCATAGGGTCAGAATGTGGAGAAGACGCGGAGAACGCTATGCTGATTGCTGCACTGATAGAGTAACATCTTTTGGCGAAGGCAGTGTGGTGGTGTGGTGAAAATGAAGCTTGTCATCATTATAGACAATCTAAATGCAGAGAGATATCAAGATGAGATTCTGCAACCAGTGGCAATACCATATCTCCACAGTCTGGGACAGAACTCTATCCTCCAAGATGGCAACACTCGCCCCCCACGGAGCGGCATGAATCAGAGACTACCTCCAGAATTTGTCTTGTTTGTCTTGTTTCTTCAAACTTCAATCATCCAATCCACTAAACAAGAGTCAATGGCAGAATCAGCTGTTTGGCATTGGCAGAGAAGATTTGGCACATTTTTCATGGGCGCAACCCACATACTCAGCTCTGCTGCTCATCCCACAAACGCATGTTCCTTACAAATGTGGCACCATTTAAAAGGGTAATAAACAGGCTTTCCAACAGAATAAGATTTATTGCCAAGAAGCATTGTTACAACAAAGAATTAATGTACCAAACACAAATGTCCTTACTTTTTGTGCTAAGTTTATGTTCCATCAAGCTGAGGGTCTGTACTGGACACGGGAACATCATCAAGCTGTAATCATCAAAAGACAACACTCTTCAGCTGGAATAAGGCTGCTTACTGTTCTCTACCTACGTACTTCTTTCTATCACCAGTTCATTCTTTCTGCTACTCAGTGGCTGGAACTGCACTGACTCATGCTGCCTGTGACGTCAGTTTCATACCCTCACCGGTTAATGGACACCAGTTAAACCCCAACATCAACAAAATAAATGATACAAAAGTGACATGAGTTAAAACTTATGGCTGTTTTATTACTTCCGAAACCTAAAAAAATAATATGTAATACAGTGTTTTATGATAGTCTAAAGTGTGATGATCTTTGTATTTTTTATTTTTTGGGAAATTTCTGTAACTTTTGGTTTTCGTATATTATCTCTTGTGGCCCACCTCTCAGAAAATTTGAGAAGGAAAAAATATGGCAGGCGGCTGTTGAGCATTGTTTTTTGAGAGTGCAATTTTCCTTTCTGAGAATCTGCACAAAATCTGTTTACTACATGTGTATTTGACCAATCACAACACAGCTTAATGGCATCGAACTCAGTGATAGACATCAAGAAGGCTCCACAAATATGTAGGTAAAATATCTCAATCGCCCTCTTGTGGCTGGCTGCAGAATAGGTGATGAGTGTAAAAGAGGTGTTAAGTAAACATGCCCATTCATTTTTAAGACATAATATTTTTACAAGATTATGTTAATTCATACAAAATACTGATTTTATTTTAGTTTATTGCAATCTTCAGCTCCCACAGCATCTGTCAAGAAAAAGCTGGCCATTTTGTGAATGGAGTTGATGATCCCTACTCTATGGACTGACCAATCTAAAATAGGATTTCATCCTTCCTACTCTTGCTTCATGTGATGCAGTGAAAAAACAGTTAAAAAAAGTTTCAGTGGGGTATAATTAACCAGCCGTAGTTCTCAGAGTCTGTGAGGCCATGCCTCAGCAGGGTCATTTGCACATCCCATCACTCACAGGAAGTCGGTGCACCACAGTTCAATTCTTCTGAAGGCTCCTGATGTCTCATTTATTATCAGCCATTTAGTCTCATTGTGAGAGGGTTTAACTGGACCAAACTGTCACTGCAGAAAGCAAAGAGGGAGATTATGTTCGTCTAATGTCATGTCCTTTGATAAATAAAGTCTGAGGGGAGTTTGGCCTCAGTAAAGTGAACTAGAAAAGCTGCAGTATGATCCTCGTATGGTCTCAGCCTGTAGTGATGCTCAGCCACCTGCATATCAGCGTGCTGGGATTAGATCAAACAGTTTCATGCCACAAAGGCCGTGAAATGCAGGAACAAAATCCATTCATGTGGTGCTGATAACACCGATGGATACTCGCAGCCATTCATGTAGATTAATTTCGTCACATCCATTGTTAATTAGCCCAGATTGGGGAGAAGCCGTGGTTATCAAATGAGCTTAGTGTATTTAGCTGGGACTAATCCTTGGCTTTCCTTGTTTATGGGATTTGATGAGGAAGACAGCGGTGAGTCAGCTGGAGAGGTGACACAACAACTGGGTTTACATGGCTAACCCACATGCAGGGCATGGCTGAAAATGAGCGAATCGCAGATTAAACCTGTTTCCAATCTCAATCTGCTCCCTCATTAGCATTAATGAACACAATCAGGCAGAATGAGGTGATGATGGAGGCCTCGTTTCAAGACAGCTTAGCTTTCCCTTAGATACACTTCAAGAAACTTTGTTTAAAGAGAGGAAGACCATTTTTACTGGGTACTTACAGGCTGAATGAGCGACCTTATAGGTGTCAATGTCAACATACCAAAGCCACATTAAGGATGCACTGAGATCTGGTCACCCAAGCCACAATGGAAGGTGGATCCAGGATGCATTTGAAACAGTAAGTACAAACCACTGATTATGAACAAGGACAAAGCAATCACTAAGATGATCAATCTTTATTTGTTAGGTGGCAACTCATAACAAATGTACTGTTCTGTCTAAACCTGATCTCTGTGTAAAGTCTTAATTTAACATGGGTTATGTATCAGTGCTATGAAAATAAAGACTGACTTTGATTTCTTTAAGACACTTTAAAAGCTGTTGCACTCCACAGGCAACACAAATAAATTGTGCAAATAATTTGAAGGCAACTTTTGACATGCCTTTCTCTCGCATCAGGAGCAAGTCGATGTTCTGAACGACTTTGCACATGAAAAAAACATTTGCGGTGTCTGTAGTGGGGTTTGCACGATCCTCTGGTAAACTGAGATAAATCAGAGCAGAAGATAAGATGAGGTTGTAGCTTCTCTTACCTAATGCCATGTGCATGACGGCCTGGTCAGTGTCCTTTTACTTCACTATCATGATCAGACTTCGCTTCGCCAGTGGGGTGATGGGTTCGCTGACCAAGTCGGGGTGGTGCTCCTAGTATCAGAGCATGCAAGTGAAAGTCAGAGTCTTTTGGTCTTTTGTCCTACTGGTCTTACTATATGCTCTTGAGGCCTGGATATTAACTGTTGGCAACAGGTGCCTGCTGGACTCTTGTGACAAATTCTCTTTGGTGCATTTTAGGCGATACCATGTATCCAATGTCGGCGTGCACAGGAGAGCGGGGAAGGGAAGGGTCAGCTTCTTGACAGAACAGCGGCAGCTGCACTTCTACATGCAACTGGCGTGCTTTCCTAGGCCTGATCCAGCTCACTGCACAATGGGTGCCCAGGACCAGGCTGGATTGGACCTTGGGGCATACTTATGCCTCAATGAGGGGTCAGCTGGGAGGATACCTGAAGAGATGGGGCATGGGCCTGATGCAGAACACCGCCTGATCAACAGGAGACTACTGAATGCTACCTACTGAGGCCCGGCGCTCCGTCACTACACTCATACCAGAACTGGCATTCTGTGTATAAGAGACTGCTTCTTTGACTACTGCAACGGTAGTGTGCCCACGGAGTTTGCATCTTTCCCCATGCAGGACAGGGTGTTCTAAGACTGAGAGGAGGGGGACACGGAGGCAGCATGACACCTACAGCTGGGGGGGGGGGGGGCAGAGACCGTGTCATGCACGGAAGCAGAAGCACTGCAAAAGAGCCTGACTGCAGGCTAGGCTAAGAGCTTCCCCACACAAACCTGCTGTACCAAGCATCTTTCTTGCAAATGCCCGCTCCCTTGCCAGCAGGACGGACATGGGGCTGCGAATTTCTATCCACCGCTTGGACGTCTGTTTTTGCTGCTACAGAGGAGAATGCCAAACAAAATGTTTTTGTGTTTTTACTCCGCAATCACAACACCATATCTATCTATAAGATATGCTTTTGAGGGTTTTTTTATCCCTCTTCATTTTGTATTTCTGAGATTTAATACCACAAAGAGAAATTAAAAATGCTCTAAATTTTAGCCCTGCACCACCATGATATGCCAGCTCCTGTTTTGTGGGTATTTTTGCTTCACTGTGCACAGTAGAAGTAGAATGAGGTGTGCTGCCAATAATAATGCACAGTGAAGAGAAATTAAGCATTTGCACTAGAGTGTGGTTTTCATGAAATACATCATGCATTTATGAATTTCAGTAAGAGGAACAGCAAACTTTGAAACGTCTCCATGTACTCCTCTCTAGCTTCCATCTGCATCACATTATGCTTTTATCTGTTGGTATTTTCAGGATCTAATTAAGCTAATTGAGTCTACATGTTTGATTTGCATATAAAGCGAGGAAGTGAGATCTGATCTTAAGTGGTCACTAAACATGCATGTGGAGATGCATGTTAATAACAGGAGTAAACAAACCCTATGAAGGTGTCATGTTTTCAGTCCTCTTCCCTTCAGTGAGATCAGTGAAGGTGAACTCTGATGAATCGTTTCAAGGCAACTAAAAATGCACCAACAAAGAAAATAAGACATTTACAAGCAAAATGTATGAGCAATAAACTGTCATTTATTTGCCATTTAAGAATACAAGAACATGCAATAAAATTAAACTTCAGCTCTTCTATTCTACAAACAGACAAGGCCTTAAAATTGGCAAAACATCTTTTATTATTTAGGCAAAAACAGAACTGAAATAAACGAGAAACACAAAAGGTACAAGACAAAGGGAATAAAGATGCATCATGTTGGTTAACCAGTACGGTCTCCTTCCCCTTCTTATAAATGTTTTTGTTCAGGTCTTTCTGTCTCCAGAGATTTAAAAAAAAAAAAAAAGACGGTCTCTTTTACAACAAATGTAAACACAAACATCAGATACTAATCGATAGCATCATCTGCTAACAGACAGGAGGGACTGAGCTGTTTCCGCTTGGAGAGAGAGAGACAGCCACAGTCAGCTTCTTTTATTCATACAGGACTAAAGATGAGTTAAATATAGATTAAAACACACCTTCAGCAGGTAAAGTGTTTGTTCCTGCTTCATCTGCTTCAAGTGAAAAATAGACGAGCACTCCAGCAACTAGCCTTCCCCCGGACTTTATGGTGAACTGTGATCAGAGTGCTGCTACCTGTGCCAGAGGAGAGAGAGAGAAGTTGGGTTTAAATTTACAGTTTTCTGGCACGAATCTCTCTGCTAGGATACTTAATAACCCATAGGCCACCGGGGCTAATAGATTCAGATTCAGACAACTTTTTTGATCCCAAAAGGGCCCACCCACATCCCCAACACACAACATATAGCTGCAACATGTTAACACTGACAAATCAACAAACAGAGCAGTAAAGGACAACAGGGTCACAGATAATTACATCATAAATAACAATTTCAATAAATAGACAGGTGCAAGTCCAGGTGGTTAAAAATCAGTAGAGATGACTGCTATCAGATTTCAGTGACTTGAGAGCAGAGAGAACAAAAGATTTAGTGTAACAGTTTTACTCAGAGGTGCCTGGTAACCTGAAGGCATGAAAGTAAACTCACTAGCCAAAATATGATGAGGTTGGCTAATAATGTTCGTTTCCTTTTTGCCTGAATCTCCTAGAGGTAACACAAGTCTCTTTGCCAGACTCTCATGATGTTTGAATCAGTCAACTCACAGTGAATAAAAACGCAGCATGTAGCTGCTGTTAACTCTACAAGCAGTGACATAAGCTGACAACAGACTGTTGAGATGAACTGCTCAGTGATTTTATAGCTTTGTAGTGATGTGATGGGGGGGGGTAATTCCCCACAGCAGCCAATGATAACATGGGCATTGACAATATAAACCACTATACAAGCCAATCAGAAAATGTATACCATGCTCATGTTTACTTTCATTCTGCACTACTTCATCTTTGGGGGCTGCATGGTGGCACAGGGGTTAGTGCTGCTGCCTCTCAGCACGAGGGTCCCTGGTTCACTTCCTGGTCAGGGCCTTTCTGTGTGGAGTTTGCATGTTCTCCCCATGCATGCGTGGATTCTCTCTGGGTACACCGGCTTCCTCCCACCATCAAAGACATGCTCATTAGGTTAATTGGTGACACTAAATTGGCTGTAGGTGTGAATTTGAGTGTGCCTGGTTGTCGGTCTCTATATGTCAGTCTGTGATTGACTGGCAACCAGTCCAGGATGTACCCCGCCGCTGGCCCAATGACAGCTGGGATAGGCTTCAGCCCCCCCGTGACCCCCAACAGGATAAGTGGTATAGAAAATGGATGGATAGAGGGATATATTGTCATTTTAAAAATATATATAAAGACATGTAAGTACTTGACTTTCGTTGTTTTTGAAAAGAAAAAATCTCACTGCTGTTCTTTGTTCTTCTTTTAATGAAGAAATGTTGTCAAGTTCTGACAAAACTGATGCTTTAGCAGCATCCACGCTAATATCTTCCTCCATAATAGCACCAGCCTTTTGTTGCTGTTCGCTTACGTCACGACTCCGCCGCATCCGAAACTACTGCCCTTTGCCAGTGAGAAACAAGGAAATGGGCGTATCCATCTGCTTTGCTATGTTATCCCCAATTTCCATATACAGCGTGCGCACAGCGGAACGCCGGCCAATCATACTGCGGAGCACTTCACTCACTCTCTAGTCTATCAGAGCATTCCCACAGCCGGTGCTCTAGACCGGCAGCGGCTCGTGCCTGGACCGGCACTTCGCTCCACTTCGTTTCAGATACGCTGCAGGTCTGTTTCAGCGCCAGCCGCTGCCAAACCTCGTAAATTCACTGTCATTCAGAAAGCACCAACCATGGAAGTCACAAGTGTAGAACATCCGGTTCTTTCAAAATAAAACACAATGCACAGACTCCCGATCGTAGATCATCGCTATATTAACATTATGTCTCATCCTGCAGCGAGAGCAAAAGGTCACCGAGAGGTCAGTGGGTCACAGAGCTACAACAACGCCGTTGACAGGGAAAAGTTAACTTCTGGTGATATTTAGCCAAAGAATTTTGCATAAAACCACAGACCCTTTAAGCAAACATTAACCTTTTAACTTCCTAATGTACTCACTCAATGGTGAAAGCAATAATATCATGGACTTAGACCGGAAAGGATGATAAATTAGCCCCAAAGGTAAAATAGTCAGCTGTTGACATTCCTGCGTGAACTCGCAGTTCTCCCGTGATCTCTTCCTGCTGATCAGGGCTTGCGAGCTGCAGCACTGCGCTCTAGACTTGCTTCCAGTGGGTGAGGCCGCTCGCCCTTCGGTCGGAGCAAATCCCTGGTGCGCACGCTGTATATGGAAATTCGGGGTTAGACCATTGCCCTCTATATGTAAAAGTAATTTTTATATTACATTCAATGATCATATTTCTTGTTTTACCAGCATCAAACCAAAACAGAAATAAAGCTTATAATAACATTTTCCACACTAAGTGATTGCAATGCAAAATGTGGCTTTGTTTTCATGCAATTGTGACGAAATAGTGAATAAAGAAAACACGGTACTGTGGTTGTGGACTCCCAAGGGTTAATCCCAGCCACGAAAGGGGTGAATGCCTTCCTAATGTTCTAAATCCAAAATTCAGTCACATGTAGATCTCAGTGTTTTCACATGTTCACAGCAGCCTTATTCCAACATACCTAGAGTGTTAAGACACACATTTTGGATTTCACTGTACAGGATTTTAGGATTTATTCATCAATCCAGATCAGGTTATATTTTACAGCACTATTAGTTATTATATTTATCAGGTCCTACAAAAATACATACCAAATAAAAGCTCACTTCATTTTGAACTAAAAAGGTTTAATGCATTTAGGGGGCAATAAATATACAAAAAAATGAAATAATAAGCATTGTTGTCAGCTGTGTATTAAAAGGCCCATCATGTCTGAGTGCAAAGATGCCAAAAGCGAAAATGAAATGTCACTCCTCCTGAAATATTTTGTGATTTTTTGGTGCTGACTGTGGCGACCTGCAGTAAATGAGTCCAAGCTTATTACTGAAAAGACAAAACATAATAGCTAAACAGCGCTGCTCTTTTGAGCACAAAGATTCAGAATGTGTTTTGAAGCTGAAACACACACTGTGAAAATGTGACAGCATTTCTTTCGCTCATATTTTTGGGATTCTTCTCGAGCTGAGCTTGGTGGATAATAGCTTTCCCGGGACGAGTGTGAGGACCAAGGGACGCTAATGAATTCTTGTTTCACATCTGCCGAGGAGCTCTCCACATGCCAGCTATTTACAGGCGGCTGATGGAGAGCTGCTCTCTGCGCACACATTAATTGTTAACGCTGTCAGATGAGAGTCGAGCCTCACAGTGTGATGGACAGCGTGGACTGCTTTTGTCTAAAAGAGGAAAATACAGTATTTCCCTGTTGGACACTGCAGCAATCACTTGTCTCTGTCTTCACTCAGTTTTCTTTTCATTTCACTCTCTATTACTCCCACTCCTTCAATGATCCCTCACCACCCGCTGTCCTCGCTCCAAACCAGAGCTTCTTTTACTAGAAGAGGAGTCACTTCCAGCTGACAGGACACACAAACTGTATTTTTATCCTCCTCTCTCTACTGTCGCTGTAAAATTGATTTATGTTTGACAGCAGAGATCCTGGTGTACCAAGTTCAAACAGATTAAAGTCATAACTTCAGCTCTAACAGGAAGGGTTTCTGTAATCTATAATCATAAAATCACAGGATTCCTCTGTGGAAAGGTAACAGAGACAGCTCTATGTTTAATGCTCTCTCATTCAGTCAGTCATTCAGACAGACCATTAGCCCTCATTATCTTCCACCGATCAGCCTCTCCAATGAGCAGCAGAGAGAAAAAAGGCCGACACAGATGACAATGAGGGCCGATTAGGAAATGACTCAACCACAGCAAAAAATTTGGAGCTGTCATACCGAGTCTCCACACGCTTAAAGAGGAGGGGAGAAGAAATGTGGCTACCAATGAACACTGGAGTCATTTTTACCTAATCAAAGACTTTTTTCAAGTTTTCACCCAAACTTGTGCTTTATTTAATTCAAAAGCTAGAGATACACCAGCTGTTTCAGCTTGCATTCATGTATCTGTTCAGCTGCACCTCGGTTGTTCTTTCAGTGCAGGGCGTGTGTTATTGAGGGAATCAACAAGAGAGCACATTAGACAGCTCAAAGCTGTGTGAAATACCTGATGTGTGGGATGTAAACTATAAACATGGTGACAACAAATATGGTGGTATTTCTAAGCCCCCCAAAATAATAATAAGCCAATAATCTAAACATACAATTGCTTCGAAGTGCAATACAAAATTACAAAGACATTTATGACAATGCATATTGAATATGATGAAATCAGTTCAAAATCAATTAATCCATAGTTGCATGAATCTCAAAATGAGGGTGTAACAAGCTTTGTGCTATAAAGGAGGAGGCTGGGGTGGAGGAGGTGAAGTTTTGCCTGCAGCCGCAGCGTGGTGCATCAAAATTATTGCAAGTAGGGATAGGTGAGAAGTATGCCATGTTTAAATACACGGCTGTGTTGAGAGGAAGCGCTATGATTGTCTGTGGGAGCTGGGAGGCAATAATAAGGGTCAGCTGGAGGGCAGCTGACCTTGGCTGGGTGTATGACTACCGTGTACTGCATGAACTAACGCCCATCCACCCATCCAAAAAATTGACACCAGGTATTCCAATCACTTCAATGGCCACAGGTGTATAAAATCAAGCACCTAGTGGAGACGCGTTCTTTGGAGTGACGAATGGTGCTTCTCCATCGAGCAATCTGATGGATGAGTCTGGGTTTGGCGCTTGCCAGGAGAACGTACTTGTCTGACTGCATTTTGCCAAGAGTAAAGTTTGGTGGAGGGGGGATTATGGTGTGGGCTTGTTTTTCAGGAGCTGGGCTGGACCCCTTAGTTCCAGTCAAAGGAACTCTGAATGCTTCAGCATACCAAGAGATTTTGGACAATTCCATGCTCCCAACTTTGTGGGAACAGTTTGGGGATGGCCCCTTCCTGTTCCTGA
The DNA here is from genome assembly GCF_018320785.1 of Cheilinus undulatus. Lineage (NCBI taxonomy): Eukaryota > Metazoa > Chordata > Actinopteri > Labriformes > Labridae > Cheilinus > Cheilinus undulatus. The sequence goes on from NC_054872.1 coordinate 6,543,300, forward strand.
CCTCAACCTGATAGAAGACCTTTGGGGTGAATTAGAGCGGAGACTGAGAGCCAGGCCTTCTCATCCAACGTCAGTGTGTGACCTCACAAATGTGCTTCTGGAAGAATGGTGAAAAATTCCCATAAACATACTCCTAAACCTTGTGGAAAGCCTTCCCAGAAGAGTTGAAGCTGTTATAGCTGCAAAGGCTAGACCGCGTCATATTAAACCCTATGGATTAAGAATGGGATGTCAACTTAAATTCATATGCAAGTCAAGGCAGGTGAGTGAATACTTTTGGCAATATACTGTATTTACAAAGTTCAATACAGAATCACAAAGTCTGAAACACTTTAACAAAACTTGTAAGAAATTTAGCATTTAAGAAATATAGCTATAAAGTCTGAAACTGCTTCATCCCAAGCATTTTGTAATTTCCTTTACCGTTGTTTATTACATTTTTTTTGAAGTTGTGAAAGTCTTCTACTACAACATGTCAATTTATCTGTGCTCATCTAAGTAAAAAAGGCAATCTCTCACATCTGCCGTCTAAGGCCGGCCACACACTAGATGATTTAAATCTGATTTGAATCTGAAACTATTTTAAAACCGTAAGAGACCACAGACTTCAGGACAATTTCCAAAGATTTTTCATCTTTAATCCTCTGAACGCACACACTAGACGACTCATCCAGACTGTCAGATCACTGGAGACCACACACCTGCTGACCTGTCTACAACCTCGCATGATCACGTGACTTCAGAAACAAAACAAAACATGGATGTCTGTCAATACCCTCTTGCTGTCTCTCCACAACAGGCTGTCCTGGAGTGTTTTACAGGCCCAGCAACAATCATAAAACAAGGGAAAGACTCAGGACGAAATCCTGGCTGGAATTAAGGTACAGTTGTGTTTATGGTAGTGTTACAATGTCATTTAGCAGACGCTTTTCTCCAAAGCGACGTACATTTGAGAGCAAGAACAACACAAGCAATGATCTAGACAAGAAGAAACAACATCAGTAAGTGCCATCAAGTGCTTCAGGTTCAATTGGACGCAAGTGCTGCCGTGTAGAGTTTAAGGCAGAGTACCTAAAATATACGTTGTTTATGTAGTTTTTTTTTTTGTTTTTTTTTTTTGTTTTTTTTTTTGTTTTTAGACAGCAACAATGAATCAAGGAAAATGTGGGATCACTAATTGCCATTCATTAGGCTTCACAACAACTATTTACCAAGTACCAAGTGCTGGATCATTCCCAAAGAGCTGGGCAAAGAAATCCCAGAAGTAGAGCAGGACAGTGCGAGCTAACTATAGTTGGGAAACTCATTCAACCACTGGGGACAGCAGTGGAGAATAGTCTGGCTGAGACTCAATCTACTACTGGGGACAACAGTAGAGAATTGCCTAGCTAAGTGCAAAGTGTTCTCTGAAGAGCTGGGTCTTTAGCCTTCTCTTGAAAGTAGACAGGGAGTCTGTAGATCGAATGTAGTTGGGTAATTCATTCCACCATTTAGGGACAACAGAGGAGAAGAGTCGAGCTAGTGACTTAGGAGCATGATGTGCTGGAAGTTGGCTGGAGCGAGTGGGCGAGAAGGGGTGTAGACCTGGATGAGGGACTCCAGGTAAACAGGAGCAGTTTTAGTTACTGCTTTGTAAGCAATGATTAGAGTTTTGAATTTAATGCGAGCTGCAACTGGAAGCCAGTGTAGAGAGATTAAAAGAGGCGTGACATGAGCTCTCTTGGGTTGGTTGAAGACCAGACGTGCTGCTGCGTTCTGGATCAACTGCAGAGGTATAACTGTGCATGCAGGTAGGCCTGCCAGTAATGAGTTACAGTAGTCAATACGTGATATTATAAGAGCCTGTACTAGGAGTTGTGTAGCATGCTCTGTCAAGTAGCAGGTCTGATCCTCTTGATGTTGTAGAGGGCGAAACGGCAGGACCGAGCAATCAAGGCCACATGGAGCTTGAAGGTTAGCTGGTCATCAATCATGACACCCAGATTCCGGGCTGACTTAGTGGGCAAGAGATTATTTGATCCAAGCTGGATACTGATCTGCGGTTCAATAGTGGGACTGGCTGGGATGATAATGAGCTCAGTTTTGGGCAGGTTGAGCTGAAGGTGACGTTCCTCATCCATTTAGAAATATCAGCAAGGCAGGATGAGATCCGAGCTGAGACAGTTGTGTCATCTGGTGGAAAGGACAGGAATAGCTGTGTGTCGTCTGCATAGCAGTGATAAGAAAAGCCATGGGAGCGGATGATTGCACCAAGTGAGGTGGTGTATATTGAGAAAAGTAGGGGACCAAGCACAGACCCTTGAGGCACCCCTGTTGATAAGCCATGCAGTTTAGACACTCCTCCCTTCCATGATACTCTAAAAGATCTCCTGTGAGGTAGGACTTAAACCACTGTAGGCAGATCCTGAGATACCAAGTGAAGAGAGTGTGGAGAGGAGGATTTGGTGGTTTACTGTATCAAAGGCAGCAGACAGATCCAGCAGTAAGAGAACTGAGGACTGGCCAGCTGCTCTGGCCAAGCGAAGTGATTCTGTTACCGACAAAAGTGCAGTTTCAGTAGAGTGGCCCGCCTAAAGCCAGACTGATTCTGATCAAGTAGATCATTGTTCTGCAAGTGTTCTGAGAGCTGGTTGAAGACTGTGCGCTCCAGTATTTTTGATAGGAATGGGAGAAGTGAGACTGCCTGTAATTTTCAACCAGGGCTGGGTTGAGAGTGGGTTTTGAGCAGTGGTGTAACCGCGCTTGCTTGAAAGCAGCTGGGAAAACACCTGTGGACAGAGAGGAGTTAATGATACAACTCACAGCAGGGCTGATTGTGGGCTCAATCGCCTGCAAGAGATGTGATGGTATCGGATCGAGGGACAGGTTGTGGGCTTAGAGTCAAGCAGAAGCCTGGTGACCTCGCTCTCACTTAGTGGAGAGAATGAGCTAAGTGATGCATCACTAGCTGGTGGCAGAAAACTGAGTTGGACAGGCTCAGAGAATTGGTTGCCGATGGCAGAAACCTTGTCAGTGAAGTAGGAGGCGAACATGTCTGGAGTCAACATACTGGAGGGTTGTGGGTTTGAAGGAGAGAGGAGCGAGTTAAAAGCAGAGAAGAGTTTGCGTGCATCAGTGGCAGCACAGATCTTTGATTGATAGAACGCCTTCTTAGCAGATTTTAGAGCAGAGGTAAAACAGGACAGTTTTTGCTGATAAGCACTCAAGTCAGTGGTTTGTTTGGATTTACGCCATTTTCTCTCTGCCGCTCTGAGCCCTGCCCTTTGGGTTCTGATGACCTCAGTGAGCCAGGGACAAGGTGGAGTATTACGAATAGGCTTAGACACCAGAGGGCAGAGTTTGTCCAGAGAGGAGGTCAGTGAGGAGCAGAATGTGTCTGTGGCCTCGTTAACAGTGAGTGTGAAGGACTCACATGAGGCTAGTGCAGCTGAGACCTCCAGACAGCTGTGTTGGGTCAAGTGACCGAAGGTTTCTGCAGTATGATCTTAACTGAGTAGTAGATTGTTGAAGTTCAGGTAAGCCAAGTGAGAACTGAATGAAGTAGTGGTCAGAGAGGTGAAGTGGTGTTACACTCAAATTAGCCGTGGAGCAATTGCGAGTTAGAATCAAATCCAGTGTATTACCAGCCTTGTGTGTAGGAGGCGTTTGAACCAGTTTCAAGTCAAAGGAGGACAGTAGTGAAATAAAATCAGTAGCCTGGGCTCTATCCAAGTGGATGTTCATGTCACCCATGACAACCAATGGTGTGCCATCATCAGGGATGTCTGAGAGTAACATGTCCAGTTCCACAATAAAGTTGTCCAGGTGACCCCCAGGTGGGCGGTATACCACAACCATGTAAGCCTTTATTGGGGCAGTGACCTGTACTGCATGATATTCAAATGAGGTGTTATTGTCCAAGGGTTTGAACTGGCTGAAGTTCCAGCTATGAGAGAGAATAATGCCTGTGCCACCTCCTCGGCCAGAAGAGCGAGGTGTATGAGAGAACACTGCATCAACTGATAGAGCAGTTGGTGTTACAGTGTTCTCAGGACGGACCCAAGTTTCTGTCAGGGCTAGGACCTGAATGTTAGACAGTTTAGTGAGGGAATTGATGAATTCTGCTTTGTTAACTGCAGACTGGCAGTTCCAGAGGCCAACTGTGATAAAAGGTTGTGGAAAAGAGGCATTCTGCAAAGTGGATAGATTATGCAGGTTTCGTTTTCTGTAACTATTGTGCTTCTTTCTGTTCCCATATATGACTTGTATTTTTTGGTTGCACATGTTGCGTTAGACTGCTGGGGTGCGTTAGACTGTTATGAGGCAGTGCTGCCTGTCGGTGGCCTTGCTCGGTGGACTCGCACAGGTAGACTCGCTGGTCTTTACCCAATGTGGTCTTGACACAATTGGGCTTCCACAAGGGCTGACGCTTACGCTGACGCTTCAGCGCAGTCTGTGTACTTATATAGAGAGATATGCCACAGATGTGCACAATTGAGTTGATTGTGCACAGCCGCTAACCGCCCCAGCTGGCAAATTTAGATTCAAACTCTCTTAAAGCTTGGACTACAGTGAATTTCTGCCCCGGCAGTTTTCACTTTAGCAATCAATAGAGGGAGCCACACGCAACTGCCTCACCTATTGTTGCAGAGAGAGTGAAACTAACACGCTCAGCCTAAGCAAAACTGCCAACAACCTACTTCCAACTGAAACAACCAAAAGCAGATTCCTCTTACCAAGTAGCTTCTCCTTCCTATCTCAAAGATCAGAGCTTGTTCTGCTGGCAAATTTAGATTCAAACTATCTTAAAGCTTGGACTACAGTGAAACTACGACCCGTCAGTTTTCACTTTTAGCAATCAATAGAGGGAGCCACACGCTTCTACTGCCTCACCTATTGTTGCAGAGAGAGTGAAACTAACACGTTCAGCCTAAGCAAAACTGCCAACAACCTACTTCCAACTGAAACAACCAAAAGCAGATTCCTCTTACCAAGTAGCTTCTCCCTTCCTATCTCAAAGATCAGAGCTTGTTCTGCTGGCAAATTTAGATTCAAACTCTCTTAAAGCTTGGACTACAGTGAAACTCCGCCCCGGCAGTTTACACTTTTAGCAATCAATAGAGGGAGCCACACGCGTCGACTGCCTCACCTATTGTTGCAGAGAGAGTGAAACTAACACGTTCAGCCTAAGCAAAACTGCCAACAACCTACTTCCAACTGAAACAACCAAAAGCAGATTCCTCTTACCAGCTTCTCCCTTCCTATCTCAAAGATCAGAGCTTGTTCTGCTGGAAAATTTATATTCAAACTCTCTTAAAGCTTGGACTACAGTTAAACTCCACCCCGTCTGTTTACACTTTTAGCAATCAATAGAGGGAGCCACACGCGTCAACTGCCTCACCTATTGTTGCAGAGAGAGTGAAACTAACACGTTCAGCCTAAGCAAAAACTGCCAACAACCTACTTCCAACTGAAACAACCAAAAGCAGATTCCTCTTACCAAGTAGCTTCTCCCTTCCTATCTCAAAGATCAGAGCTTGTTCTGCTGGCTATTTAGATTCAAACTCTCTTAAAGCTTGGACTACAGTGAAACTCCGCCCCGGCAGTTTACACTTTTAGCAATCAATAGAGGGAGCCACACGCGTCAACTGCCTCACCTATTGTTGCAGAGAGAGTGAAACTAACACGTTCAGCCTAAGCAAAACTGCCAACAACCTACTTCCAACTGAAACAACCAAAAGCAGATTCCTCTTACCAAGTAGCTTCTCCCTTCCTATCTCAAAGATCAGAGCTTGTTCTGCTGGCAAATTTAGATTCAAACTCTCTTAAAGCTTGGACTACAGTGAAACTCCGCCCCGGCAGTTTACACTTTTAGCAATCAATAGAGGGAGCCACACGCGTCAACTGCCTCACCTATTGTTGCAGAGAGAGTGAAACTAACACGTTCAGCCTAAGCAAAAACTGCCAACAACCTACTTCCAACTGAAACAACCAAAAGCAGATTCCTCTTACCAAGTAGCTTCTCCCTTCCTATCTCAAAGATCAGAGCTTGTTCTGCTGGCAAATTTAGATTCAAACTCTCTTAAAGCTTGGACTACAGTGAAACTCCGCCCCGGCAGTTTACACTTTTAGCAATCAATAGAGGGAGCCACACGCGTCAACTGCCTCACCTATTGTTGCAGAGAGAGTGAAACTAACACGTTCAGCCTAAGCAAAAACTGCCAACAACCTACTTCCAACTGAAACAACCAAAAGCAGATTCCTCTTACCAAGTAGCTTCTCCCTTCCTATCTCAAAGATCAGAGCTTGTTCTGCTGGCAAATTTAGATTCAAACTCTCTTAAAGCTTGGACTACAGTGAAACTCCGCCCTGGCAGTTTACACTTTTAGCAATCAATAGAGGGAGCCACACGCGTCAACTGCCTCACCTATTGTTGCAGAGAGAGTGAAACTAACACGTTCAGCCTAAGCAAAAACTGCCAACAACCTACTTCCAACTGAAACAACCAAAAGCAGATTCCTCTTACCAAGTAGCTTCTCCCTTCCTATCTCAAAGATCAGAGCTGGTAGTGAGCGGTGAAAACACGTATGATTCGTCTGGTGACACTGCCGGTGTGCTCGCTCTCATTGGTTGTTGTGGGTACTCCGTCAGCAGCACTACGACCCAGCAACGTAAATATCGATTCAGGGTCTGGGAGGCTATGATGCGATTTGGAACAGTAAATTAATCGTGTTGACAACACACACATGCAGACTACTCAGACAAATAATCGTTTGTGACGAGGCTCCAGTCGGTATACGCCCCCACGATCGTCTGGGGAGTCAAATCTTGGCCAAAATCGGGCTTAAAATCCTGTAGTGTTGCCTAAGAGGGCACCAATCAGAGAACTCTTCCAAAACTTTTCAACTGAAACGGCAAGTCTAATTAGTCAAATTCTGTCAACTGCGACAGTGGTTTTCAAAGTGGGAGTTGGGACCCTCTTGGGGGTTGGGAGACACTTAAACAGGATCGACAGATGCCTTAAAGAAAAAATAAATATATATATATATATAAAATGTTATCTTTTCCCCACCTTTTGTTACTATCATTTGCCATTTTCAATCCATTTTCTGCACAATTTGGACCCATTTTATGCCTTTTTTTTAACCCATTCTTTACAGTTTTGCCACAAACCCATTTTCATCACTTTTTCCCATCATTATTGAGAGGGACCTTGATGCATCCGAGGACCTCCACTTCACACCGGAAGTCAGTTGAGCGCCGCCATATCTTGTCTTCTAATACCAGAAGTCACTTGAAACGAACGGCTCCTTCATTGTTTTCTTTGTGCATTGCCGCCATTTTAATAGAGGCAAGTTCGTCATAAGGACATATACGGAAATTCATTCGGACACCGGCCCTTCCCCTACTCTGAGTCCACAGTAGCTTTATGTAAGTCTGCCTTAGATGTTATGGCTTATAGAGTCTACAAGTGATAAAAATGAATAGGATTTTTTCTTCCAGAACCACATTGTTGAGCTCTATTTCTCCCACAGCCTTGTGTCACACTCTCTCTCTTGTGCTTTAAACAAATATCAATCAACAATATCACTTTTTCAAGTGTTCTTCTCTGGAAAGCTTAATGTGCGACTGAATAGCTCATTAAACATCTCTAATTGAAGTTAGGATGGATGACGCTTCCTCAGCTGTCAGGACGTGTGTGGCCAGGCTGGTGTCTGTTTGGCTGCTTTGTTATAAAGCGGCAGGGCAGCATCCATCCTGACCAGCAGGCTAATGCCTCATAACAGTGACAGGCAGCCAATTTACACATCGCATCTCCACTATGAGCGACAGCAAATCAATACACACTTGCAGTGATCACAGCATCCTGTGGCGCATCAGCTGGTGAGAGTGGTTGTGTGAAAGAGAGCCGAACCTGGGGAAAAGCCTCTGCATTTGTAACCGTATGTCTTTGGCTACCTCTAAAATCGGCTTGTTTCTGTGAGTGCGAATGTGGAGGAAAGGAAAACAGATGAAAAAAGTGTGAGACTGTGTGTTTAAAAAAAGAAAGCTCTCTCCGAGTGTGGCATGTAGTTTATTTCGGTGCTGTGCATCTGTGAGTGAGTGTGAACGTCTGTTCCTGGGTCTGTGTGTATAAGCACCATGTGTAATTACTAACACCACTCAAGCTCTCACTGTGGACTGCTGGGAAAATACCATTAACCTCTGTCGCAGGGCTTCACAGCTCTGGAGGAGGGGGGAAGAGGAGGGGTGAGCAGGGGTGCCAGGAGATTACAGCTACTGTTGTTGGCCGCTGGGAGCTGCCCGCTACAGCTCTACTCATGTACCGCTGACCGCTGAAGGCTCCTGTATGAAGAAAAAAGGCTTTTATTCCATCTGGCCCAAAGTTGTGAAGGTCTAAACGATCAAACCTCAAGCTGTTTCACATAAAAAAAATACATTTCAGAAGATATTTTGGGGCTTTTAAAGGTGGCCTGAGTATAAGTTCTGGGGGAATAAAAGGAAAAGTTGAGGTTGGTCCTTCATCTGTTATTTGTGGGTTGATGGGCTGTGTATTTACCTCTGACTCAGAGGTTTTTATTTACATCGTTTAAAATATAAGACCCTACAAACATAAACACAATATGGACAAAAGTACTCAGATGCCTGACCATTACACCAACAGAGATTGTAATGACATTATATTCAAGTACATGTACATCTAAAAAAATAAGAATGCGATGAAAAAGTTCAATATTTTTTGTCAATCAATTCAGAAAGTGAAACCCATATATTATAGACTCATTACACATAGAGTAAACATTTTCAAGCCTTTATTTCTTAAAATGTTGATGATTATGGCTTACAGATAATGAAAACCCAAAATTCAATGTATCAGAAAATTAGAATATTGTGAAAAAGTTCAATATTGGAAAGTCATGGTGTCCCACCCTAATCAGCTAATGAACTCCAAACACCAGCAAAGGTTTCCTAAGCCTTTAAATGGTCTCTCAGTCTGGGTCAGTAGGCGACGCAATCATGGGGGAGACTGCAGACTTGACAGATGTCCAGAAGACAGTCACTGACACCCTCCATAAGGAGGGTAAGCCACAAAAGGTCATTGCTAAAGGAGCTGGTTGTTCACAGAGTGCTGTATCCAAGCATATTCATAGAAAGTTGAGTGGAAGGAAGAAGAGTGGTAGAAAAAAGTGCACCAGCATGAGGGATAACCGCAGCCTTGAGAGGATTGTCAAGCAAAATCCATTCAAGAATTTTGGGGAGCTTCACAAGAAGTGGACTGGGGCTGGAGTCAGCACACCAAGAGCCACTACGCACAGACGAATCCTAGACATGGGCATTCCTCGTGTCAAGCCACTCCTGAACCAAAGACAACGTCAGAAGTGTCAGAAGAGTTGAGATTAGTTATTTTGTTAGAGGTTGGGTTAGGGTTGCGAAACGTCAGGAGTCCTGGTCACGAAGGAGCCCTTTCCTCTTTGATTTTAAAATAGTTTTAGCTCCAAATTTTAACAAAATGCGGGGTCTTACCCTTATTTTATTTTTAAGTCGCGTAGTAATGAAAGTTAAGTTTTAAGTTACACACCGAATGGACCCCCACTATTGAAACGACTGATCCGCGGGGCTTCCACTTTGTTTTAGGGTTAAATTAAGGTTAGGGTTCACATTTTACACTTAATTAAATGCACAAGATTTGTAGACTCTGGCTGGAAGTTCTGCCAGTGTACTTGTTAGTCACATATTTGATCGATTTAAAAAATGTGTTTTTCTGCTGAGGCTCGTTTTTCAGAGCAGCACGTACAACCTAGTCCTTTAAATTCTTACTCTTACGAAAAGCAGAAATCTCCCAGAACTCTGACATAGGAGGAAGAGTATCTTGCAGGGCTTTAAAATTTCTCTAGCTCACTGAGTTTAATTTGATGGAGGTGGTGGAAAAAAGAAGTAGTCACCAGGGGGACCATTTTCTCCTGTGGTTCAACCTCGTGTGACACCTGTGTTCCTTTAAATAATATTTTCACTTCAGTTTTGATTGAGCCTAAAAATGTTCTGCTGTAACCACGTGTTTTTAGAGCCCCAAAAGTACACGAGTTTCTCTTTCTACATCCTCCGGCTCAGTGCAAATCCTCCAAAATTGTATAAGCTGGGATTTTACAATCCCCATTAATGTATGTTTTAGATGAAAACTTTTCTTGTGCAAAAGAGCTTGAGTGTCGGTCGTTTTAAAGTAAGCGTGGGTTCCCAGACTCCATTTTTCATTGCTTTCTTTTTTGATAAAAACTTGAGTGTCTAAAAATTTGATTTATTCGGTTTGTAGATTGTACTTGTCCTTTGATCAAATTATGATACTCGTTCAGGATGTCAATAAATGTTTTAAAATCTTCCTACGTATACGCCCAGACTCCAAAAATATCATCCAGATAATGTATGTACCGGGATAGTTTTGTGGCATTTGGGGAAGACTGTGCTCTACCGGTATCTGCAAAAAGTATTTAGAGTCTAACTCAAAGTCACTGCGTGTTAGTCCCAGTTCCGGTAGAGAGAGAAGGGCCTCATCGGGTCTTTTCCGGTCTGGATATTTCTCCAAGATCCGTCGCACTGCTTGCAGATCCAATTGTGTGTCAGCATTTGTATATAATGAATCTATGTCAACAGAAAAGAGGAAGGCGCCAGGTAGCATACTTATGCTTTTAGTCTTTTTAACAAATCCACAAGTATCCTTCACATAGCTCGGGTGTTTTTGCAACAAAGGGCTGAGAAAATAACCAACAAACTATGCTGCTCTACACGACCTGCTTCTGCAGTCAGAAACAATGGGGCCTCCTGTTGTTTTAAAATGTCCAGATTTACTTTCATCCATCGGTCTGTGTCATGTTTCACTTTTTCACGGGTTTCAGGGCAGGTAGATGAGGGCTTGGTAAAGGCAGTTAGTTTACTTGTCTCGTCATCCCCACGTGGACTTTCCTGCAGAGATGGGCACGTTGTAAATTTTCTGCATGATGTACTGCTTGTAATAGTTTCTTTTCTAGTAATTTTCTGAGACCTGGCCAGGAGGGAATGCCTCTCATTGCGATATGAGGTCCTGTTACAACCTGTGGGTTGTCCATTGTTTGGAATATGTGGATGCATTGTCCTTTTTGTGGATGAAGTGATACACCAAAAAGGTAAAACACAGTCACAGTCAGAATAAGAGATTATGCTGATATTTTCTTGTTAGTCCTTGTAAAATTTCTCCAAGGGACAATTTTTCAACCAAAAAACACTCAAAAAAATCTAAGAAAAGCCTCCATTTTTGAGTAAAGGTTTTAAAGACTTTTTAAATAATGAAGCTTTTAAATATGTTTTTAGACAAAAGCTTTTACAGATGTTTTTAATAAAGCTTTTAGTGGTGTTTTTAAACGTGTAGTCTTTAGAAACATTGTTTTTTTCCACAGGAAATTCTGGGGAGTAATTTTTCCAAAGTAGAAAATATTTTACTCAAAAGTAGTAAAATTTACTCTTGTTTGAGTATATTTATTACCAGCCACTGCCAGAGTTGGAGTCAAAGCACAGAGTAAATTCTGCTGGAGTAAAACTTTTATCACAGCCTCTTAAGTCCCAGCTCAGCTGGCATCACTCATGGATGGTCATGGCTGCAGCTTGTTAGGGGTCCCAGCTGCAGATTATCCTTTGTAATCAAGACCTCCTCACCTGGTGACGAACTTTAAGACACCTGTAGTACAGCTTCTAATCAGGTAACCTGGCTCCTCTTCAACCTATGAGAATCTAGTGATTTTAGGTGAGTTTTTGCGTTGTCTAACTCCATTTTGTCCTCTTTTTTTCAGTGTCTCCATCTCACTGCCAGTGATTTTGCCAACCACCAGCCAGCTCACCATCATTTGCACTGTTGTTGTCAAATAAACTTCTTCAACCTGCCTGCCTCATCTCATGCTCTGCTTCTGTGTCCTTGTCATGTTCATCCCAACTGTCTTTGTAATATAAGAACACTATGTCTAATATGTATAAGCAAAACACCTCTTTTGTTGTCATGGCAGAATTATCTATTAAGAGGAAATGTAGCTCTTTATAAAGAGGACGATCAATCTATTTAGATTAAGATACAGTTCAACATAAGCATTACCCAATTCTAAATTGAGGAGAAATTGTACTGTAGGAAGTGGAAAACATTCCTGAAAGGACTAAATATCACTTTATATTGAGACAAAATAAACTGTAAAATATAAACTAAGGTCTGTATTACTCTGCAGTGAGTACAATTGCTGTAGAGTTGTTGGTATTTTGTTAATTATGGAGCACATAATCATCATTTAGAGTAAATAAAAAAAAACTTTTTAGAGTAAATTTTACTCCAAATAGACTGAGACTAAATGTTAATTTTTCAGAGTAAAATTTTAATTCAATTCAAGTAGAATTTACTCAGGTAAATTTATTGTGTAGTAGTAAAGCTCTTAGACTATTTCAAAACAAGCTTTTAGAGAGAGAACAAGCTCTATTCAGTCTCCCCGAGAAGGCTTTTTGCTTGTTAAAAAAAAATTCCCACAAAAATGATTTATTTTTCTATATGCACTGATGAACTTTAAGCAAACTAAAAGTTTAGACACTAGTCAACAAACTCCTGATCAAAGAACAAAATCACGAAGCTCCATGAGGACAAGGCACGTGACAAAAATACTCATGCAGATGCACACCAAGCTTGGTTTTCAGAGTAAAGTTTTCACACAAACACACGAAGAGGCTGTGATTAAACCCTGATGAAGAGGAGTTTTTGTTCATAGATCTGAACTGTCAGTCTTTTTTTCTGTTTGCAGACAGTTAAAAAGTGCAAACAAGTGTGGCGAGGTTGAAAATTTAGATACTTTAAAAACCTGACGACGCCTCCTAGGTTAGAAAGGAGCCTAGAACTCCATTAAAATTTATACACAGTTTCTTTTAAAATCAGGTTAGAGCAGAGTTACAAAGGCTCAGACTCTTGAAATGTTCACAATAAAAATTTATTACAAAGACAAAACTGAAACCCCTCAGCCCCACAGTCTTTATGGTGGTCCAGCTCCTTTGACGTCCTCTTGTCACTGGTTGTCTCCTTCCCCAGCCCCTTAAGGAAGGTGAAACAAGCAGTCAGACACTTTCCACCCCTCTGCCATCCAGCGTTGCTTCCCCCTTATGGCTGTCCACTGGCTCCTCCGCACGGCCGACCTCTTAGCACCTCCATGGCTCTGTGAATGTGCAAGGCACAACTTGTCCATGTGAGCATTTTAGAGTTGTTGGATTGAGTATTTGATGAGTTTAATGAGGGAAAGCAAAAATACCGTCTGTCTCCATTGAGTTGGCACAACAGCTCCAAACTCGATGTAAAAATAGCTCGCACGGACACCTACAGGTAACGAACCTATTACTCAGACTATAGGGATTATGGCAATGGGAAAATTTGCCAAAATGTTAAAGTATCCCTTTAAGGGGTTAAGGTTAGGTTAGGAGTAGACTCTTGCTTACTTTGTTCCCAAGTCGGATTTTGATGTGCTGGCCTGGGGTGATGCAGAGCTCGTGGCCCCCCCAACCACCAGTCTCAACCAGAGTACCAAGGGATCATCTGATTGGTTAGTCAGATATCTAGTTATAGATTAACCACATTCAAAGTAAAAAAATATAAGTAAGTATAGTACCTCTTCTATTTTTTTTTTCCTGGGGGGGGTTCTTATTATATGGTTTGTTTAACAGGTAAGTAACAGGTAGGTATTTCTTCTATCTGTTACGTTTTCTGTAGTACAAAGTCTATTTAACAGGTAAGTTACAGGTGGGTATTTCTTCTATATTACGTTTTCTGTATCCTCAGGTCTATTTAATAGATAAATTACAGATATCTCTTCTACACTGGTTTTTCTGTGTGTAGCTTCCCGTTGGGATCCTACTGGAGCCTGTCCCTTTTACCGGGTCCCCGGTCCCCTGAAAAGAGAGAAGAAATGAGAAAAACCAGGTTAGCGTTCATTAGGACCTAGTAGGGTGTATGTATTACATTTTTCGATCCATTTCCTCTCTATCCATGTTCTTTATCCTCTCGACCAGTTGACCAGTTGACCAGACCCCAGTGGAAGGTTAGGGTTAGGATAGTCGGAGGGGGTTGGGTTAGATTTAGAACCCGGTTGGTAGGGTTAGGATATCTGGAGTGAGTCTGGTTAGGCTTAGGTTTAGGGCCAGATAAGGACCTATGCCGGGATAGAATTCTAGTGGGTTGAATAGGTGCAAGGGAGGTCAGGTGTAGGGATGGAGTTCCCACAGGTAAGTGACTTATTGTTGGAGACCTCTGGTGGACTAATGGTATCTGAATTGAGGCGGGGTCCTGCCAGGGTGGAAGGTGGCCGAGGATGTCTGGTGTGGGATGTCTGAATCTACAGGTACGTAGGCGGTTGGTGGAATATGGTGAGGTGATAAGGTTGGGGTTTCCTTGGGCCAGGGTCCCGGAGAGCGCTGCCGGGATCTCAGAGACCTGTAGACAACAAGAAACATTTATAAATTTAGTTGTTTGCACCAGTGAATGAACATGCGTTTAGCCGTGCCCGTCGACCAATGTATTAGTCTTGGGTGGTGTTACATTGGTCCACGGGTAGGGCCTGTAGGAATGGAAAATTGTCTTGAATGTGAATATTAATGGTGGCCAAATTTGACGTTTGTTCTTCCGGTAAGAGCTGTAAGAAATTGATTAGGGGGATCCTAATCTCTGCATTGGGAAATGCCTTTTTGGTTCTTCTCAGGAGAGACTGCAGCTGCTTAATTGACGTCTTGTTAGCGTCCTGATCTATATTGTTGATACCTATATAAAGTATTATTATCCTGGTGTCCAGATTGGGGCTGGTTTTCTCCATTAGTTTTTCCACGTGGTAAAAAGTTACCCCCAGGTAGCTGTCCACCTGTATCTGAGAGCTGGAATATGCTGGAATGTGGTTAGTTAGAGTCACTCAAAATGACTACCAGTTTGTGTATATTTAAGGCCCAGTCTTGAATTTTTAGGCCTGACCTACCTCGGTGACAGGTCAGGGTGAGCGGTACATTGGCCTCCCCAGCAGGGGTCGACTTCTCCCTCAAGCCTCCCCCGCCTCCTGCTCAATCTGCAGATGTTTGGATGTGTGGGGATCAGAGAGGATTGCAGGGTTCATCACTTTGATGCTCTGAGGAGGTCATTTAATCCTCTCCCACACGACCAGACTATGCATCCTGGGCTTTGGGACAGGGTGGGTTAGGTAGGGGTTCGAGTTAGGTTAGATATAAGAAGACGAACGCTACGGAATCAGTTTAGCTTCATTTTCCCTGCGTTGCCTCCACGTGATAATTGTTATTTTTTATTTTTTTTAATGCACATTTTTGAACATTCACAAAATAGTATTTACATCAGCTTAACGGTTTGGAACTTTTCAGAACTTGTTAAGGTCAAGAGGGAAAATTGAGTTGAATGTGGAGGAGAGAAATCACTTCATTTTCCCCGCATTGTCTGCACACGATCATTTTTAATTTATATTTTAATAATGATCATACACAATAGTGCCTATTATTGAAAATTCCCAAAACCATTATTTTCATAATATTTTAATAACAATCAACCACATAAGCGCCTATTTTTTTAACATTCACAATACCAGTAGACTATTTACATAATATTTGTATATATAAACATTGGTGTCTATTTTAGAACCTTTACAAAACCCGTATTTACATAATCTTTTATTTTTTAAAATTATGATCAGCAACAATAGTGCCTATTTTTGAACATTCACATAAAGTATGAAATTAACAATTTTGAACTTTCAGAACTCGTTGAGGCCCACAGGAAAAATTGAGGCTAGGCGTTGTATCCACTGTTGTTCGTGAAATCTCCGTTACGATGCGCACTAGTCCGGGTCATGCTCTAGTCTTTAACACCAGTGCATTTAATCCGTGAGCCTGAAAGGGGTGGACCAGTTGAGTATTGTGTGAACAAGCTGTAGTAATGTTGTACCGGTGGTGGGCCAGTCTGGTCTTCAAGGTATTACAGGCCTCCCACATACTGCATCCTGCATTTTCTGCATTTGATCAGGTAGATACAATTTTTGTGCTCGATGGAAGTCCCAGTAGTACCATGTGTACTACTTCTGGGTTTGTATTTTTTTTGCCCATATGGTTGGCGAGGGTCCCTGGTTACCATTTGGGGACCATTGTACATCTCTTTGGACCTCTATAAATGGAGACCAAGAGGACCAATGATCTTGGGAGTTGTAAGCAGTTAAAACTGAAACAGAAGTTTTAAAAAAATAGAATAAGATCAACTATTCCACTACTGCCATGGATTATAGATCCATCCATCCATTTTTTATATCGCTTGTCCTGTTTGGGGTAGCGGAGGCTGGAGCCTATTTCAGCTGTCATTGGGTGAGAGGCCACCAATCAATCACAGGGCTGGTATATAGAGACAGACAGCCAGACACGCTCACATTCACACCTACAGCCAATTAAGAGTCACCAGTTAACCTAATGAACATGTCTTTGGTGGTGGGAAGAAGCCAGAGTACCCAGAGAGAACCTATGCATGCACGGGGAGAACATGCAAACTCCTCACAGAAACGCCTTGACCAGGGAAGTGAACCAGGCAACAGCACTAACCCCTGTGCCACCGTGCAGCCCTTGGATTAAATGTATTGTAATGATTATAATAATTATTATAATCAGGGATGAACCACACAAAACTTCAAATGTGATTTTATGGTTTATTTTTAATGTATATTTCAAATATGAAGGAAATGAAAAAAATGCATTGTCCCACTGTTGAAATTCTCTCCTGTTTTATTCTTCTCTGCGATATCAAATTATCACACATGCCATTATCAAACTGTGGAATTACAACATTTAACAGAGTAAAAGGGATACTTAAACATTTTGGCAAATTCACCCATTGCCATAATCCCTATAGTCTTAGTAATAGGTTCGTTACCTTTAGTTGTCCGTGCAAGCTATTTTTAGATCGCCGCTGGCAAGTTAGGAGCTTCTGTGCCAACTCTATGGAGTCTTACGGTATTCCGGCTTTCCCTCAGCAAAATAATCAAATACACAATCCAACAACTCCAAAACGCTCTCGTGGACAAGTTGTGACCTGCACATTCACCACGCTATGAAATAATCGTGGAACATTAGCCGGAACTACCAAGTAACTACAGCACTGCCACAGGTGTGCACCGTGTCACTCCGCCCAGTGGTTTACTCGGAAAGTAGTTCAGAGTATTTGCTTCATGTTTCGTAAATCACATAATTATACGTTATTATTTCATAGCTTGCACGGACAACTCAAGGTAACAAACCTATTACTAAGACTAATGGGATTATGGCAATGGGCAAATTTGCCAAAATGTTTAAGTATCCCTTTAACAAGACTATTCTTACTAATAAATACATCAGAAAAGCAAATATACAAACACCATGTATACAGTTGTTGGTGGTCTACGAGGTCTAAGGTTAGCAATCTCTGATGGCCCACATGGAATCCAGAGAAAATTGACAGCATCATCAATCCTACACACTTCCTAGCAAAACAGTGCGTTGTGTTTACTTCCTGTATTTTCCCAGCGCACCCTAAGCTCTCAGTAAGCACTCAACAGTGAAACTATGCCCCCTGCTTTCTGAAACAAAAACCTACAGCGGCACAAATACAACAGAAAATGATGTTTACAGTGGTTTCATCTTAAGTATCCAGACTGTAAACAAAGGCTTTTATACCTTGTTAGGTATAATACATTTCAAAACTAAACCCAGTACACGTTGCTGCAACAGCATTAGGGGCGACTTACAGCATCCTATCTGCAGCCAAAGACCAACTTGTGTTATTCGACATGTTGGGAGTTCTTACAAACAGCCTTCTTATCCAGAAGAATTCAACAAGCTCCCGTTAGTCTCTGGCATCCACCTGCAGGCTCAGAGTCTAGCTCCCCTGGGAAGTCAGCAATTATCACAGCTCTCTGCTCTCTGCTCGGCTGAACACGCTGCCTCCTTTTGGAGTGAAACTACAGACTAGGCTTCATATTTGATCACTGAACTAGTCCCTTCACATTACAAAATGGTCTCCACCAGGATTTAATTATTCATAAAAACGTACCAATTATTGCACATGCTTCATTGGTTGGATTTAGCAGAGAGCACTCTGTTATTTGTGCATACTCTCAGAGGAAACATTGAAATTCTTCTGGGAGAGCTAATCTGGTGGAAAACAAACATTTACATGACAATTACATCTCAGCACAAGTCTTTCCAAACTACAAAAGACATCTTATTTAATCTATAATCGGAATCGTTAAACCTGTTGGAATACATCCTTATTTTGTGATTTATGAAAAGGGTGCCGGAAAGGTGCAACTAATACAAAGGCAGTATTTGGCCCCTCCTCTAAAACACAGCTGCAGATCTAAGGAATCAAGGCAGTTATTACAGAGGTCAGCAAGCTTTCATGACCTTTATTTCTCATGTAAATATGCGGTTGTCTTGTTTGGTCCCAGTTGAATAATGGTATCCTCTAGTGAGCACAGAGCACAGAGTGCTGGAGCTCAGATGAAACCAAACACACCTTCAGGGGAAATGAGTGGGCGTTCAACAAGTTCAACTTAAAATGAGCTGGACCAAAGTTCAGCACACACGGGTTAGAATAAACGTATTCACATTTAGAATTTAAATTTTTATCTCACAATCCAAAAAAAGGTCAAAGTCCATGTTTTTGTTCTTCTTCATGCTGGTTTGGGTTGTCCTGATTTGTTTGGTTCTTCCAAACACCCCCTAACCTGACACGCCAGATGGATTTGTTTCACGCATCCATCTGAAAACCTTCAATATTAAGCGTTTGGAGAAGGGCAGAGGCTTTGAAAAAAACTCAGAGGGTGATTGGATGAACGTTCTGTCCGTTACATCTTTATGGGCCAATCAGAGCAACAAAACACGTGATGTAGCCGCTAACGAGCTGCGCATGTGCAGCTACTGAGAAATAACACGAACCACGTCAACTGTAGACATGTAAGTGCATGACTTTTGTTGTTTTTGAAAAGACAACAAGTCACTGCTGTTCTTCGTTCTTCTTTAAACAAAGAAATGTCGTCAAGTTCAGATAAAACTGGCACTTTAGCAGAGTCCACGCTAATGTCTTCGGCCACATTTGAACCGGCGTCTTGATGCTGATTGCTTACATCACGACTCCACCGCACCAAAAGTACTGCCCCTCGTCGCTGATTGGTCCTGTCACTTTCTCCTCCTGCCCAAACGGTTCAGACTGGAGCTTTGCAAGATGGATTGGCTAGTGAGAAACACGGAAACAGGCGTATCCATCTGCTTTGCAAGGTTAGGTAACAGGGCTTATCGGAGGCAATATTGGCTTTAAAGTGGCAAGGACTTGCAGAAAAGGTGGTGAAAAAAGTGAGAGAAGTGGGTTTAAAGTGGCAAAAATGGGTTAACTGAGGCAGAATAGAGAGTGGCAGAATTGGTTAAACTGGCAAAAATGGGTTTATTACCGTATAAAAATCTGTATGTGCTAAAATTAATATATAAATATCAGCACATGGGTTGCACGGTGGTGCAGGGTTAGTGCTGTTACCTCATTGCGAGAAGGTCCCTGGTTTACTTTCTGGTCAGGGACTTTCTGTGTGGAGTTTGCACGCCGTGCATGTGTGGGTTCTCCCCGGGAACTCCAGCTACCTCCTACCACCAAAAAACATCAGGTTAATAAGGTTGTCACTATATATTTCAGCCCTGCGATTGACTGGCGACTAGTCCAGGGTTCACCCTGCCTCTCGCCCAATTACAACTGGGATAGGCTCCAGCCCCCAGCAACCCCCAATGGGATAAGCGGTATAGAAAATGGAAGGATATCAGCACATCTGCAAAAATCCTATATCATGCATTTTTTAAAGAAAAGCCTTTTTTCAGATGTATCAGATATGCTAAAGCAGGCTGTAACACAGGTTGTTTATTCTTTGCCAAATGGATGACTTAAAATGTTGGCCATAAATTAAAGTCATACAGTCATCACTGACTTTGCACACTTCAGGACTAACACAGAAACAGATGATATAATGAGTGGTGGCAGTAAGAAGAGAGGGAAAAGAGATACTTAATTTACTGTGGCTTTAAACTACAACTGATTCCTGCATCCATCAATCTAAACCAGTGCCTCATTCATTAAAAACAGCTTTATTTCATTCATATTAAATGTGCTGTGGAGTCACAGTCGTTCTCAGTCAGATGACAGAGTTCGTATCTTCTCAGGACGGGACTGAAGAGAATTTGTGAAGTTTTTAATAAAAGACCGAAAACTGATTTCTGCCGGGGAGAGGGAAGAAAGTGGTTTTAAATAAATCTCTTGCTCTGGTGCACCTTTGGACAGGATATTATTTTCTGCTGCTCTGAAGTATACATTTCCTTTCTTGAACTCATCTAAAGATAGGAGATCCAGCTGCTTCTTATCACTGAGATGGAAATAGATATCCCACCATGCATGTGAACTAAGAAGCCAGCTTTGCTTTTGCTCTCCCACACTCTCAGGTATACAGAAATACACCAGGATGGTGGTTTAATTTCCTTAGCAGCACGCACAGGATTTCACCAGTATTTCTACAGCGGTTACAAATGAACCACAGAAAATAACAAATACACGGCACCATGATGGGCCGCTGCAGAAGTACAAAGACAGGCCCATGCATTCTAACTGATTTACAGCCTTTACATTTCATCCTATGCCTCCTTTGCTATAATTTTAGTATAATCACCTGTTATTTAGCGTTTAGTTCAGCTCCAAGACATTCTGCTTGATTTTGCTTGATTTGATTGCACTCCAAATTATTATGCAATTATTATGTATAATAATTATTAAGTAAATAATTATTATGCAAATCGGATTTTCGTGTCATAAACATTAACGTACTTGTTTTTCAGTTCAACTCATGGATGGTATCATGTCTCAGGGCTCTTTGGATCACTGAAATCAATCTCAGACACCTGTGATAATTAGTTTGCCAGGTGAGCCCAATTAAAGGAAAACTACTTATGGAGGACGTTCCACATTATCAAGCAGGCCACAGGTTTCAGCAATATGGGAAAGAAAAAGGATATCTGCTGCTGAAAAGCCTCAAATAGTGCAATGCCTTGGACAAGGTATGAAAACATTAGATATTTCACGAAAACTTAAGCATAATCATTGTACTGTTAGGAAATTTGTGGCTAATTCAGAGCACAGACTTGGTCGCACAGATAAAGGCATAACGAGAAAGGTTTCTGCCAGACAAATTTATTGGATTAAGAGAGCAGCTGCTAAAATGCCATTACAAAGCAGCAAACAGGTATTTGAAGCTGCTGGTGCCTCTGGAGTCCCACAAACCTCAAGGTGTAGGATCCTCTACTTACTATTCAGCCACCTCTAACCAATGCTCACAAGCAGAAACGGTTGCAGTGGGCCCAGAAATACATGAAGACTAATTTTTAAACAGTCTCATTTATTGATTAGTGCCGTACAACCCTGGATGGTCCAGATGGAGGAGTAGTGGATGGTTGGCGGATGGCCACCATGTCCCAACAAGGCTGCAACGTCAGCAAGGAGGAGGTGGAGTCATGTTTTGGGCCAGAATCATGGGGAGAGAGCTGGTAGACCCCTTAAGGGTCCCTGAGGGAAAATGACCTCGGCAAAGTATGTAGAGTTTCTGACTGAGCGCTTTCTTCCATGGTACAAAAAGAAGAACTGTGCCTTCTGTAGCAAAATTATCTGCATGCATGACAATGAACCATCTCATGCTGCAAAGAATCCCTCTGTGTCATTGGCTGCTATGGGCATAAAAGGAGAGAAACTCATGGTGTGGCCCCCATCCTCCCCTGACCTCTACCCTACTGAGAACCTTTGGAGCATCCTCAAGCTAAAGATCTATGAGGGTGGGAGGCAGTTCACATCAAAACAGCAGCTCTGGGAGGATATTCTGACATCCTGCAAAGAAATTCAAACAGAAACTCTCCAAAAACTCACAAGTTCAATGGATACAAGAAATGTGAAGGTGATATCAAAGAAGGGCTCCTATGTTAACATGGAATTTGGCTGTTAAGATGTTTTTGATTGAAATAGCTTTGATTTCAGTAATATGACCTCCTAATGCTGCAAATTCAACAAATGACAATTTTCAGTTCTTATAACCTATAAAATGTTTTGAAACTTTGTTGTGAATAATATTCTGGAAGGTTGTATTTTGAGTTTTTTTTCTTTTTTTAAAATTTTGATAAAGTTATCATTGGGAGGTTTGTTAAAAAATTAAAGTATACTCTAAAGGTTGTAATTAACCTTTAATTTGCATTGACTATTTAGGAAAATCAGAGAAAAATATCATTTGCATAATAATTTGGAACATGATGTAGTCACCATGGCCTCGTGTCAAAACAAACCATGGTTGTTAGAAAAAAGAAAAAAAAAAATTTCTATGTTGCTTTCAAAAATCTGTGATCAAATCTTTAAAGCCAGGGCTGCAAAAATGATTGACAGAGGAGAAAATCAGCTGATTCTCTACCTGTTGCTGTGCAGCTGCTGCAAACCTGCCATGTCACTGGGTTTAGAGGTTCAAGCAGGCAAGCTAATGAGATATGACGGGTCCGAATAAGAAAGTAACATTACTGAAGACTGATAACAGGTGTGTTTGTGGCAGTACTTTGCATATTAGGGAAAGGTTTGAAGAGGGCAGTGTGCCAAAGGTGTCTCAAAAAGTTAACAAAAAGGGAGGGAACGCTGGTAATCTGCAAAGACACCTGGGTCTCTAGGCATGGAAGCATAAATCCAAATTGGGGCACTTAAAAAGTAAAAAAAAAAAAAAAAAAAAACCGAATGCAAATATTGTCAAATCTCATAAACCCATATTTAATTCTCATTAGAACATAAACAACATATCAGCGGTTGAAACTGAGACATTTTACCATTTCATGAAAATACTAGCTCATTTTGAATTTGATGGCAGCACATCTGAAAAGCAGGGAGGAGCACTTAAAGGCTGGAAAAGTAAGTGGTGCTAATGAAGAACATCTGGAAGAGCTTTTACAACTGATTAGTTTAACTGGCAACAGGTCAGGCAGAGTCTCTCAGGACTAAAGATGCACAGAGGTACACCAATCTGTGAAAAACTGCATCTAAAAATGGGGGACAATTTCAGAAAAATGTTCCTCACTGTAACGATGCAAAGACTTTGAATATCCCGCCATCGACAGACCATAATGTCATCACAAGATTCAGAGAATCTCTGAGGACTCAGGCAGAGAGTTCCTGAGCCCATGTGGAAATCACCGCATTGGCTCAGGAACACTTCCTGAAATAGACAGTTCAGCCATCCAGTATTAATTTCATCGACTAAAACTATGAGTGGAAAAGGTTCATTGAAAGCCTTTTTTTCCATGACAAAAGGCTAACAAAATAGATCTGTGATGAATAAAACTGACAAAAAGTACGTTCAGTTTTTGTCAAGATGACTAAAACTAGGCTAAAATGTAATGTAATGATAATTGAAAACCAGGACATTTCTCCACTGTGGGTAAATCTGTCAAAAAACAATGCAGCCTCTCAGCTGTAGAAAGAAGGGACCCCAGGTTTGGCAGGGTGCAGAGAACACACTAACATGATCTGGTACCAGATGTAGACAGGAAAATAAATTTTGGACTAAAAGTAAAGACTAAACTACGAGGACTTTTATGGACTAAAACTGAAGTGTTTTTGAGTTTCCGTCGACTAAAACTAGACTAAAACTAAAAAGGCTAGAAATGAGTAAAATGTGACTAAAACTTCAATGCATTTAATTTAAAGACTAAAACTAAGACTAAAATTAAAAATAGCTGTCAAAATGAACAATGCAGCCATCTCCTCTGGGCCAAAGCTCATTCAAAATGGACTGAGGCAAAATGGAAAACTGTTCTGGGGTTGGATGAATCCAAGACTGAACAAAAGAGGAGGGGGACCATCCAGCTTGTTATACCGACACAGTTCAAAGCCTGCATCTCTAATGGTATGAGGTTGCACATCTGGAAAGGTACTGTTAATGCTGAAAAATAGATAGAGGTTTAAGAGAAACATATATTCCCAACCGGCGGCAAAGGGGGTACCCCATGGCTTCTCATACAGCCCCTAGAGGATCATGAAATTCAGAAAATTTGAGTGGGAAAATGTGCTATTATTTAGCTTTTTTTCTTGAAGTTTAAAGAACACCTTAGCAGGCACGAGGCACATTAGTAGGCATGGTAAACATACTTATTATTAACATCTTTAAAATAATTAAAGTTGCAGTGTTTTGTATCGACTTTCTACATAACGCTCTTTGAGAGTTCAACATCCCCCTCTGAGAATCTTCACAGAAGATCTATTTCCTGCATGTGTTTTTGGCCAGTCACGACAGCATGTTACCATCAAGCTCAGTGATAGGCATCAACAGGGCTCCAGAAGTTAAGGCTAAAATATCTCAATCGCCCCCTGTTGGCTGGCTGCAGTATAGGCGACAGGGACTGTTCTCACTGGTAAAGGCTTAAAGTTCCTGTAGTTTTGAAAGGAATTAATAATTTTTGAAGAATATGTTAATAAGAAAAAAATATTTCAGTCTATTTCAATGCCCGTCCCTCACAGCTTCAATCAAGGAAAGGCTGGCCCTTGTGAAAATGGAGTTGATGACCCCTGCTTTAAGGGAAGGTCATGCATATTTTATCAAGACAATGCTAAACCACATACCGCATCCATCACGACAGCATGGCTTCACCGTAGAAGACTATTAAATGCCTTCTTTGATTTCAAAACAAGGATCCAGTAACATTATCTCAAAGTTTAAACGTTATTGTGACATCCTTATAACAAGCTGAGAATGTGTCAGGACTGGAACAGAGATAGTACTGATGATTTGTGTTTAGAGCTTTGAGATCACACACAGAAGTAGATTCAGTGTAGAAGTCTAAACCAGGCTTAGCTACCAACACTAGTCTCATACATTGCAGCTGGTTGCATGTTTATGACGCCATAGGTCATGACATAACTTTGTTTTCGAAACGGTTTCCATAAATGCAGGTCGATGAATCCCCATCACTTTCATGCTTTCAGAGCCTACCATACAGTCATCTTCCTTTGGTGTCAGCCAGTCACATCTGTCCACCAAAGCAGGGTCAGAGGGTCTTTTTGTGCCGGGCCAATGCTCTGGAGTCAGAATGTAATCCAGGTTTTCAGCATGCAGGAGCAGAAGTGATGATATAACCTGAGGTTACCTTTGTGACTGGCTTGGCTCCGGAAAAGAAAGAAGTGCTTTTTCATCATGTTTCATCATGTTGTAACCTTGTAATGCATTTCCATGCTTCTCTAACAAAGTCAGTTTTGTTTTTGCCAAACAAATTCCCCTAATTAAATGAAATAGTTGCAGATGAAAGTGAAATGCAAAGCCTTAAACAAAACTTTTGCCAAACACCACAGGCAGAGTTTTCTTTAAGTTGTCAGACAAAATCTCTTACTGTGTGCCAGGCTTACCTTTGTTGCCCTCCAGTCTTCTGCACCAGTTGCATGGCGAAAAGCTATGGATTGATTAATGTTGTCAGCATGGACTTAAAACATGTTGACAGACTGATGTAAAGACACTGTTGAAGTTGCCACGGTGACCAGGTGACATGAGAGGAAACATTATGGAAGACCATCAAGGAATTTGTAGATTGATTAAAGACAGCAGATCTACAGAAGGTGACAGCAAGATGTTCCTGTCTTCCTCTCTCTGTGAAGATGCTCTCTCTCTTTGGACGGTCCAAACAGAGACTTATATACAGATTGTGGATGACATCAGTGTGATGTTAACATGTTAAATACATTTAAACCCTCTGGCATGGATCTGTGCTGCTTTGCTTGGTAACTTTTAAACTGTAAATCAGAGGCACCTGCTTGTTTTTCCCTTTGAAAGCTCTCCATGGTGCCTTTCTAATTGCATTCTCCATGCATTCATAACTCTTACCTAACATTTTCTAGTGAGCCTGAAACTTGGCTGACTTTCCGTGATCTTTAAAGATTAAATCTGTGCTAGTAACTCTGATATTGGACGTCTTTTCCACCATTTCTAATCATTTTTTTGATCATTCCTGCCGTTAGCCGGCTACACCAGTTAGACCACCACCATGTTGTCTGTTTGTATCCCAGAATGCATTGCGATGGGGGTGTGAGAACTGAAAGGAAGCTATTCTGTTGTCACGTCATACTTTGCTGAACAGCGCACTTGCACAGACTCAGGGAAATTAAGAAGAGAGCCTGAATGACTCATAATAGAGAGAAATAAATATAAGGAGGCTGTGATTCATCCCTCAGAGTCATTGCACTTTAAATAATGACTCAATTTCCCAAAAGCACAAGGACTTGTTTTTTTTTGTGTAAAAATGTGAATATTTTTAAGAAGCTTTGTCACAGAATTTTTTATTCTTTAGTCCAAAAGAGATGAGAGAACAGGTTTGTGCAAAAAAATCTTAGTCATAACTGTGTTAAATGTATAAAAATCTTTGAGTTTTAATTCCAGATTATTTTTCTTTTGCTCTTTAGTCCTGTAACTTTTAATGATTCAAGTGACATTGCAGCAGCACATATTCTTAAAGCCCAGCTTGTCCAGAAGAACAACAATTTTAAAGCTTGACGATGCACCACAGGGTTGATGTTTTTCTGAGGTCTAAGGGTATTTACTTGATTTTAATATTATTTTTTATTTCACCATTTTAAGATGATTGCAAATAACCCATACCCAAGCATTCTACATCAAAATTTTCAGGACAGTCTCAGCTTTATGTATTCTTAGACCTGTTTTTCACCTAGAGGACTGTGTAAAGAGCCCAAATGCTGAATTTTAAAATCTGATTTTTGAAAATGTTTGAATCTCTTGTGAAAACACACCTTCACTTATGTGGATGAATTTTTTTGCAGCTTAAGATAGGTTTACCAAAGTCTTAGCTTCACAAAAGTAGTGGCATATATGAATAAAATAAAGGTAAATAAAGAGAATATGTCTAAAATGAGATGATGTCATGTTGTTTTTCAAGCATAAATGTTGTCCGTCTATTTTCACCCAAATGAAGCTGTGTCTCTTCATCACTGCTTTTCAGTGTTTGTTCCAAAGCTTCTGCAACATTCACACACTTTTCCATTACTGGGGATCAACAGGTCTAATCCTCTCCTCTTGCTCTGGTCTCTCACCTTACCTCTCCTGCAAAAACTGTGATAGGGAGGGCTTTAGGAATTCCAGAGTGTCTATTGGTTGGCTAAAGTTGACAAAGGATTTAACCAATGAAGCACAGTTACAGGTGACAACATGTGCCCATTGCTCTCTTATTGGCTCTGTAACTACGGCTGTGAATTACATGGGATGGCAAGTGAGGGTGGAAGTGAAAGAGAAGCTTCTCCTGTTCACGGAAGAGTTTGAACCGTATTTCTACGATGTAAAATAACAAAGATGTTATTTTACATCGTAGAAATACGGTTCACGGAAATGTTTGAACCGTATTTCTATGATGTAAAATAACAAAGATGTTAATAATAACAGCAAAAATGCACTGGTGAGTGCTTAGACCTCATGGGGTTAAGCATGAAAGGTAGCTAATGCTGGACTTAACTTCTAGTCAAAGCCTGAGACATTGTTTATTCCAGAATCAAGTATCACTGGTCCTAAGATCGAGCATATCCACAGCCATAAAGATACAGAGTGCATTTTATACATGCAGGCTAAATTTGACTTCACTAAACTTTATTCAGATCAGTGCTTGGATGCTAAAATTGTACTTACCTGCAATTTCCACATAGGATGACAGCGCCGCGCACCGAAGCGCCACGGGTTTGGTTCAACTGAAGGCGAGCGACCTTGCCCACTGGAAGCGACTCTAGAGTGCTGCGCTGCAGCATGCAGCCCTGATCAGCAGGGAGAGATCACAGGGAGAGAACTGCGAGTTCATGCAGGAATAGTATGTCAACAGCAGGCTATTTTACCTTTAGGGGTTAATTTATCATCCTTTCCGGTTTAAGTCCATGATATTATTGCTTCCTCCATTAGGTGAGTATTTTTGGAAGTCAAAAGGTTAATGTTTGCTTGAAGGATCTGTGGTTTTATGTAAAATTCTTTGGCTAAATGTCCTCAAAAGTGAACTTTTCCTTGTCAATGGCGCTGTTGTAGCTCTGTGACCCACTGACCTCTCGGTTACCCTTTGCTCTCGCTGCAGGATGAGACGTAATGTTGATGAAGTGATGATTTACGATCGTGAGTCTGTGCATTTTGTTGTATTTTGAAAGAACCAGATATTCTACGCTTGTGACTTCCTCTTCTGGAGCTTTCTGATCGACAGGTATTGATGCGGTTTGGCAGGGGCCGATGCTGAAAATAGACCTGCAGCGTATGTCGAACAAAGAGGAGCCATGTGTCCAGGCATGCACCGCTTCCAGTCTGGAGCGCCGGCAGTTTGTGGTGCGTTCACTGTATGTGGAAATTGGAGGTTACACACACTTTTGAAGTGAAAAAAAAAGTTGCATAATAAAAAATGCAATAATTATTACTGATGCAAAACTGAGTGTTTGCATATTAGTCCTTCCATTTGTCTTGGTTTGCTTTCACCTCATATAGTTTTAGAAATATTTTGTTTTTTTTTAAATATTTAAACAATTTTTTTTAATCAAATTTTTGGTTTAATAAGTTTTTTGCTTTTTAAATCTAGAAGCAGGGGCTGAAAAATTGTCTTTAAAATCACCTGATTACTTTGGGAAAATGGTAATTTTGTTTTGTCTGGTTGAGATTAATTGAATTCCACCTTTAAGGTATGGAGATGGCAAGTTGGATCCAAGTGAGTTCAATAATTGCTTTATTTTTCATCACCAGCTCCCAATAATCACCTGGTTTCTTTTGAATTTTACAAATTCTACCAAACAAGCAGGCAGTTGTGGGTATTTCCTAATAGATAAAACCATTTGTAGTCAGTGTGTATGTTTCTGCATTCGTCAGAGAGTGCTTTCTTGGCTCTTATTTAGTGTGTGGAGGATTTTTGCTCCCAGTCACAGACTGGCTGCAGGACTCTGAGCTTTATTCGGGCAAGTTAATCCACGAGCTGCAGGCCTCAGCTGCCATCGCCAGGCTGAAAATAATTACATTTTAAATGGCTGTGCAAACAACAGCCACCACATTAGAGTGTTAATTCAGGCCAATCACTTCTTCTGAAAAAAAAAAAAAAAAACGAAATAACAGGAGGAAAGACTGCCTTCACTCTGTCCCCCACAAACTGATAAATCCTCTGTAGTTCTCCACGCCCCGGGTGACCATTTATAACATTTGATTATTTATTTATTTTTTCCTCCTAAATCTGCATAATCATTTTGGCTATAGGTCATATGCGAACAAGATGGGGAGCTGGGAATAGCATGCATTATTCATGACTCGCAGGATACGGTGGGTGCCAGCGGTTTACATGATGTGTGAGCGAGATTTACCAAATTCATTCTTTTCTTTATCGCACAAAAGCTTCTTGGACTGGGAGTACCTGGGGCAGCAGATAGAGCACAAAGTGTGTAATGAAGAAAATGGTAAAAAGATGAGCTAACCTAGATAAATACATGGCTGCGCCCCCTCTGCAGCAGCCCCCTTTGAACAAGAACATTTGACTTCATAGGGAAATTTCCTCTTGTGTGAGCTGGATTAACTGCCTGTAGTGCCAGCGATAATAGATAACTTATGTAATAATAAACTGGTGTTATCTACTGTAATCCATCAACAAGTTTAAAAAAAAAAATCCTATCTCTTCATCTTTATGTGAGGAGCTTAGCGGCTCTGATAGACTCAGAGAGAACACCAGTGACAGAGAGCGCTGAATCATCGTTACTGAGTCTTCTTCCTCAAAACTCATCAAACATGGCAGCTCAGTTTGGGGCTTAATGCTGCAAATACGTCTAACACTGTGGATACAAGGTCCTATCTATCTGTCTAATATGGACAAAAGTATTTGGCTGCACCTGTAAACTGTTGAATTCAGGTGTTCAAAACAGACCCGTTGCCACAGGTGTGCAATATCAAGCACCATGCCATGCAGTCTCACACTTGTGAGCCTCCATGTGTTCTAAAGAGCTTAGTAACTTCAAGCGTGGTAGTGTGAGGATGCCACCTATGCAATAAGATGTTTCCTGAAATTTCAACCCTGCTGGATATTCCACAGTCAACTGTCAGTGGTATTATTAGAGACTTGAAGCATTTAGGAACAACAGCAACTCAACCACAAAGCGGAAGACCACGAAAAATCACAGAGGGGTCAACAACTAACCTTGCAAAGCAGATGGTTACGTCTGTTTCCTTGTTTCTCACTGGTGAAATCCATCTTGCAAAGCTCCCGTCTGAATTGTTTGGGCCTGGTTAGAAAGTGAAAGGACGAATCAGCGACGAGGGGCAGTACTTTTGGTCGCGGCAGAGTCGTGACATAAGCAAGCAGCAACAAGAGGCCGGTGCAATTATGGTGGAAGGCATTAGCATGGATGCTGCTAAAGCGCTGGTTTTATCAGAACTTGACGACATTTCTTCGTTAACAGAAGAACAAAGAACAGCAGTGAGTTGTTTTCTTTTCAAAAATGACAAAAGTCGTGTACTGACATGTCTACAGTTAACATAGTTTATGTTATGCACTTCTTTATGGAGTTGACTCCTTTGGTAGGGGCACAGCTCAGTAGCGGCTACGTCACGTGTTTTGTTGCCCCTTTAGATGGATGTGTGAAACACACCCATCTGGCTTGCCATTTTAGTCAAAAACTGCATGGTTTAAAAAAGTCCCCAACACTCTGGTGATTCCACAGCTGAAGAGTTCTGAACTTCCACTAGCATTAATGCTAACTCTAAAACTGTGAGGTGGGTGCTTGGTAAATGGGTTTCCATGGCCGAGCAGCTGCATGCAAGCCTCACATCACCAAGTCTAATGCCAAGTTGTAACCTGGGTGATAAATCAGCCTACTGTCCCTTTACTTATGTCAACATGTATTCTCGTTCAACTCACGCGTTATTTCTGTTCTTGGTCACGTAAGTCGGTTGACCAAGCATTGTTTAGCTTTATGGTGACGTTGTCTGGTCACATGAGTCGGCGCAGCCTATCGCGTGTGGTTAATATGGCACTGTAATTCAGTCTGGGTAGGTGCAGTGGGGAAGCTAGACGAGAGACGAGCTACAGGTTTGTCTAAACTTATTTTCGCCGTTTTTCCACTTATATTACAAACGATATTAATGCTTCAATCATGTTAACTTGTACAGTAGGAACCTTCTACCGTGCTGAAATCTGTGAAGAACGAGTTTATGTGGGGCGTAAACTGTCGACTGGTGAGTCAATTTGTTTGTATGTGCTAGCGTTAGCCTAGCCGATCCCATTCATTTGAATGGATGCGGTTAGCCCATTTGTTTAACAAACATGCCTCTTTCTCTAAAATAGAAACAAAATATGTCCTTAAATGAATTCTTTGGCATATACATTGACACTGTTATTTGTGTAAGGATTATTAAAGTGCCTTAGTGTACAAATGATGGTTACTATTTAAACAGTTAGCTTAACTTATTTAAGCACTTTTGCTAACTTTGCACTTTAGCCCTTTTGATTTGAATGTGTTCATTGTGTATTATATATGGATCATGCTTGCTAGCATTATAACTGTTATTTATGATGTATGATCAATGCATGTGATTTATTAAGGAACGTCTGAAGATTAACTATAGTTCAATAAGTGCTATGGATTAATTGTGTGCACACAAGAACTGCTATTAGTCAGAATGCATTGTGATTTATGTGAACTGTGGTCCTGTTCCCCAGGCCAGGTTCTGGATGATGGCGAGCTAAAAGAGCAGGCCGAGAGCCTACAGGCTGCAGAGGGCAGAGGTAGTGAGGAGTCACTTGTCCTGCCAGGCCGGTAGGAGGTTTCAGTAGCCCACCAAAAAACTCTACCCCACTCATTCCACCCACGACACCGACACATACCTCACCACAAACTCTTTCACTAATATCCCCTTTGGAGTCAACCTAAAACCCAGACGTGGGTTTTCATGAACTGTGGGTGGGATGCTCTGGTTATGGTTTTGAGTTTAACCTAAACTTGAGTCTATGAGACTCTGAAGAATGCTACTGTTGAACTCTTTGGACTTGTCATTTCGAATGCTGCCTGTCGCACATTGTATATAATTGATTGTTAATATACTTGAATGGCCATTCATAGGAGGTGTTTCCTTAATGTTGTCACTGTATATAATTGCACTTTATTTTTTCCCTTCAATATATGGTATATTTCAAAGCAATTTCAGCCTCCTGTCCACTCTCTCCATGAGCGAATTCTAGACTTCTGATTATTAGCCTAATATAGCTTACTATGTAAATTCTTCATAAAGACATTACTGGGTATTCAAACAATACATATTAGTAGTCTTTGCACCTCTTTAAGTGACACAGTTGTTACAAAGTGTCAGATGGAGTGATGAAAAGCACACCGACACTGGACTGTGGATCAATGAAAATGTGTTCTGAGGAGTGACAAATCTCCAATCAAGATATTTTGTACAATACTCTGCTTACAGCTGTGTGGCAACAGTTTGGGGATGGTTCTTTTCTATTCCAACATGACTGTGCCCCAGTGCACAAAAGAAGGACTATAAACATGGTTTGATGAGTTTGGGGTGGAAGACCCACACACAGCCCTGACCTCACCTTTGGGAGGAACTGGAATGGAGATTGTGAGCAAAAACCAGTGCCTTACCTCATAAATGCTCTACAGAATGAATGGGCACACGTTTCCCACAGAAACAGTGTAGTGTATCTATCTTGTTTGACTTTGAGTATTTGTGCTGTCTTAAACTAAGAGTACAGAGGGTCTGTGTGTGTACAGATCTGCTTTTATTTTGAAAGAAGAAAGGGAACTTGGTTGGGAACAACATGAACTTCAGTCACAGAAAAATAACATTATCATGGAAGTTAAAAGGTAAAAAAACAGGCAAACCAGTTGATAACACAACATGCAGATGACCTGATTTATCCACTTGGGATGGGTACAATAGGCATGACTACAACTTTGAGTAATGATTCATTAGTCATCAGCTATTTTAAGCAGCAATATTTGTGTAAATCCCATCATAATTAATGCATAAATGCTGACAGCCCTAATCCCATTCATTCTTACCCATACACACTGACACAGCACTGACACAGCAGAGGGATTTGAGGTTAAGTGTCAAGGACATATGGGTGAGAGAGACGACTACAATTGCCTACAGAATGAGTAACAGTCACCCCAGGACGTTTATGTCAGAAGTCAGTTATGCAACCAGCAAAAATAAGTCAGACCCTACCTGGGATATTAAAGGGGGCATATTATGCAAAATACACTTTTTCAGGCTTTTCTAAGAAAAGCATGTGCCCCTTGCCTGTCCTCAATCCCACCAAGACTCAGAAAAAACCATTCCGTCCCCCTCTCTCTTTCTCCACCTTTCAGTAAAATGTGTGCTGAAACAAGCTGTTCTCAGATTTTCCCCTCATGATGTCATGTGGGGAGTTAGCTCTGCCCCCAGGTTTGGTTGGCCTTCCCCACTTGGAAGAACGTTCCACCCTCCTCCCCTGATCCTGCTGCCAGCTGAGAGGAGGATCATGACAGTCACATCCATTAGACCACTACCATTTCCTGAGGTGGGGTGGGGGTCAGACAGCTCATTAACATGTAAAGCCACAGACACAGAAGTAGCTCATTCTGAGCAGGGTTGAAACAGAGAGGTTTTTAAACATGCAAAAATCCTATACTGAAGTGTTTTTTCAGCAACAAACTTCACAGGCATGTTTCGGGGACCTCTGAGACCAATATAAACCTGTCTGAAAGGGGTAAAATATGTGACCTTTAATGCAACTGCAACCATATACTGCATTTTTTTTTTCTGTTGGAAGCAGAAACACAAAATTTGCTTTAGACTGCAGATACCTGGTGCAACAGATAACTAAAATAAAGTTTAAAAGTTTGACATTTGTTCACAAAGAATATTTGAAAACAACATCTGACATCTGAGACTGGATGGGTACCTGGACTATGATTATTCATAACATTGTGCCACTGAGCCTGAGCTGCTGTTTGACCAGCTGGGAGTTAGAACGTATAATTATTACAAATATACAATAGAAGCTGTAATAGAAATAAAACAGAAAGGTCATTATTGTAATTACTTTAATTCCTCTGATTCATCCTGTAATGTTCTCAGAGGAGGAGATGGTGCTGCTGCGCGTGCATGCAGGAGTGTGTGTGGATGGATGGATGGCGTGATAGCAGAGCCTTAGATCAGAGATAAATGACTTCATTAAAGTGTAAGTCTCAGAAAGCTGGAATGAGCCACATCTCCCCCCTCTGTGCCACTGCAGATTATGAACTCCATAAATCAATACATTTCTGCAAAAGGATGATGCTGCTCTGCCTGCTGCATCCATCCTCTAACAGTGGGGGCGACACAGCTGAAGACTCTCGCTCTCTGAGGGGAGCTCTGGTTTGAGAACGGTGCTGGGGATGCAGGTAGATACAGGTAGGTGCAGGTTAGCGTGTCCATTTTAGCTCTGAACATGTGTGAAACTTGTTCTAATTAGTGGGGATGCTGAGTAAGCATCTTTTTGCCACTTTTCACCCATTTAAGCTACGTCTTGCCATTAAGTACCACCTTTTTCCAAATTTTTTACCCATTTTGACAATTTTTTTTGCAACTTTTTACCCATTTTTAGCCAGTCATCCCATTTTTGCCCCTTTACATCATTTTCTCTCAGAATCTTCACCCTTTTAAGCTACCTTTCGTCATTAAATACCCCTTTTGTCCTTTTGTTTTTGCCCATTTTAGCCACTTCTTGTTGCCACTTTTGTCCCATTTTTGCCCCTTTTCACCATTTTTGTTGCCGCTACCTGTTGCCATTAAATACCATTTGCTTCCTCTTTTTTTGCTCATTATTGCCACTTCTTTTTGCCACTATATCCCATTTTTGCCCCTTTTCACTACTTTTCACACTACTTTTTCTTAGCAACCTTTTGCTACTACATACCACTTGAATCCTATTTTTGCCAATTTTTGCCACTCTTGACTGCTATATGCCCATTTTAGTCACTTTTCGCTCATTTTTTTGGCCACATTTAGACCATTTTATGTAACCTGTAACTCATAACTCATTATTTTGTCACTTCTTACCCATTTTTTGCTGCTTTCTTACCCCTTTTCCACTTTTCGTCCCCATTCTCACCCCTTTTCACCCATTTTTGTTGCTTTTTGACAATTTTTGCCATCTTTAAGTTATTGTTTTAGGCTATTTTCAGTGTATTTTAGGCTACTTTCAGCTATTTTTTTTATCCTTTTTAGCTACTGAATGCCATTTTCAGTTACTTTTATGTTATTTTTATGCTATTTTTGTGCTTTATGGCTATTTTCAGCAGTTCCTCCAATTCAGCTCTCAGCATCCCCACGCAATTTCAGCTGAAATTGCAATTTTGATCTAGTCTTTAAGGATTAAATTGGTCATGATTTCAGATAGAGTAATACCCCAATTAACTAACAGAGGGATTACCACATAAAGATGTGAAGCATGGTTCAACATCTTCTATGAATATATTAATAAAACCTGCATGAACATGACATGATACTCCAAATGTAGTGGAAAGCAATGTAAGCAAACGTGCTGTGATGATTGATTGTTGTTCACGTTCATACCGAATGATGGTTCACTGTCATGAAATCTGCAGAGTGAGCATTCAGAAAATGTTCTGCTTTACTGGATCGTTCTGAGCGCACAGGAATATGCATCTAACACTGATTTATGAAAAACATTAAAATGACAACCCATACTAAATACGGATATTATTATAATTGTTAGTTTGAATTGATTTTTACTTTCAAAGTCTAATTCTCCACATAAACCTATTTGAGGAGTTGTCCTCCAACTGTTTAGTTCATTGCACTTTTAGAGGTCAAAGGTCACTGTGACCTCAAATGATATGAATACAGCAGTTTAAAAATGCATTTAGAGATTTTTGTCATAACCCTAGAGTGGTGTTAAAAAGTATTTGCCCAATTTCTGATTCCTGATGTTATTGCATATTTATTACACTTAAATGTTTCTCATCATCAAACCAGTTTTTATATTTCACAAAGACAACCCAAGTAAACAGAAAATGCAGTTTCTAAATGGCGATTTTATTTATTACAGGGACAAAAAACCCAAATCTATCTGGCCCTGTGTGAAAAAGTAATTGCCCCCTGAACCTAATAACTGGTTGTTCCAGCCTTGGCAGCATTATCTGAAATCATGCGTTTGTGATAACTGGTGATGAGTCTTTCACATCGCTGTGGAGGAATTTTGGCCCACTCTTCTTCATAGAATTGTTTTAACTCAGCCTTATCGGAGGGTTTTCCAGCATGCCTGTTTAAGGTCACACCACAGCATCTCAATTGGATTTAAGTCTGGACTTTGACTTGGCCAATCCAAAACCTTAATTTTGTTAATTCTGAGCCATTCAGAGATGGACTTGCTGGTATGTTTCGGGCCGTTGTCCTGCTGCATAACCCAAGAGCGCTTGAGCTTGAGACTATGAACTGATTGCCGGACGTTGGCCTTCAGGATTTTCTGGTAGACAGCAGAGTTCATCGTTCCATCAATCACAGCAAGTGGTCCAGGTCCTGAAGCAGCAAAGCAGACCCAGACCATCACACTGCCACTGATGTTCTTTTTATCAAATGCTGTGTTATTTTTACTCCAGATATAACGGGCCACACACCTTCCAGAAAGTTCAACTTTTGTCTGGTCAGTCCACAGAATATTTCTCCAAAAGTCTTGGGGATCATCAGGATGTTTCTTGGCAAATGTAAGATGGCCTTTGTGTTCTTTTTTGTCAGCAGTGGTTTTGGCCTTGGAACTCTCCCATGATGCCATTTTTGCCCAGTGTCTTTCTTATGGTTGAGTCATGAACTCTGACCTTAACTGAGGCCACTGAGGCCTGCAGGTCTTTGGATGTGGTTCTGGGTTCTCTTGTGACCTCCTGGATGAGCTGTCACTGCACTCTCGGAGTCATTTTGGTTGTCTGACCACTCCAGGGAAGGTTCACCACTGTTCCCAGTTTTCTCCATTTGTGGATAATGGCTCTGACCATGGTTTGCTGGAGTCCCAAAGCCTTGGAAATGACTTTGTAACCTTTTCCAGACTGATAGATTCCAATCACGTTGATTCTCATTTGTTCTTGAATTTCTTTGCATCGTGGCATGATGTGTTTCTTTCTGAGATCTTGTAGCCTACTTCACTTTGTCTGACAGCTTCTATTTAAGTGATTTCTTGATTCAACAAATCTGGTGGTAATCAGGCCTGGGTGTGGCCCGATTACATTACTTTTTCACACAGGCACAGATAGGTTTGGATTTTTTGCCTTGTGAGATATTAAAATTGGTTTGATGATCTGAAACAGAAAGGGTGCAATACTTTTTTACAGCATTGTGCATAGATGGATGTGATTCCTCAACATTATCAACAAAGATAAATGAATAAAAATCCCTGACAGATTTATTGTTGTTATAGTGTGTGTTTTACTGCCTGTTTGCAAACATAATGTTTTCTGGAACAGAGACTTATCAGGAGTGAGCCATCTCACATCTTTGCCGTCTTTGGTAGCAGCAAAGCAACATGACCTTGCCCTAAAACTTTAAAACTCTGGGAGCATTTTAAACTTTATGCTGAAAATACAAGTGTTAAACTTCCTGTGGAAGAGTTCTGACTGAAGTGAGAAAGCACAGGAGAGACTTATTTGTCTGCTACAGCACCAAAGTTGTCACTAACTTTAGGGTCAACGTCCTTGCACACCAGAGGCACTTTTTTATGTGAACTATTTGCAAAAATGTGATTTTCTTTTTTGCATGTAGGGAGTCAATACAAGCCTTCACATCTTGCCGTGCAGCCGGTCAATTTTTTCCAATCAAAATGCTAGCTGTTTCCTACGATGGAAGTTTTGAATCGGACAGAGGAGCAAAAATGTCCTCATCAACACTGCAGGTTATTTATTCTCTTCTAATACAAGTATTTATCTGTAGCCTTTGCTGAGTTGTTTGGTCTCAATCCAGAGTGAAACAGGGAGCAGACATTTCCATGTGAACGTAAATGTGCTACTCTTAATGTTTGATGTTGGCATCAGGAAACAGTATAGCAGTGCTGTCAAACCACAATCATTTCAAAAGGATGTGCAGAAATAAAATGGATTTCCTGCGATGCATCAATTCATGAGAATGAGAGAGAAACTTCCAGTTTGACTCTACAGCAGAGACTGAATCCTGCAGGACTTCATTTCTGCTACAGCCATGATGGCTCCACCGCTGGACAAACATTTTAAATCGACCAGTGTGTTTTTTTATAGCCTAACTTTATGTCCCATGACACAAGGCCAGGTGTCTTGTAGAATTTTAGGACATCTACAAAGTTTTATTGACATATGGCTCCCACAAAATGCTTGGCTGATTTCTCATATAACTACATTTCCTGTGCCAAGAAAGTTTGAAAACTGCTTTAATAGGCATTAATAGACAGGGAGGGATAAAACAGCAGCACTGTGTGCTTCCAAACACAGCCTGCTGTGTAATAGAGCAGTATGTAAATATTTAGGTGAGCATTTATAGAGTATTAACAGAACATTTTTCTTCATGAGCACGTATAGAAACTTTGTTAATCTTTCCTCCTTACTTTATGATCCTGAAAAAAGGTAATGGGTTAAGTAGCTGTTGAGAGTGAGAGCCCTCAGGTGAATGAAATTAATAGTCAACTTTATATGCTTCAAATAGCAATATTCACAGCCTGCTTCATTCTGATTAGAAATAAATAGTCCCTGAAAGCACAACGTGGTGGGTAAGTGGCTGCACTTAGCCCATGTTCTGATGAATGTGCCAACTAATCATGCCAAGCATTTACTCCATCCTCTAATATGTGCAGCGCTCTGTAACCTTTAATATCATTGGTTATTATGTAGGATGGTATCAGATTGTGATCCAGTATCAGACAGGAGCTGAGATTGGCATGTCTGATAAGATAGGCAAACTGGTTTCATAATTAGAATGAGGAGAAGTTTCATGTGTTTTTGTCTATTATAGCAGGGGTTCTCAACCTTTTCAGCCTGCGACCCCCAAAATAAAGGTGCCAGAGACCGGGGACCCCCACTATACCTGAAGGTGGCTGAACACAGCTATGCACATTTAAGAGTAGTCATGTGGAGACAAGGCCGTCCATAAAGGGGTAAAAAAGGGAGAGCCTTCTGGGGCCCAACCATGAAGTCAGCAAAATTATGGTCCATGTTAATTTTAATCTGTGATAACCACATTTAATTTGTTTACCAGAATAATAGTCACTGTCATCAAAGCAAAAATTGTGTTTTTTTAAATTCATATATGCCATAGTATATTGTCATCTTAGAAATGTAAATCCCTTTTTTAAAAATCAGAAATAAAAAGGGTTAAAAAAAAATGGTGGAAAAGGTGGGTAAATGGGATTTTAAAAGTAGAAGCAGTAAAAGCAGAAATGGGTTAAAAGTTGCAAAAATTAAATACAAGTGTAAAAAAATAGGGAAAAAGTGGCAACTAAAAGGGTTGGAGTGGCAAAAACAAGCATAAAAAGTGGTAAAAAGGGGTTAAAAGTGTCAATATTGGCTTAAAAGTGGCAGAAATGTGTGTGTGTTTGTGTGTGTGTGGGGGGGGGGGTGTTGACATGGGATTAAAAGTGGGAAAATTTGGTTTAAACTGGCAGAAATGAGCATGTCAAATAGTGAAATGTGGTTAAATTGGCAAAAATAACCATATAATGTGGTGAAAGGTGCTTAAAGTGACAATAATGGGTCAACAGAAGCAAAAGTAGGTGGGAACAAAATGTGCAGAGAAGGCGTTGAAATTTGATTAAAAAGTGTCAGAAATGGCAGTAATGTTGCAGAAATGTATTAAAAGGGGCAAAAATTGGCAAGAAAAAGTGATGGAAACAGATTACATTTGGCACATGTGATGCAGATGCCCTGTAAAGTTCTAATAAAACCAGGAACACTGATTCTGGTTTTATTGGTTTTATCAACGCTCATAAACCCATATTCCATTCACAGTAGAGCATAAAAAACATATCAGATGTTGAAAAAGACATTTTTTACCATTTCATGAAAAGTTTTAGCTCATTTTGAATTTGATGGCAGGAACCTATCTCAAAAAAGTAGGGACAGGGTTATAGAAGGCTAGAGGAACAAACTGGCAGCTCATTCGTTAACTGGCAACAGGTAAGTACATGACTGGGTATGAAAGGAGCATTTTAGAGAGGCAGAGTCTCTCAGAAGTAAAGATGGGCAGAGGTTCACCTATCTGCCAAATTATGTCTCTGAATATTGTTGAGCAATTTTGGAAAAAATGTTTCCCAATGGAAAATTTTGAAGACTTTGACCATCTACAGTCCATAAAAACATCAAAGATTCAGAGAATCTGGAGAAATCTCTGAGCAAGGGACAAAGCTTAAGGTCAGTACTGGATGCTCAGGATGTTTGGGCTCTCAGGCAGCACTGCATTAAAAACAGGCATGATT
Source organism: Cheilinus undulatus (assembly GCF_018320785.1). NCBI lineage: Eukaryota > Metazoa > Chordata > Actinopteri > Labriformes > Labridae > Cheilinus > Cheilinus undulatus. The sequence goes on from NC_054872.1 coordinate 6,583,848, forward strand.
CTGTTCTGGAAATGACTGCATGGGCTCAGGAACAGAAAACATCGACTGTCAACATAATAGGCTGCCATCCACAAATGTAAGTTAAAGCTGCATCATGCAAAGAAGAAGAAGCCATATGTGAACTGAATCCAGAAATGCTGCCATTTTCTCTGGGCCAAAGCACATTTTGAATGTACCGAGGCAAAATGGAAAACTGTTCTGTGTACATTTGAATCAAAACCCAAAGTTCTTTTTGGAAACCACAGCTGCCATGTTTAAGGGCTGAAGAGGAGAGGGACCATCCAGCTTGTTATCCTGGCGCAGATCTAAAGCCTGCATCTCTGATGGTCTGGGGTTGCATTAGTGCCCATGGTGTGGGCAGCTTACACATCTGGAAAGGAACTAGCAATGCTGAAAAGAAGATAGAGGTTTCAGAGCGACTTATGCTCCCATCCAGACGTCTCTTTCAGGGAAGGCCTTGACTGTTTCAGCAAGACGAAGCTAATCTAATACTGCATCCATCACAACAGCATGGCTTCACTGTAGAGGAGAACCGAACTCAGTCAGTAGTCAGTTATCTAGCTTTTTAAATGTTCAGAATGGTGTCCCACAAGGCTCCATATTGGGCCCAATTTTATTTATTATTTATATAAACAAGTTATGCGTGAATGTTACTGACACACAGTTTGTTTCTACGCAGACGATTCAGTGATGTATGCATCGTCCTCTTCCTTAGAAAGTGTAACAAACAAGCTACAGACGGCCTTTAATGTTGTCCAGAGAAACCTCTGTGACTTAAGACTCGTACTTAATGCCAACAAGACCAAAATGATGCGCTTCTCAAGGTCTAAGTCACAAGTTCAAGGCAGTGCTCAGATTTTTACATTTAACAATTTAATGTGTTCAAACTGATAAGTACCTCGGCTTTTTGTTGGAAGAAAATCTGTCTTTTAACCATCACATTGATTGTCTTGCAAAGAAACTAAGGGTGAAACTGGGTTTCTTCTGTCGAAACAAAACCTGTTTTTCTTTTGTTGCAGGGAAGAAACTCATTCAAGCAACATTTTTGTCTGTAATGGATTATGGTGATGTTCTTTACATGCATGCTACCTCATCCTCTCTGAAAATGATGGACTCAGTCTACCATGCTGCCTTGTGATTTATCACTGGTCTGAGTTTTCGTAACCATCGTGTTTTATAGGAGAAACTTGGTTGGTCGTCCCTATACAATAGAAGGATGGAACATTGGTATATCTTTTTTCATAAGGCTATTTTACATGAATTACCTCCTTTTCTTTGTTCTTTACTGACCCCAAAATCTGTCAGCAATGCCTTCTGTTTTTATTTACCTTATACACAGTGCTCCAACTTTTCTTGGACTTGGGGTTGTACACATACTTTTTCTTTTAAATCAGAGATTTGATCATTGTAGACTATTTTTAGGTTATTTTCTTGTCGTTTGAATGAATTGAACAAGTCAGAATTGAACATCTACAGTCATATTTTGCATTAATGAAATTAACACTGATCCAAATCCACTTAGGTTGACACTATACGTCAACGTGAACAAAGGAGACTGAAGAGCAAGGAAAACTTTAAAGAAAAAATGTGAAGATCATGCGTTTTACATTATTTTGTGATGCTGGCCTGTTTGCTAACTCAGTAAATAATCTGCAACCAAAGAAGATCAATGATAAACTTCCAAAAAAACCATCTCAGATCCCCTGACAGTTCAGAACATAATTCAGTATAAGTAAATTCATTTAGTGAGGCTGCACTCCATACCCTCAGATCCCTACGAGAGAGTCAAACTCAGAGCCGTCCTTCCTCTAAACTCCATTCCTCCGGGCCGCTGCGTATGATGAGCACTTCACCCGTGGCTATCGGCTGATCGAACACAAACTTGTGTGTAATTGTATAGAGCTCCTCTCTCGACCTTCTCTGTCAGGAGAGAAATAGGGGCCATCATTCATCCTTGCCATTACCAGCCTGCCTGCCGTGAATAATGCAATTTGTATCCTCTATGGAGTGCATCCAGAACAACAGGCACTCCAATAAACAAACAGCAGATCGCAGTAGAAATCCACTTACAGAGGCAGCTGGACTAAAGCCGCGGCCATTAGAAGCCCACTCAGGTCCCATCATTTCAGTCCGATAGATCCCTACCTTATCTGTTTTAGAGTATGCCTATGATAATGAGGCTGCCAGCTTCGCTCGGCTGGAGAGCTGGATCACACTCACACACGGAGTCACGCTGTTGAGGGGAGATTTGTGGTACCTGAGAGCAGAGGTAAAGGTCAGTCTTTGACCTTTAGTGGGCACTAAGAGCAGCTAGTCAGGACGGAAATGAGGGTGTAGTGATGATATCTGATGGATGGGAACATGGAGCGCATTAGTGGAGCACGGTTTATAAAGGCAGCAGATCTGCAATCTGTGCTTTTCTTTCATTTTTTAAAACATACATCTTCAATGCATTCTTTTATTGTCCTGCTTTGGTTCTGTTGATATAGTTCATTTTTAAGCAAATCGCAATTTCAGTAGTTTAATCCTTAGGAGTCCATAATCATGCCGGCATGAATTCATCATCAGCTATTCCCGTCACGATAGCATAAAAACAAAGCCACATTTTGCATCCAATCACTTCTGTGGAAAGCCTGATTTTTAGGCTTTCTATCGTCTTTTTTTTTTTTTTTTTGTGTGTGTCAATAGGCCAAGTAAAAAAGGAAATATGAACATCTGAATTTGATATAAAAATAATTTTTACACATAAGGGACAGTGGACCATACTGTACAGGACTGGCACTGGTTATTTTTTCATATTTTCAACCTTTTTTTAAAATTGATAAAAAAAAAAAAAAATGACTATATTGGTTTGGTATATTGGTTTGCTATAGCAGACAGATTACGACCCAAGTTTCCAAACAATTTTCAACAATGCATTTTTAGTTAACCCTCGTATTGCCCTCCTATTTACAACGCACCTTTTGACCTCCCGGGTCAAACTGACCCGGTCTTGTCTGACTACATATAAAGTGTGAGTTGTGAAATGGTTACCAAATTTTCCTGTTTCTTCTTTTTAGTAAACTTGTTTCCCACACACTGACATATATTTTACACTTGTTTTAGTTATTTATGGTATGATAGACCTCATTTACATAAAAATATACGACATTTTTTAATTTAAAAAAAAAAACTGAAATTTTGAATTATTTTAACAATGGTTATGATCTGAGGTACAAAATTTGATGGAATATCAGGGATTGTATATGTCACAGTCAAGTCAGAATATTGTTTTGAAAAAAATTCCATTTTTTTAATGGCAGCCAGACAACAGATGCTATACATTTTTATTAAACACATATAGTTTAACAGAAATTTTCAAAATTAATTTTACTTGCAAAGAGCATAGCATGGAATCATCCATGTCATTTTCAGGCAAGTATATGGAAGAAAACCAAAGTTATGACATTTTAATTTTAAGAATCAGGTCAAATTGACCTGAAGACAACAGGAGGGTTAAGTGAATATGTTGCAGTTTAGAGCATGATTGGACCGATCTGATATATAAAAAAAGGGACAAAACTGACACATTTTATACCTTCTTTCCCCATCATTATGTGTCAATTTTTGCCATTTTTCCAGTAATTTTTGAGAAATTACTTCATTATCACTGGAAAAGTAGCTGTTTATGGCAAGAAGAGGAGATCAGTTAGTTGAAATATTGATCAAAGATCTAAATTTACCCAATTCCACAGTAAAACAGGGAAAAATAAAATGTATCGATGCAACAACAACACAGGATCAAGCCATGGTCATACCACTGCTGCTTCAGGACAGTTTTCTTCTTCAGCTGCTCAGATAAATGCAGAAAAGTACTCCAAAACTTTGAGCTAGTCCTGTTTGTTAACAATATTAATCCAGAGTAGAAATCCGCGGTGGAGTTGGCAAAATAGAAGTTAATTAGTGAACTTCACGAGCTGAAGACGGAAAATACGATGCGTTCAGGTAACCTCAATAAATTAGACGACTGTATATGTTATGATGTGGTCAAATGTCACATAAAAATGGGAAAAGTTAGTTTTTAATGAGAATCTTCAATAAATTCATTGTGAATATGTGTTTCTATTTGAGGGATATACAGTAGATGTGACAGACTGAATCATAGCTTTTTAACTTTAGCACTACTCAGCTAAGGCCACTTGTAGTTTAAATATCTGCCCTTATTTTGTCTTTCCACCAAACTTTAGAAAGTATCGATAGTGGTATCAATATGGACTCGGATCAGCACTTCTAATGTGTTGGTCATAGAAATAAAAGAATAAAAATAAAACACTAGACAATAACAACCTTTAAAAATCTAGAAACACAAAAAATATACTTAAACTGTTAAAAAATGCTGTGATTAATGAGGATTAATTACAGCATAGTGATGTAATTAACTTCATTAATTTTTTAAATTGAGTAACAGGACTAGAAAAAGTGAACAGTTAAAATGATGAATGTTTGATAAAAGAAGGTTCAGGTGACTCTTGACCTTTCTGCTGAGCTTTCTGACACCAGGCAGCAGGGGTGGACTTATTTCATCACCGTGGCTGCAGGGAGACGCTGATGTGACCCAAAGTTTATTCAAAGGGACAATAAAACATGCAATTAATCGCAATTCAAAAAATTGGTGCACTAACTGTAGATTGTAGCTAATCATGATTAATGTGACTAATCTTGATATATTTTTGAATAAAATATTTGTTACTCTGGAAAAAGTACTCGAGATTTTCTAGTGAATTTTTTAATTCTATTTCTATTAAGGCCTTTATTTTTAATGCCTTTATTAATAGAGGGGAACAGTGGATAGAATCGGAAACTGGAATGAGAGAGTGGGGGGACGTGGTTCCACAGGCCGGATTCAAACCCAGGCTGCCTGGTGCATGCCTTAAACCACTAAGCCATCTACGCCCTGATATTAAGGCCTGTCTGACTCGGGTCTCAAGTCCAGATTTACTTGTGACTGACCAAGATTATTCTACGCATATTTTCTTGAAATAATTGGCCTTACTTAACCTGACACGCCAGATGGATTTGTTTCACACATTCATCTGGAAAACCTTCCATAGACGGCGTTTGGGAAAGGGCAGAGGCTTTGAAAAAAACTCTGAGGGTGATTGGATGAACGTTCTGTCTGTCACATCTTTACGGGCCAATCAGAGCAACAAAACACGTGACATCGTAGCCGCTACCAATAACCTTCACATAGACCTGCATAACGTGAACCATGGCGACTGTAAACATGTGAGTACATGACTTTTGTTGTTTTTGAAAAGAAAACAACTCACTGCTGTTCTTTGTTCCTCTTTTAACAATGAAATGTTGTCAAGTTCGGATAAACCTTACACTTTAGCAGCATCCACGCTAATGTCTTCCGAAATGATTGCACCGGCCACTTGTCACTGCTTGCTTACGTCCCAACTCTGCCGCACTCCTCTTTTCCCCTTCCTGCTCTCTCCTCCGGATCATCCCATTGCATTTGTCCTCTTTGATGCCTCATAGTTTCTCCAGTGCTGCCTGCTGCTGTCTCTGGCTCTCTCTAAGTTCCTGTATATCTATGTTGTGCTGGTCCATCTCTGCCAGCTTTGCAGTAGTTTCTTTTTCCAGAGCTTCCAGCTGCTGTCTCAGTTTCATACATGTACCCGAAAGTACTGCCCCTTGTTGCTGATTGGTCCTGTCACTTTCAAACCAGGCCCAAACTGTTCAGACAGGAGCTTTGCAAGATGGATTCGCCAGTGAGAAACACAGAAACGGGTGAATCCATCTGCTTTGCAAGGTAAAACCTTACTTGGAGCAATGAGACTGTCTGTCTCAATGTATGGCCTTGATTTCATGCTAGTTTCTCAATGCTAATGCTGCTGCACTGACTGACATTTCCTGTGGCTTATACACTTTCTATCGACAAGCACCTCATACAACCCCACTCCAGTAAGACTGAATTATCCCTTTAACCCATTAGATGATGTAAAACTCTGCAGTTTCTTGGCAGTGATGCCCAAAACAAGTTGACAGCACAGCAACATTTCTGCATAATTATGTGTGACTTTAGAGCTGGGTCAGACTTGTTCCTGCTAAATGGCATGAATATTATAACAAGAGCTGCAGCTTTGTGTCTGTCTCATACCTGAAGTGACATATCTGCCTAAAACTTCCCCCATGATGAATTGGGGCTTGTATTCTCAGTGTCAAATGATGTGTCCCACAGGCTTGGATCAGCTAATGACCACTTGAGTCTACATTTATCATCATGGTGTTTAAATCACTAGTTGCTCTTATAGCTTTGTTCTAGTGTGAGGGTGCTTTATCACATTTATTTGTATGTCTGCAGCATACATAAGCCTGCATGACTGTTGGTGCAGTTCTTTGTTTGCAGTGCTCAGTTTCAAACCCTTTTCCAACAGTCCCTCCCTGCTCCGCCTGCCACAACAAGATAATCCTGCTGTCTCCCATAAGATGGCGGCATCTGTCATCTATAATAATCTGTTAGAGCTGGCCGAGGAACAGTCAACAGGAGGGAACGAGACGGAGCGTCGAGCCTCATTCCCGACGCAATAGCCAATTAGAGGGGGTATTATCTTCTCATGTGAAGAGGCTTTTAGCCCCTCTGACCGCCCTCCAGCGAGGGACTGGGAAGGGGTGCGGGACTGGGAAGCTGAGACAGACAGTGCTGCGTGACACTGCCAGGACAGGAAGTGGAAGTAAAGGCATTATTTCTCCTTCATCGGGCACGACATGATAGCTCTTGAAGCGAGCCAAAGCTTAGCCCTGGAGGACAGAGATCCTTGGCATGGCCTCATTGCCTCACAGTATTTGAAATTCACATCAACACTTTATAGCTTAGAGCGCGGTAGAATTTCTTCAGCCCTTATCTGATTGATTTTGCACATAGTGGACTCAAATAAATCACTGTGCTGAGTGGGAGGCTGTGTATGCAGCTGTACCTGGCATCCCTGGATCCCTTTTGTTTGTTGATTTATTTCCACTTTCCTGTGGCCAGATGTTAAATTATGTGACATCATGCAGGGGAATTTGATCTAAAACTGTGGCGGCTGCTTGCAGAAGTGACTCTGCACTCAGAAACAAACAACTGCAGGTTCCAGTGACATTTAGTCTTGATGAAAAAGCAAAGGCACTGTTAGAGGCCCTGATTTGTTTTTCTCTTCATCAACCATGAGTAGAGCACACATGAACACATTGTTCATCTTCAAATGTTGCTGACTGTTTGACCTAAGGACCAACTGGTCCAACAGCAGGATCTGACCGCACCAGCTGGCCATGTGCCTTATCTAACTTTATGTCTGTAAGTTACAACCAACTTTTATTTATACCCTTTTGCACCAGCTGGACTTCAGCTCTATTTCAGATTTTGCCTGGGTGTAACTTTAAGGCTTATAGGATGGAGCAGGCATCAGTTCGGAACGTCAGATTTATCAAGTAACAAGAAAGATGGCTAGTACAAAAAACATGTAAGTAACATGTCACCGGTGATTGGACTACAAATCTGAAAGCTTACTAAAGTAGTGAGCTGATAAAAAAAAGGTTTATTTTTGTGCAGATGAGCTCTAAGACAAAATATAACCCCAATACCAAAAACGTATGGGCGCTGTTTTAAATTTAAATAAGATCAAGATGCATGATTTGCAAATCCAAACACCCAAATTTATTCATAGTAGAGCATAAACAACATATCAGATGTTGGAACTACCATTTCATAAAAATATTAGCTCATTTTGTATTTTTTGGTTTGGCAACACATCCAATAAATGTATGGATGGGACAAAAAAGGCTGGAAAAGCAAGTGGTACTAATGAGAAACATCTGGAGGAGAATTTGCAACATGACTGGGTATGAAAGGTGAATTTTTGGGAGGCAGAAGATGGGCAGAGGTTCACCAATCTGTGATTAAAGCTTCATTTAAAAATTGCAGAAAAAATATTTTAAAAAGTGTTCCTCTCAGTGTTAATTTTTGCAGCTATTCTTAATTCTAGACTTAATCTTAGTCTTTAGACGAAATGTCCTTAAGTTTTAGTCACAATTTAGTCATTTCTACCCTTTTTAGTTTTAGTCTGGTTTTAGTTCATAAAAAGTCCGCACGTTTTAGTCTTTACTTTTTGTCCAAGCATTTATTTTCTTCCCTAAATCTGGTACCAGATCATGGTAGTGTGTTCTCTGCACTCTGCTAAACCTGGGGTCCCTGCTTTCTACAGCTGAGAGGCAGAATAGATACAGATGCACTGTTTTTTGACAGACTAACCCACAGTGGAGAAATAGCATGGATTTTAAATGTCCAATGAAAACTAAATTACATTTTAGTCTAGTTTTAGTCATCTTGATGAAAACTAAACTTAATTTTTGTCAGTTTTAGTCATCACAGATCTATTTTTGTTAGTTTTAGTCTAGTTTTTGTCATGGAAATAAAGGCTGTTGACAAATAGTTTTAGTCATAGTTTTAGTCGACAAAATTAACACTGGTTCCTCTACATCAAAACGCAAAGACTTCATTTTCCACCATCTACAATCCATAATATCATCAAAACACTCTAGAACAAGCCTGAAGGACAGAACTGGATACTAGAGATCTTGGAGCCCTTATGCAGCACTGCATTAAAAACAGGCATGATTCTGTACTGGAAATCACTGCATGGGCTCAGAAACACTTTGAGAAATCACTGTCTACACAGTTCACTGTAACATCCATAAAAGCACGTTAAAGTTGCATCATACAAAGAAGAAGCCAGATGTGAACAGGATTCAGAAACCTCGCTGTCTTCTCTTCGCCAGTGCTCATTTAAAATGGACTGAGGCAGAATGGAAAACTGTTCTGTGGTCAGAAGAATCAAAATTTGAAATACTTTTTGGAGACCACAGATGCCGTGTCCTGCAGACAAAGGGGAGAGGGACCATCCAGCTTGCTATCCTGGCACAGTTCTAAAACCTGAATCTGATGGTATGCGGTTGCATTAGTGCCCATGGCGTGGGAAGCTTACACATCTGGAAAGGAACTATCAATGCTGAAAAGTAGAGAGAGGTTCTAGAGCAACAAATGCTTCCATGTAGACAACGTCTCTTCCAGGGAAGGCCTTGAATACTTTAGTAGGACAATGCTAAACCACATACCACATCTGTCACAACAGCATGGCTTCACAGTAGAAGAGTCTGGGTCCTGAACTGGCCTGCCTGCAGTCCAGACCTTTCACCAGTAGAAAACATTTGTAGCACAATAAAGGCAGAGAAGACCCAGGACTGTTGAATGGCCATCCGTCCTCTCTAAGGTAGCTCTTGGTTAGTCTACCTTGGACAGTTGTGACACTACGTCTAAAATTCCACACCAGTGGGAGAAATGACTGGGATTTCTACTCCTTCTACTCATGCAACTTTGACATTTAACCATTAGACTCCATAGAAAATCCTAAACAACATACATCAGAAAACTGATCAAGTAGTTTCAAGCTGAAAGCATCCACAGCAAAGAGCTGATCCCAAAGTAAAAGCTTAATGGCTGCTTCAGCCACAGGAGACTGAGCAGTGCCCAGTACGCTGACCTGCTTACTTGGTCAGGCTTAACATGGTTCAGTCCCAGCCAACCATTTCATGGATGGCAGCTGATTACTGGCATCATATTTTACATGTGAAGAGCTGCCCACTGAATAAGAGGCAGTTTCACTGCTAGACTCTCATGTTTGAATCTGGTTTATCGGGATGGTATGAACCCAAATCTGGCTCATTTTGATTCTGCTGGTTTTACTGTGATCGTCTTTTTGCAATAAATGAGTAAAATGATGATAACGAAGCTGCATCATTGTGTAGATTTTTACAGCTTTTACAAGTCTTCTGTTAAGTGTTGTGAGTTGTGTCTGCAGAAAAAAACAGAGCAACGGCATCTGAAATGCTTTTGAAATAAGGCTGAATAAACCACTTTTTAATTAAATGGCTATCGAGTGAACTAGTCATAAAAGCTGCTTGAACTACATCTGACACCCTAAGTGCCTGTGAAAATGGGTTTATTGGTCCTTTTTGCAAAACAAAGAATTATTTTATTATTATTATTATTATTATTTTAGGTCAAAGCCTTTTGGTTTGGCTTTTGCAAAGAGTTCAACTTTGGCAAACTTTGACAAACAAATTAGCAGCATTGACCAATTACAAACCACTCTGACAGTGCTGACCTTTGAGGGAACACAAGACTATGGAGTCTGGAATTGAAGAAGCTATCAACCTGGCTGTTATGCCATGCAATTTGATTTCAATTTGCACCACCAGAGAACACGCTGCTCCACAAAAGACGGCAATATTGATGCAGACAGCCAAGAGACAAAGGATAGTTCATGTAAGGTTCTTAGAATCAATTTTGAGCAGCTTTTGCAGCTAATCAGGGATGCGGGTCTGTGGTTTTTGAAAGATTCTAAAAAACAACCAAACTGAAAAGTGAACACCAGAGTTATGGGACTTCTTTACTTCTCATAAATCAAATATGAAAACCAGATTAGACGTAGAAAAGTTTTTGATCTGCATCCTCTGTTACTTTATAAACTTGATAAATAACAGAGCTAAGGTTCTTTGATTTTTTCCTATCCAATACATCTGAAAGAAAAGCACCAACCAGGACTGATAAATACCACTCTATCTCTCCTCCTGGCCACCTGTGCGCTCACACAGAGACAAGCAAACTCACCCACATGCAGAGATGTGCCGACATACCAGTGTGCTTTTCACTTTCCAAAAGAAAATTTGAAAAAAATACACTGCCTGGCCAAAAAAAAGTCACCACCTAGATTTAACTAAGCAAATAGGTATGAGCCTCCTATTGGATAATTACTGCGTGGGCGATTATCTTTCAGCTGGCAACAAGTTATTTAACCCCAGCTGATGCGATGAGCAACTTCTCATTTCTTAAACAATGGATTTTTTCCTCCCTAATGGCACGGGCATATTCCAAGATGACAATGCCAGGATTTATCTGGCTCAAATTGTGAAAGAGTGGTTCAGGGAGCATGAGACATCATTTCACACCTGGATTGGCCACCACAGAGTCCAGACCTTAACCCCACTGAAAATCTTTGGGATGTGCTGGAGAAAGCTTTGCGCAGTGGTCAGACTCTCCCATCATCAATATTAAAATTAATGCAGCACTGGATGGAAATAAATCTTGTGACATTGCAGAAACTTATTGAAACAATGCCACTGCGAATGGGGGCTATAATCAAAGCTAAAGGCGGTCCAACAAAATATTAGAGTGTGTGACCTTTTTCTGGTGCCGACTTTTTTTTTGGCCAGGCAGTGTATATCCTTTTACGGTGAGTGTATTTTCTGGCAGATCCATTACCTGATTAAAACCAAACTCAAAAATCGGCAGAAACTCTCCTTATTCTGTTTTTCTGTTTCTGACAATAAGAGGAAAAAAATGGGAAAACGAGTTGTTTTTCCATTTTTTTTCATTTTTGACCAAAACAAAAAAATGGAAAAACTAGTGGTTTTTCCATTTTTTTGTTTTGGTCAAAAAACAGAAGAATGGATAACAACATTCCAAAAACCTGGGGTCCAATTTTTGTTTCAATTGCGTTTTTTTTTTTCTTCATTTAATGGAATTGTCAAGGAAAAGGAAGTCATGTGACCACTGGAAGTGGTGAGCATTTCAAAGTAAAAGCCTCCATGTCAAAACAAGAGTCATCAATTGTGTTTAACTGTATGATAATAGTTAAATATATACTGTAGAAAAAAAAGAAATAATGAAAGTTTCTCCCATTCTTTGAGTCTGGTTTCAACCAGGAAATGGATCACTGACCTTTTATGTTGTTTTAAAATGAAGTTGTCTTTTTCAATTTTAATGTTACTTTCTGATTGAAAACCTGCACATTTTTCATATTCATGGCCTTTGATGAAGTTAAACTGAGAATATATATTCTAGAAGTACTGATGAAATAAACAAGACTAGGTAAAAACCTGGTATATGGCTGACCGCAACTATCTGGGATACCTGACTGAATTGTGTGTTCTGGCAGAGTGATTAGTTTTTGGGGTGTCTGATTGTGGTGTGGGTTGAAAACTGAAAGATCCCAAAAAACATAAAGCCCTGTTGGCAGTAAATAGCATGACGCTGTCGGATTGAGCTGACACCGGCTCAGATAATAACCCGCAATTTCCTCATACAGCAGCTGCACTGCGATCTGCCAGCGAATCATACTGCGAAGCAAATCTCTTCCTCTCTAGTCAATCAGAGCAGGCCCCATGCTCTAGTCCGGCACCAGTACGTCCCAGAAGAACCACTCCGCTGCGCTTCATTGTAGATATGCTGCAGGTCTATTTCCAGCACTAGACGCTGCCAAACCAGTTGATAAGAAATCTCCAAACAGGAAGTCAAAAGCGTAGAGTATCTGGTACTTTCAAAATACAACACAATGCATGGACTCCAGGTCGTAAATCATCACTCTAGGTCTTTCTCATTTCACATTTTGGTATCCTTCCTTCTTCCGTTCACATCTCAGCTCTACCCAGTGGGGGATTGGCAGGGAGATACAAGGAAAACGGAGGAGAGAGGAGGCACAACTTAGTGAATGAGAAATCCTTCACTTCATAGCATCAGTCTGAGCGATGACCTGAACAGTTGGTTCACCTCAGAGCCCAAACATTTAGCAGACCTTCATTTAAAATGATTTCAGAACCTTTGAGATGATGGTAAAATAAGAAATAGTCATAAATTGTCTTAAGAAAAGCATTCTTTATTGGACATATGTGATTTTCAGTGGAATGACTTTGGTTTACAAATTCAAGCTCTGTGAGTTTATTTTGATGTTCAGTAAAACAGGAAGAATAAACCAACTTCTGCCTTAGTGAGGTCATAATTCTTTCAGATTATCCATCCATCCATCCATTTTCTTCCGCTTATCAGAGATCGGGTCGCAGGGGCAGCAGCCTAAGCAGGGAAGCTTAGACTTCCCTCTCTCCGGCCACTTCATCGAGCTCTTCCCAGGGGATCCCGAGGCGTTCCCAGGCTAGCCGAGTGACATAGTCTCTCCAGCATGTCCTGGGTCTTCCTCTCAACGCGGAGGAGCAGCAGCTCTACTCCAAGTCTCTCCCGAATGGCCGAGCTTCTCACCCTATCTCTAAGGGAGAGCCCAGACACCCTGCGGAGGAAACTCATTTCTCTTAGGCTTAGAAAAAGTTTGGGAACCACCGATTGAGGGTGCTTTCACATTGGGCTCAGTCGTTTCAGTTTAATATCTACAGCTCACCTCACTGAATCCAGCTTTAATAAGGTGAGTCATAACAGACCATTTGTTAACTTTATTGTGGTGAGTTCCACCTGTTATTGAGAAAAGTGTTACCAAACTGCAGCGCTGGGGAACGGAGTTTCGTTTTTGCTGTGACTTCATATATGACACACCTCTCTGTCTGGTAACCCGTACATTCACATCTCAGTTGGACCATACCAGAGTCCACTTGACTCACGCTCGATATCACCTCTCCAAGTGGGCCTGGGCCTGTTGCCTGGGCGTGATTTGTTTGCATTGACACTGACTAAAATGAACTGGACTTTGGTCTCAAGTGTACTCGGACCAGGCCCCTGGTGTGAAAGCCATCTTAGACTACCAGTAGTATGAACTGAGGAACCTGTCAAAGACTGACTTTAGCTTGAGATAAAGTGAAGTTCTTTCCCCTTAACCTGAATGAGCAACCAACTGTCCAGTGTGTGGATGTGATTTCAGTCAACCAGTTTTTTCTTTGCTTGACGGCAGGCCTATAGAAATCCCACATGTCTCTGACAATGACTCTGACATTTGGATTTACATCAGCTGTAAAGAATAAAAACAAAAACAGTGCGTGAGCTGTCGAAGAAAATTAAAGCCTCAGTCTTCATCATAACTATGGCTCTCTGCATGACATCCTGCAAAGAATACCACAAAACAACACAGGATATCTGGATAGGCTCCCCACACCCAGCAGACCCTCAGAGTCTTTGGGTTCTTTGGCTGATGCCAACCATAGCATCTTCAATCAGTCCAGAAGACAAGCATCCAAACCCTTTACTGTGTCATTTCTAAAGGCCTCAAAGTCACCAATTTGTCCGCCTTTTCCCTCTTGGTTTCCTCATCGGTGCGGTTACAGCGCCCCCCCCTCCATTCTTTGGCTTTCTCAGTTCTCTCTCCACACCTTCTGCCCACACACAGGGCGGTTCAAAGCCTTCAGAGCACAGCTCCTCTTATCACATATCACACACACATCACTCCGCCTCCTGCTTTCCCTCACCATTCCTCCATTTTTCAATTTTCCTTTTCCTCTCTGTCCATTCTGATTCCCTGTGACCCGCCCAATCTCCGTGTGTGTCCAGGGCAGCCTGCCCCCTGTGTGTAAATGCTTCCTCCAACAACCCATCATTGTGTGCGTTTGTGAGCTTATGTGCGAGTGTGGGTCCTGGCCACAGATAGCAGTGAGATGGCTTTCTGGACTTCACCCCTATCTCTGCAAAACAGGCGCAGGCACGGCTTCAAGTCCACCAAAATCTCCGCCCAGCATCACCTTGTAGTCCATAAAGAGCTGAAGGAACACAGCAGAAGCGGCCGAGGAGGGCTGTCACTGGATTGTCAGTGATTTCTAATTAAAAATAGAGTTTGATGAATGTGTGAGGTCTTAGTGGCATTGTGACTGATTCCACAGGAGGACTAATATTCCTGCCACTCTGCACGGCTGATCTACTGATGTGTTATATAACTACATTAGTAAAATGAGAGAAAGATGTTCCTGCTCGAGAAGTTCTTTAAAAAGGAGCTTTGGTCTCTATGCAGCCTAGTCTCTCTCACACTTCATCTCTCTCTGTCTTAAAGTTCCTGCAATAATCAGTCTAAATCACAAAGTGCAAGGCTGGAAGGAACTTGAATTTAAGCCTTTTTCCTGAATAAACCTTCAGCCTTCTGCCCTCAGAAACTTAAAGTTATTTTACCACCTCTATCATGTTGTTGGATGACTGAAACTGTCTGAAGATTTTGTTTTAGGAGGCTTTTTGATTTTAAAAGATTCCTAAGTTTCTCAAGCTGGAAGCACGACATTGTGTTCCAAATTATTATGCAAATCATATTTTTCTCTGATTTTTCTAAATAGTCAATGCAAATGACAGTAAGAATATTTTTCAGTCATCAGCTGTTAGAGCATAATTCATTTTTTTGTACAAACTTCCCAATGATAACTTTTTTTTTTCAAAAATGAAAGACTCAAAATGCATTGCACCAAACTGTTATGCACGACAGAGTTTCAAAACATTTTATAAGTTGTAAAGAACTGAAAATGGTCATTTGCTGAATTTGCAGCATTAGGAGGTCACATTTACTGAAATCAAAGCTCTTTCAATCAAACACATCTTGACAGGCCAAGTTCCATGTTAACATAGGAGCCCTTCTTTGATATCTCCTTCACTATTATTGCATCCATTGAACTTGTGAGTTTTTGAAGAGTTTCTGCTTGTGAGCACTGGTTAGGGTGGCTGAATAGTAGGTTTATGCATGACTGCAAGCCTCTGGAGGAGGGGGTCCAACCTTGTACGAGCATGGTATACCTAATAAAGTGGCCAGTGAGTGCATCATCATACTTTATGTTCAGATTATGAATCAATCAAAATTTTTTATATTTAGGCTTTTTATGTCAGGGACATAAAAGTGTATTTTGACTCTTAAAGAAGCAGCACACCCACAGGAGGCCTGGCATGGGATATCGCTCATGTCCAGATTGATAAATACTGATCTGTGCGTGGAAATGATCGCACACTCAAATTTCTGGTGTATGCCGTTTGATAAATGAGGGCCTCTGAGTGCACATACCAGCAGTCCAATGTACCCTGCTTTTGTATTGCATTGCAAAAGTAAAGTTATAACTCAGAAACAGAATACAAAGCTAGAGATCAGATACAAGTCTAGCTATGCACTGTCTCCTAACTGGACATGTAGCGAGGGGACATCAGTGACAAAATCAGCTAGATTACACAGATTCATATAGCAGCATGCAAGTTATGCAGCACTATGCAGTGCATTTTCCCCTGTTGGCCTGTTTCTATTTTCCTCTCTGTTGCTCTCGTTGGAATAAGCTAAGAACAAGGATAACAGGTAGATATGACAGACAGAGTGATTTTCTGTCACTTTCTTCACCCTGCAGAGCTTTTAAGCTTGTTTTACAAGTGCAGACAGCTGTTCATCAATAATATCCATATCCAAGTTTAAAATGTATTGTGCTCTGACTTGTTTCAACACAGAAACAAAACTATTCAGCTCAAAGCCGTTGAAGGCATCTATACAAAGTGCCACATGTCTGATTCTTCATTTTCAACATAGAGCAGCCTTTTTTTTTCACAAAGAGAAGCTGGCATTCAGAGGGAATAATCAAACTTTAATGGATGCAGCATGGAGAGCAAGCATGCGATGCTGTAAGATCTGATGCACACATGCTGGTAGGACACGGTGTCATGCAAAAAAGCTCCAAAGCAGCTAACAGGTGAATCTTCAGCCTCAATTTAGAAGAACTAACCTGAGCAGACCTGTGGTTTTGGAGGAGTTTGTTGTGTTATGTTTAGTTCTGACACCAGGGACCGGATTGGTCTGGAATGTTTTTTTCTAATGCAACAGATGTCAAATATATATTTTAACCTTCAGAATAAACCTAAAAACAGCATACAGATGCCAGAGATCTACCCACGCATGGTCAGTATGATTTCCTCTTCCTGATGCCCCCAGTATTCCTCTCTCTTCTTTGTTTTTTGTGAATGAATGTGATGTTGGCATTAGTGTGGATTTCAAATGAGAAAATTCATACTTTTATCAGCTAGATTACAGTGTGGTTTATACCACTCTGACCTTTGCATTATATGTGCTTCAGTATAGGCACTATGCGGTTTATGTGAGAGCCGTGTGATAGACCTCTTTCCTTATGCATGCATTTCCATGACAGTAAATGTCACTGTGCTGTAATTCCATTCATGTAGGACTGTATGTTTTCTTCGTTGGCGTGCTGAGAGTGAGGCGGGGAGCAGCTGGCCTTGTTTCTCTTCATCTCTTCTGCCCTGTTGGACTAAATTGCTGCTGTGTTCAGCAGACTTCTCTTTTCTAAATGTGCATCCGTTTAATAAAGAAGAAGAATCTGTCTCTTTTCATCAGGAATTTGCACTCATTTGATTTTAGAACTGGATCACAGCAATCACCTGTAACTTAACCCCGCTTTTGCCTCGCAGAATACAAGGCCTGTGTTTGCTTTTAGAGCGATACATTTCTACTAAGAAATTTGTGATGTAAAGTGGTTTGATTTGCATCTCTTTGTTTACCCATGCTGAGCGTCTCAGCCCTGCGGGTCTCTGAACAGATGAAATGACTGAGCTCAGAGCGAGGGAGCGTGACGATGGTTAGGAGGAAGATGAGCTCAGTGATGTAGCACTAAATGAAAGGAGGTAAACTGTAATATCCAGCTGCTGATAATCGCCGTGTAAACAAGAGGCAGTGAATAAACATCGCAGAGGGCTTTCAGAAGAAGAGTCTGGTAACCTCTGCATATGCACCTTTACTGGCTGCTGTATATTCACGGTAAAGTTAGTGGAAAAATGTGCAACCTCTCACAAAGATTGGAATTTGATTTCACAAACTCCATCTGTGCAGCATTCTGAATGAGCTGTGCACTACAGAGGAAATTTCCCTCATTTCAAGTCAGTTTTTTTCATTCCACAGCATGCACCATGATCTGATCCTGCACGTGCCAGAAGCACAACTCCACTGGGGATACGTACTCAGTCTATTTTCATCAGAGCCCAAAACACATCTATCCACACAGAGCAGATTGGCCCAAGTAGAAATAAGAACGCACAAAGCATCCAGGTGACTTTAGAATTCAACACAATGCACAGATTCCCGATCACTCCAACATTATGCCACATTTGATGGCAAAAGCCACTGATCATTAGTGGGTCACAGAGGTTACAATATCATGAACAAGAAAAGTGATTTACTGAAGAGGAAAACCACATGATTATATGTCACACCACACAACCTTTAAAGTTCCTAATGCACAATTTCAATTAAAAAAAAAAAAAAAAGTAGGGATGCTGTGTAACATAAACAACATCAGATGTTGAAATGGAGACATTTCACCCTTTCATATAAAGAGATAAATTCATTTTGAATTTGATGCCAGAATCACATCTCAGAAATGTTGGAATGTGGCATCAAAACAGCTGAAGAGGTAAGCAGTACTAGTGAGTTATTAACATGTCTGGGTATAAAAGAAGCTTCTTAGAGAGGCAGAGTCTCTCAGAAATAAACATGAGCAGAGGTTCAGCAACCTGCCAGAAACTGTGTCTAAAAATTGTGGAAAAATTTCAGAAAATGTTCCATAATGCAAAACTGCTAAGACTTTGAATATCCCACCATCTACAGTTCAAAATATCATCAAAACATGCAGATAATCTGGAGAAATCTCTGTGAGCAGGGGACAAGGCAAGTCAGAATTTCAAAAGTTTAAGGTAAAAATGGGCCAAAAAACAATGCTGGCTCAATTGTACGCTATGTATGGCATTTTTGTAGTGTTTAATGTTTCATCCAGAAAGCCGCTGTGTTTGGCACTATTTTGGCAACTGTGCCCTTCCACCTCAGTGTATGTGATCAGCTGTTTGTGGGCTTCAGCAGAGGAATAAAGACATAACTAAGTCAAACTGATGAACGACTTTGACTTGAGTTGAGCCAGCATTGCTTTATGGCCCATTTTTACCTTAAACTCGCTAAAACACTGAAATCTCTAGAGGACAATGGCACTACTATCATTAAGTACCTAATTCAAACCAACTAAAAACAATCCAAAGTATCCCTTTAACATGAATAAACACAATGTTTATTTGGTTTTGTTTGTAGGCAGCACAGATTTGAGTGCTCTTAATGTTTATTTGAAGGGATGATTTCAGGACATGTATTCTTTTCCATACAGCTAGCTCGTCCCTGGACAGATCTCCCTTGTTGTTCCTGTTTTAATTGGATTGTGCCTCCTCGTTCCCTGTCCATCACGAAGAGGGAGGGAGGGAGTAAACACTGTGTCAAGCTGCTACTAATGGACCATTAGCTTAAATAATTCTCATTAAATACTTGATTAATCAAGTTTAAAACATCCTGTGTTGTGTTTTGGGAAGGGTAGCATGCCGTGGCTCTAATTTAAGTAAAGGAAGTTGGAAGAGGCAAGCTGGGGACTTTTTTGTCCTTCTATGGCATGTAGATCGATGCCATTACGATCCATGGCTTATTGATTTAAAGTTTGCTAACATTAGCACAGACTGCACTAAGTCAGGAGGTACTGAGCCTCAGTCAGATCTGCTGTGGGCTTCTGAAACGTCCAGTCACAGGATTGTTCCATCATATACTCTCAGCAGTGTCATGATCGATGGACATGACTGAACTAATTCTAGTTAATTACACCAGGAGGTTTTCTTCATTCATTGTTCCGCTTATTTTACATGCATGTCTGTGGGTTAGCTTTGATCAGTGGTCACAATTTAATAATCATATGAATGCTCTGCAGGATTTCACAGTACAATCAAAGCACAAAACATTAGAAAATAATGATTTGAATAATTCCTTCTTGGTTTGAATCCTGTTATACCCTGTTCTGGAGGTTCCGGACCGGTGTTAAAGGGTCGGAGTTTTCAGTGCAATGCTGTGATTAAAATGGTTAAGTCAGCTGTTTGGTGAGCCACAGCAGCATCCAGAATCCCTGTACATGAGACACAAGTTCGCCCATAAGGGGGAGAGAAGGGGGAAAGATTTCTGGGGCCCATACAAATGGGGGGTCCAAAGAGGTGAGTGAAAACATGGTCCATTAAAAACAATCTGTGATAGACATATTTTATATATCACCTGAATAATAACCACTTTTGTTATTTTTGCTGAAGTACAATATAACCTTATTCAAAATGTAACCCTGTTTTGCTAATGCTAACAATGTGGATGGCAAATCAACCAAAATATTTGAAAAGTAAGTTCTGATTTGCACAGACACCTGGATGCCAGAGAATAAAGTAGAGAGAACTGAAACAGCTATAAGGAAAAAAATAGTGGAATAATTGGAAAAAGAAAGAAGGGTAAAAAGGGGATGGGGAAATGGTGAAAAGCAGTTACAAATGGCTGAATGGGTTAGAATAGGGAAAAACAGGTAAAGAAAGAGACAACGATGGGTGAGGGAAAGTGTTTAAAAAGTAGCAAAATGGGTTACGACAGGTAAAAATGGGTCAAGACAGGCACAAACGTGGCAAAATGGATCGGGAAATTGGGTGGGAAAATGGTGAAAAGGGGCAAAATGGGTTAAAATAGGCAATAACCTGTCAAGAAAGGCACAAAAGTGACAACGAAGGGCTGTAAATTGTTAAAAGTGGTTAAAAAGTGGCTAAAACGGGTTAACATAGGCAAAATGTGTCAAGGAAGGAATAAAAAAATTGGTGGGGAAATGGTGAAAGGTGGTTCAAAATTGGCAAAATGGGTTAAAATGGGCAAAAATAGGTCGAAAAGGTCAAATAGGGTGGGAAATGGTGAAAAGTGGTGAAAAGTGGTTAAAAGTGGCTAAAATAGGTCCAAAAAAGAGGCAAAGATGGGTTTAAAAAGGCACCAAAGCAGCAAAAAGGGGTTGCTAAATTGTGAACTGTGTTTAAAAAGTAGCAAAATGGGTCAAAAGAGGAAAATCTGGGTCAGGAGAGGCATAAAAGGGGCAAACAATGGGTGGGAAAATTGGGCAGAAACAGTAATGAAAAGGGTTATGGGGGGGGCTAAAAAGTGATTGGAACATTAGAACCCAAGAACAGCTTGTCATACTTTTCAGCTCCAAAATGAAGTAACTGTTCGCAGGACGCTAGCATCACTGCTACTGATTCAGCAAACATGTATTATTATATCAATAAAACACAAAGGGGGAGGGTCCATTCACTTTGCATAGACAATTTCAGCTTCTCCCCTCTGGACTGAGGTCTTTAGTCCCAAGAACAAAGCGGTATAAAAACAGCTGCGTTCCTGCTGATATTGTTGAACCTAACAAGCTGTAGCCAGTTTCACACACCCTTTTTTGTTTGATTATTTTTGTATTTATTCCTACAATAGCAGAAGAAAAAAGATTATTTATAAAGATTTTATATACAAAGAACTCTACATTACTTAACATGGTGGAATGGAAAGGAGTCGCTGTATCTAGCTGAGATAAAAATCCCTAACAAAGACTTAGGGTCCCATTTCACTACCTTCTTTATTCATCATCATCTTGAATAACTAACTCTGATTCCTCCAAGAATTGCCACCATATCATGGTGGAAGGGCTGGTGTGTCCCTGTGAACCCCATAGGCACGAGCCTCTGGTAGACTCCCGGGGCAAACTGATCCCAGAGGAGGATCCAGGCCAAGGGCGATTTAACTAATTTGTTCCAGACTTCAACGCCCACGTAGGCAGTGATGAAGACACCTGGAGGGGGTCAGCTGGGAGGAAAGGCCTGCCTGATCTGAACCCAGGTGGTACTGTGAGGATCTTATCACCAGCTGAATCTGTGTGTCAGAGACTGTTCAGGAGATAAACGTACAGGTAGGATGCCTATGTACTGTATGTATGGTGTGACGAGTCCTTTCACACTGGGTGTCAATGAAAGTGTCTAACTGCCTTTGTCCAATCAGGCCTCTCAGTTTAGTGCAGCCAAGTTTTAAAATTAAACTTAACGACATAATCACAGTCATTCAGCATGTCCTCATCTCTTCACAGGGCAGTTTGGGTGATACGTTTCACATTGTTTTAACTGTTTTTGTCTTTTTTTTCTCAGTTCCGGCTACTTGTCACATACTTGCTATCGTGTAGTGCGGCACAGTGAAATAAAAGACAGATCAAAGTTTGATCGTTTAACAATTAAACCTCCCACATCCTGTTGTGCTCGATTGGTCCGAATAATCAGAGGTAGAATGGCTTATTATTGAATTTAAACTATTCCTGAAATCAGCTGGTGCTACAGAGACACTTCAGATTAGAAGAGTTGTTCAAGGGATCATTAAAAAAACACATTATTTATTTTTGCTTGTTTTCCTTTTCACATCTAAAGTTTGATGTCCCTGCAGCTTCAGTGCATTAGTGTGTTGTGTTTTAACAAGAGTCCTATGTTATTTTCTACCTTCACTGTTTGCCCACAGTGTTAAATAACAATATCCTCCTGAGGCCCAAGCTTTTGTTTGGAATGTATTTTTGTTTCTTACACTTATTTGGGATCAGAAGGACCTGAGAAGTTTAAAAACCAACACTTATATTTGAACAGAAGTAGTTTCTATCAAGAATGAAGTCTGCAAATCTCGTGAAGGTTCTGTTTCTGCAGAGCACTGGGTCGGTTTTTGAAAAGATGTTTTGGCTGTGCAGGTGGTCGTTGTTGGGGGTCTTGGTTCAGTAAGAATGTAATAAAGAGAGGGATGGAGGAGCCATTGTCAGGACAGACCACAAAGACGTTTTAGGGCAAAGCATGAACACAATTTCAATTATAAGTTCTGAATTTCTTGGAAATTGTCCTTCACAAAATCCACAAAAAAATTCCTCAAATTTCAAAGAAATTACCTACAGTTCTTTTCCCAAATATCCTCAAAATATTTTAGTGAAAATTCCCTTGTAAATTCCTACAAATTTTCAAGGACATTCCCAGAATTTTGAAGCAAATTTAACTAAAGATTTTCTTTTCCTATTCCTGAAAACTTCCAAACTTCTCCGAAAAACCCCATGAAAGAAGGAAAATTACACCATATATCTTGGCAAATTTCCTGTCCATGAAAAATAAGCTTTTAACTCCCTCCCCTAAATTCCAAATCAAATTCCCAAACATGCACAACAACTTTCCGCAATTTCCATGCAAATACCTTAAAAATTTCAAAGCAGTTTCCCTCTGAAAATTTCAATTAGATTTTCAAAAATTACAAATGAATTCCTATAATTTGTGTTTTAATGCCTGGAAGTTTCCAAACAAATTCCCCCAAACAACCAAACAAATTACTCAAATTCCACCAAAACTCCAAGGCAAAATTTCTCCCAAACTTCCAATTAAACTCTCCTCAAATATCCAAACATATTTCCCAAATTTCCATGAAATATCGACCCCAACCCCAAAAGGAAAAAACAAAAAATCAAGGCAAATTCAATTCAAAATATTCAAATCAAAATTTTTAAATATTACAAACGTCTTTCCCAGAGTTTCATGGAAATACCTGAAAATGTCCTTATACATTCCTAATTTCATAGGAAAATTTCCCCATAACTCAATTCAGTTCAATTCAATTCAATTCAATTCAATTCAATAACTTTATTAATCCTTAAAGGGGTGATTGGTTTAGAATAGCCTGTACATGAAAATGTAGATAAAACTCAGTGACAAAGACAGCAACAATATGTGTAAGCTTAAATACACAATAAGACCTAAAACAAAGACAATTCTGATATAACTCAGGCTGACAAATTACTGAATAGACTAACTAACTAACTAACTAATTTACTAACTAACTAACTAACTAACTAACTAACTAACTAACTAACTAACTAATTTACTAACTAACTAACTAACTAACTAACTAATTTACTAACTAACTAACTTATTTACTAACTAACTAACTAACTAACTAATTTACTAACTAACTAACTAACTAACTAATTTACTAACTAACTAACTAACTAACTAACTAACTAACTAACTAACTAACTAACTTACTAACTAACTAACTAACTAACTAACTAACTAACTAACTAACTAACTAACTAACTAACTAACTAACTAACTAACTCACTAACTAACTCACTAACTAACTCACTAACTAACTCACTAACTCACTAACTAACTCACTAACAAACTCACTAACTAACTAACTAACTAACTTACTAACTAACTAACTAACTAACTCACTAACTCACTCACTAACTCACTAACTCACTCACTAACTCACTAACAAACTCACTAACTAACTCACTAACTAACTAACTCACTAACTCACTCACTAACTCACTAACTCACTCACTAACTCACTAACAAACTCACTAACTAACTCACTAACAAACTCACTAACTAACTCACTAACTAACTAACTAACTAACTAACTAACTAACTAACTAACTAACTAACTAATTTACTAACTAACTAACTAACTAACTAACTAACTAACTAACTAACTAACTAACTAACTAACTAACTAATTTACTAACTAACTAACTAACTAACTAACTAACTAACTAACTAATTTACTAACTAACTAATTTACTAACTAACTAACTAACTAACTAACTAACTAACTAATTTACTAACTAACTAACTAACTAACTAACTTATTTACTAACTAACTAACTAACTAACTAATTTACTAATTAACCAACTAACTAACTAACTAACTAACTAACTAACTAACTAACTAACTAATTTACTAACTAACTAACTAACTAACTAACTAACTAACTAATTTACTAACTAACTAACTAACTAACTAACTAACTAACTAATTTACTAACTAACTGACTAACTAACTAACTAACTAACTAACTAATTTACTAACTTACTAACTAACTAACTAACTAACTAACTAATAGTTAAGCTCTCCAAAAATACCCAAATACATTCACCAAAATTCCATGAAAATTAGGGAAAAATCCAACAAATATTCAAACAAATTAACCTACATGTTCATGCAAATGTCAACATTTTTAAAGAATTTCCTCCACCAATTCACAATCATATTCCAAAATATTAAAAACAACATACATAAATTTACATAAAAATACCTAAAAATTTCAAAGCAAATTCCCTAAAAAAATTACAAATACAACCTTCAAATTTTTAAGGAAATGCCTTGAAATATCCTAACAACATAGTAAATCGCGAATCATAATAACAAATTCTCCCAAATGTAAACAAAAAAAATAAAAAAATACTGAAACTACCATGCCAAATTTCCCCCAAACTTCTAATGAAAGTCTCCAAAAACAACCAAATGTATTTCCTAAAGCTCCATGTAAATACACCAAAATTCAAAGCATATTCACTCCAAAAAATTCAATTCAAAAATCCCAAAATTACAAATAGATCTCCAAAATTTTCAAACAAATCCTGAATTCCATTGTAAAATTTCACCTTTATTTCCATCAAAACTCTCCAAATATATCCAAACATATACCCAAAATTTCCTTGAAAATTACAAAGCTGTAAACTCCTGAAAATTTTGCATACTGCAGCTGTTTAAAAATATCAATGTACATTCTGGAGAACTATGGTAAAAAATGGAAAACGAAGAGAAGCTGAACTGTGAAGTCCTCTTATTCATGCAGGGTCTTAGGAGGATTTGAGCACTGGTGAGCAGAGCCAACATCAGTCCGTTTAGATATCTGTTCATTCTGAAGGCTACAGCCAGGCAGGGGTTGACTAGTCTTTCTTTACTTCTGGAATTTTTCCATCAAGTAATTCTGACCAAATACAGAGCATTTTCTCCACAACCCAGTGTGACCAAACTTGAGGCATTTATACAACAGAGTTAGGTTAGTCTGTATCCATATTATCCACCATTTCTTTACTCATACTGTCTGTATTAAAGGAAGGATTGAAATGCAGGTGTTTATAAAGATTAAAGACTTGGACTTGTGATGAGTGATTTGTGCCCACTCTCCATTATAACCTGCATCCATAATTAAAAAGTCTGGTTGGCAGTATCATCTGTGAGGTGTGCTGGGAGTTCAGGAAGAAATTATGCAGGACTGGAAGTGACAGTAACATTTACCACGACATGTTCAAGCATATTGCAGCTGTTTAAAAATGCATCTTGTTGTGCACCAACAGTGTGGCTTTACAAAGCTCTTCCTCATCACGCCATTTAATGGAAGCCATGGGACATTACACAGAAGTACGCCAACTCAACCTGTAGTACTAGGAAACATGGAAACAAGCGATGGGAGCGGTACAGTGCGGTGTGGTGACAAACAGTGCAGAAGCAGTCACACTTTTACAGACTGAATATGCAACAGTCTATGTGGATTTCCACTGAAGCACTCCTGAAGAAGACATTGCAGATGCTAGAAACAGACATTTATCCAGCCAAGAGGAAAGTCATACTGAGAGCTATTTTATAAAATGCCTGTAAAAACAGAACTGACGATTATTTTCAACAGATTTTCAACTGAGTACAACATGCTCTTTTTCTTTTTACACTATAAACACTTTCTGAATATGACGCCTGCAACATGTTCTAGAAGGGACAGTTAAGGCCCTGCCCTCTTTCATTGTGAAGCCATCCTGTTGTAACTCATGCAAAATGTAGCTTTGCACTGTCTCACTGAAATAAGCAGGGACATCCCTGATAGAGATGTCATCTGCATGGAAGCATATGCTGCTCTGAGACCTTTGTACCTCTCTGTATTAATGCTGCCTTCACAAATGTGCAAGTGACCCATGCCATGGGCACTAATACACCCCCACACCATCACACCTGGATTTGAATTTTGCATTTATAACACTCTGGATGGTCCTTTCATTCGGAGGGCTCAATTGCCATTATTTCCAACAAGACTAGGTTAAAACCTAGTAAACTGCTGGCTGCAGTTATCTGGGATGCCTGTTGAAATGCCAGAATGAACTGTATGTTCTGGCAGGGTGATTGGTTCGTCTAAAATTGATGCCAAGGCCAGACAGGAGACATGAAAAAACATCTTCTCTCCTAAGACAAGCACTCAGTGTGGCTCTCTGCCCTGGTTTTAAAAAGAAATGTGGTCCAGTTCTGATTAAACTGCCGCGTTCCTACAGCTGCATCCTAGATAATGACTACCGCGGCAGCAGCCCCTGGTTACACCTGAAAACACCGCCCATGCCGAAACAGAGTGGGAGGAAGCGAAAACAGCTTTTCTGTCACAAAAAAGCTTTCAGTGTTGCTCTCTGCACTTGTTTCAAAAGAGAAATGCTGTCCAGTTCTGACAAATCTGCCGCTGAGGCTAAGTCTGAGCCGATCACTCCAGTAGCATCCACACAAGAAACCCTTTCCTCACAATCACACACTCATGCTGAAGTAAGTCTGCAGAGGAGCAAAAACATCTTTCCCAACATGAAAAGCTTTTAAGGTTGTTTTTATTCTTTATTTCACACAGAAACGTGGTCTAGCTCTAATAAAACAGATGCAATACTAAAGCTATAACAGAGTAGTTTTCCACAGTGGAGGCAGCCATTACTGACGGCTTTCAGTTCAACTAAACCCCGCAACGCAACTCTGTATGTATGGCTCTGAAAGTAGTGAGTCAGTCACACAGACCCACGTGTAGGGCCAACCTTAGCGGTCAGTAATTCTAAATGTGGACTCGTCAGACCACAGCACACTTTTCCACTTTAGCCTAGTCCATCTCAGATGAGCTCAGGTCCAGAGAAGTGGGCTGGTCCTCTGGATATTGGCCTGGGCCCAGTTGGGGAGGTGGTCTCGGGCGCGATTCAAGTGGACTCTGGCTCGGTTTGGGTAAGATGTGAATGCAACCGCATCCGGATACAGGACAGAGCGTTGTATCATTATTTTATGAAGTAATCGTAAAAGCTAAACTTTCCATAGTGCGGCAGTTTGTTCACATTTTTCCTCAATAAAGGGCGGAAATCATCAGAATCCAGTCAGCTAACGGTCTGTTGTGACCACCTTACAGATCAACACAATTTGGAGTCAGTGAGATGAGATGCAAAGGCAATAAAAGTCTTCTGTCACCTCAATAACCTCTGAATCTGCGCAGCATGAGCCTGGATACGCCTGTTTCCTGGTTTTTCACTGGCGAAACCATCTTGCAAAGCTCCCATCTGAACCATTTGGGCCCGGTTAGAAAGTGACAGGACCAATCAGCGACAAGGGGCAGTACTTTCAGGTGAGCAGAGTCGTGACGTAAACAAGCAGCAGCAAGAGCTGGTGCAGTTATGGAGGAAGAGATTAGCGTGGATGCTGCTAAAGCACCAGTTTTATCAGAACCTGACAACAATTCTTCATTAAAAGAGGAACAAAGCAGAGCAGTGAGTTGTTTTCTTTTCAAAAACGACAAAAGTCAAGTGCTTACATGTCTGTAGTCACCATGTTTTGCGTTATTCCTCAGTAGCTCCGCACGCACAGCTTGATAGCGGCTACGTCACACATTTTGTTGCTCTTATTGGCCCGTAGAGATGTGACGGACAGAACGTTCACCCAATCATACTCTGAGTTTTTTTCAAAGCCTCTGCCTTTTCTCAAACATTTCCTATTGAAGCTCTCCCAGATGGGTGTGTGAAACACATCCATCTGGTGTGTCAGGTTAAGATGTGCAGATATGAAGAGCAACGTTGCTGGCATCTTAAAAGTGATTTTAATCATCCATGGCTGCAGGATGGATTTTTTGCGTGGTTAAAACAAAAACAATCTTCGCTCAGGTCCTGACCCCAGTGGCTGTCATGGTAGCTTCTTCTTCTCTCTCCTCCTTGGTGGGGTTGTAAACCAGCTACGTGCATACCGCCACCTGCTGTTTCAGACTGAGTACATGTGCAAGTGGGCCTGTGCATTGTTCAAAATAACTGGGTCTAATGTGAAAGC
This sequence comes from Cheilinus undulatus, assembly GCF_018320785.1. Classification (NCBI taxonomy): domain Eukaryota; kingdom Metazoa; phylum Chordata; class Actinopteri; order Labriformes; family Labridae; genus Cheilinus; species Cheilinus undulatus. Next base: position 6,612,422 of record NC_054872.1, read on the forward strand.
GCCCTTAACTTATATTTATAGATGCAGTGACATGCTGTGGTAACCGACAATGTTTTTGGTTGTGGTGTTAGTTTTCAGCCTTGGCCATAATGTGCAGAGATTTCTCCAGATTCTCTGAAATACTTCATGAGATTATGGACTGTAGATGGAGATGTCTCTAATTTCCTGGCCATTGCACTCTGAGGATCATTAGTTTATTATAAGCTCATAAACTGGTGGACTGTTTGCCAATGCAGGCCTTTAGAAAATGGAGAATGTTCCGCTGTTGTTAACCGTGAACCAAGGAGCCTTTCAGTCTACCTGTTCAAGGTGGGTGTTGGATTTCCACAACTTTCTAAATCTTTTATTACCCCTGTCTCAGCTTCTCTGGAGTGTGTTGCAGGCATCAAATTTAGAATACTTTGTCCTTGTGATGTATTCAGTTGAAAAAGATTGGCAAATCACTCTGTTCTGTCTGATTCATATTTTGTAAAGTGTGCCAACTTTTTTAGAACTGAGGTTTATAGGTTTGAGATTGTGCTAAAACAGGACACCATTTATAGTTTAAACAAAAGTGAAACAGAAGGATGGCTAAACACTAAATGGTTTTTCAGCAGGTCAAATTCAGGGTCATGTTTGCCCCCTCAACACCACGGCCACTCCAACAAATGGAGCAACGAGGGGATGGAATAGCCACGATAGCCAATGAGAGCCAGCAGACCAGGAAGTGTCACCAAGCTGTTATAAAATTAGAGCTCACAAACATGGAATCAGACTGTGATTGATCCAGAGAGAATATTGAAAAAGAAGAGCAATTTGTAGAATTACAAAAGCAACACCAGTTCCTATAGAAATATCTCATGCAAGCTATTCCAGATAGCAAAAATGACAAGCAATAGGCAGAAATTGTGGAAGCTTTGGTTGTTAACTGTGGAATAGCTGTTGTAAAACCAGTCCTACAGCGGTAGGTGTGGTCTCAGAGTCGTGTTGAGTTGTGTAGCAGTTGTGTTCAGAGCCAGCTAAAGTGTATTGGTCAGAGAGGGACAGGTATGATTGTGAGGTGTTTTTTTTTCTCCTCCATCTTTTGGTCTTTTCTCGATTCAATGCACGCTTCCTTTTTAGCTAATTATACATCCTTACATCTTTGCTCCTCCATCCTCCAGCCTGTGACCCCTAAGTTGCCCGAGGTCTGCCATCCTCAAGATGTTCCAATCACTTAAATGCCTCTCTGAGGAGATGAAGAGCCGCAGAAACATTTTTTTTCAGATGAGCCCGGAGAGAGGAAACGTGCAGCGTGTGAATCCATGCGGAAATTCTTCAATATGAATCTGGAAAGCCTTCAGAGGCTGTGTTTTCACCGGGTGGTCACTGCTGCTCATCCATTGGGACTATGAAAGTAAGGGTAATGGGGAAATAACATTACTGAAATATTAATATTAATGCATTAGTGCAGTAATGTTGTGAGAAAATATCTTTGTGGTCAGGAATAAACAACCTATTGTAGCTGGAACATTAATACAGAAATAGATTTATGTATAAAGAGATGAATCGAGCCTAAATCTAATATTCTTTTATTATATTTTATTTTATTTTCTGAGAGGATCTGAACCCATTTAGGAGGAATGAAAGTAAAATTTTTCTTCCTGCACAGCCACAGATCCAGTTCATATTCCCCATGATGATGCTGTAGAGCTTTAGTCTAAAGAGGACAGATTTACTGTACAGTACCTGCAGCTTTATAGATTTATTCTGAGCATTCTTGGCTGTTTTTTAGGGCTGATTACAGCCTCCTACATTCTGTCTGAAATTAAAATATTTTTGTAATTGATTGACATTATTTTCTTTTAGTCAAAAGCCATAACTGGTATTTGATCCACAATTATTACAGCACAAAAAACAACACACTTCACTGTTAATTAGCTATTTTAAACATGTTCTGTATAAAGGCTGAGCTCAAATAGTCAGAAACCTGTCATTCTTTCAAAAAAGCTTTGTCATATGTGTTTTACAGGGTCTGTTTCCCTTTATCTATTACTACCCATGGTTCTTTTTCCCATATTTACTGCTAGACTGATTGCTGGGCAAATTGCTCTTGTGATAAATGTCCTCTATGCATTCTCTTGGATTTTTTTCAGGATCATCAAAATTCAAATGTTTTCTAACAGTACCATGACCATCCAAAGAAAGCTCTTTTTCCTTAAACTGGAGCCATGTTTGACCTGACTGCCTTTTTGTTCTCCTGGCTTGGGTTGAAGTCAAGACCACACTATTTGAGACAGGACACGCCCGAGACCAGAGTGCACCAAGACCCAGACTTTTTGGGGTTGAGACCAGCTGAGACCGAGACCGTAAAAATCAAGGAAAAAATCATCACAAGGTTGAACATTAAAAGAGCACTAAAAAAAGTTGTCTGCACCCCTGTTTTCAACTCTTTCTCTCAACACAGCAATCCATTAAATATGACTTACTTCCCACTAAGGTTACAATAGTTAACTAAAACTAAGTAAGTAACTAAAACTAAAATTCAAAAATCATTTTAGCTAACTGAAACTAAATCAAAACTAAACTTTACAGAAAAAACGAAAACTAACTGAAACTGTATAGTGCGCCGACAAAACTAACTAAAATAAAATAAAAATAGAGACAAAATATCCTTAGTTTTAGTCTTTAACACAACCATACTGACTGGCACCTACACCAGAGTCTAGGGGGAGTAAAATAGCCGGAATTGACTGGTTAAGACCTCACACAGTGGAAGTTTTATGTCTAGAGTTGTATTCAAACATCATCATTAACCCCTTAAAGCCTGAATAGACAAATTATAGCCAGAAAATTGTAATTTTTTTGGAACTGAAATGTTTATTTTAGTTTCTACTGAAATCCAAAGAATCTAAGTTTCCATAAAATTTAACATATATATTTTTTGTATCTCATTTGACACATTAGGTGTTTTTGGTAACTGATAATCCGCTTGAGGGCATTTTTATCATTTATCAGATTGTATTCCGAAGTTTTTTTTTGTCATTTATGATCATATTGATTAGATAGAGGTATCATAAAAGTATGTATCAAATATGATACCATGGACATTTTCAAATAAAATGAAAAGTGAAGAGTAGCCTGTTTGAATATGTTTTTAAAAAAGGTATGATGTTCCCTCAGCCTTGACATGTATCCAAAAATACTAAAACTAATAAAAACTAAATTGAAATGAAGCATTTTTGCAAAATGAAAACTAAACTAAACTAACAAACCAGCAGTCAAAACCAGTTCAAACTTAACTGAAATTTATAAAAGAAAGTGAAAATGAAATAAAAACAAAAACCATTGAAAATCCAAAACTATTATACCCTTGCTTCCCACTAATCCGTGCTTGCATTAATGTTAAAGCACCTGGGTGCTGCAGCCAGCAAAGCTTAACCTCCTCCACCCTAGCCTCCTCCTTTATAGCATAAAGCTTGTTGCACCCTCATATTCAGATCCATGCTTATATGTATTAATTGCTTTTGAACTAATTTTAGTGTATTTCATACATATTGTCTTTAATGTATCCATCCATATGGGGGTTTCTGTGCTCCCTGGAAAGCCAAACATGCTGCTTGACTAACCCACACAACATCTTTTGTGCAGAGTCTTCTCCACAGAGAAAAAATGTATATCTATTTTGCAATAAAATGTTAAACCGCATGATGAGAGCATTCCTGACTGAACTAGTTAACAGGATCTTGGAGCTGTCAGAATGCAAAGTACGCAAGGCAATATTTATCTCAAATTAGACTGTGACACCAGGATAGCCCATCGTTGGTTTGTGCTGAGGTTTTCTTCACAGTCTTGCAGTGTGATTTGATCCATGGGAGAAATGTAACAATGAATTATTAATCACCTGAATCAGAACAAAGCTCATGAACAAGAGGTGTGTAAGCAGACTTAATTTTTTGGCATCAGAGGAGACGGGTAGAGCAGGAACATCCTTCCAGTTACTAAAACGTAAGTCAGAACACAACTGATCACCCTGGGCGGGTTGCCCAGATGAAGGAGTGCGATGATTTAAGACCTGACCTATGACCCTGGGGGTCATCACTGAGGATATGTCCTAGTCGCACCAGCTGGTGGATTAAGAAACTCAAATATGCACATGCATAATTAAGCTAGATTAAAATCATGATAAGAAATAAATCTAACACATCTTTCTTAAACTTAAATCTAAACAGCAAGGAAGACTTCCTTCTAAATGGGCTGCTTGACTTTAAAGTGAAATGGGTGGTAATATTTTTAAAAGACGAGACATATGGATCTTACTGCTGCAGCTGAATGCATAATTTTTAAGTTCTAATAAGATAACGGGCTGATATTTTATGAACAGAGTGAATTGATTTGAGCTCTCTAAAGGGGAGGATCGCCTGCTCCTCTACTGTGTTTGCCCAACTGAAACAATCTGATTTGTGGTGCCGCTCTCTGTAAAGCCAATTATAATAATTGTTTATCAGACTATTAAAGGGAGGGCTGCTGTCTGCCCACAGTGCAGAAGAAAATCTCATTATTTAGCATACTTGAATACAGTATGACCTTAATATGGGTTTTGCATGCTTGAGTTCTGTGGAGTGCAGTTATGCCTGCCTGCAGAGTGAGTTCACGGTCGGTCAGGAAGGAGGGATGGGTCTCTTCTCCTGTTTGGTGCTCAAAAACAACAGAAGATACAGAGAGAATGTAGAAGATTCACCCAGTCACAGAGAGGAGCCGAGCCTGAAGACAGAGGCAGCGTCAGGACAATGGTAGGGCAGCCAGGGGGCAAAAACAGATTTTCATGTGCTCCTCGTTTCTCACAGTGTCTTTCTTTTTCTCTTTCTCATTTTGGTTCAACAGATTTTGGCTTTGCCTTCTTTCATTAGTATCCAAGAGGAACTTTGGCAAAAACAGTGTGCAGCATCGTAAAACCTGATCAGGGATGATAAGATAAATATGAGAGGTAAAACTCTAGTTATCATGCACTTTCTAACAGGGATTTTGCTCATTACATTTAATCTGAAATGCACTGGATAGGATGCATTTCACATCCATCTCAGCAACACCCCATAGACGGTGTTTGGGAAGGGCAGAACTTTTCAAAATAAAACTCGGAAGGTGATTGGACGAGTGTTCTGACTGCTGCATTCATTACAGGGTAATCAGAGTGACAACATGGATGTAGTAGGCGGGCCCTCTTGAGGAGAATACTATAAAACACAGGCAGTCAGTATCATTAATTTTTAGCTTTCAGTCATATGAAAGACAGTAGCAGCTACCACTACACTTGGCTATAATGTTTTACTCTCAGTCTTTTAAATGACATGTTTAGAATCACAAAAAATAGAATATAGAGCACCTGGGACACCATTTGAATCACCACAGCCAGAAAAATCAAAGCCAGAACTTCACCTCAGTATTGGTTCACTCTTTGGGTTCTGAGTATAACTGCACTCACGCTAATCTCCTAGTGGGCCTCCAGTGTTTGCAGGCCTGCAGTCACTTGGACCTCCTTGAATGATTCTGACTGGGACAGGCTTTCTCTGACCAGGAACAAGTGGATCATCTTGAAGATTTGCAAGATGGGGCTTCCTGATAAAGACATGAAATCTGGCAAGTCTGACACACAGCCCCCCTGCTCCAACCTGTCTCTCACACCTCTCCAGGTGAGGAACCAGCTGAGGAGGATAAAGACCAGGAAGGCTGCAGGACTGGATAGCCTCAGTTCCAGGCTCCTCAGGTCCTGCTCAGACCAGCTGACTGGGATCATTGGACATCTGTTCAACCTGAGCCTGAAACTGGGAAGGGTACCAAGCCTCTGGAAGACATCCTGCATGGTGTTGTGTTCTTTGTTGCATAAAAGGTAAAATAAACAGACTGGACTACGACGTGCTTCAACTCCAGTAATTAACTCTGGGCGCTGCAGGTTAGCATACACATACAGGGCTCAGACTGTAGCCGTGGGCATCATGGCAACCAATCACAAGTGAGCATCTTGAAGAACCAATAAGAGAGCTTGTTGCAGATAGGTGGCTGAAATCTTAACAGTAGCAAATCCTACCATGACATTCTGGTCAGAATGTTACATCCCCTTTTTCTAAGAAAACAAACTAAAGTGACTGTAGCATCTTGTATAAATCACATATAAAAGTCATAACATTTATATTGTAAACTCATAAGACACGTATGCTGTAAGTACAATGTAAACGTAACATATCTTATCTTAGATTCAAAGTAGGTGGCTTGAACTTAGAATATAAACAAATTCACTTAAATTGAACTCAAAACAGCCAATTATTCAAGCATCTTTATGCATTTATAGGTCAAGGATATCTCTGGGCTTCACTGTCCGTTCATAACTTGTCTGGTAAGGGGCAGTGACAGGTGTGTCATTTCTTGTCGGTGTGGCGTGAGAGTTGTTGTTGTCTTGTGTTGGCTGTTTGTTGTGGTCATAAGTGTCCTCAGTCTGAGTGTTGTGAGTCTCTTTAGAGTCCAGTAGGTGGCGCCTGTTGCGTCTGTACTCTTGTCCTTCAGCCGTACAAATGTGGTAAGATCTTTCTGTAGTAGCAGGCTGGATGACAACAGCTGGTTTCCAGTGTCCTTGCTCCTGGAATCTGATGTGTTGTCCCTGTTGTAATGATGACATTACTCTGGCTGATCTGTCATAGGACCTTTTTTGATGTTGTTGTTTGTGCACTCTCCTGATGTGAACATCTCTGTGGTGGACAACTTTGGGTTTTAACTGCTGATGTGTGCTGGGTAAGATGGAGCGTAAGCGACGACTCATAAGCAGCTGGGCTGGTGATTTGAAGTTGTCGACTGGTGTGTTGCGATACTCAAGGAGACTCAGGTAAGGATCTCTCTGATCAGCTTTTGCTTTTTCCATGAGTGACTTTGCAATCTGCACAGCTTTCTCAGCAAGTCCGTTGCTTTGAGGATAATACGGGCTGGTTGTTATGTGAGTAAACTCCCATGTGTTGGCAAAGGCTTCAAATTCTTTGCACTTGTACTGGGGGCCATTATCTGAAATAACAGTTTCTGGTATGCCATGTCTAGCAAAGGTTGCTTTCAGTTTTTGTATCACAGCAGCAGCTGTCATGCTTTGTAGCTTGTCAAGCTTGAAGAATCTGCTGTAATAGTCAACAGTTACAATGTAGTTCTTGTTGTTCCACTGAAACAAATCTGTCGCTACTGTTTGCCAGGGCCTATCAGGAATGTTATGACTTATCATGGGTTCTTTAGTGTTAGAGGATCTGTGTGTTAAGCAGGTGGGGCACTTTCCAACCATCTCCTCAATTTGCTTGTTCATCCCTGGTCAGAAGAGAATGTCTTGTGCTCTCTGCTTACAGTTTTCGATGCCCATATGACCAGCATGTATGCAGGAAAGCATCTCTGCACGCAGTGTGATGGGAATGATGATTGTCTCACCTGTGAATAGGATGCCGTTCATCTGTGACAACTCGTCTCGATGATTCCAATATTCTGCGATGCTTGGAGGGCACTTTCTCCTTTCCTCAGGCCAGCCATCCCTGATGGTTTCCTTCAGTAGCATTAGCTGTGTGTCTTTGTCAGTTTCTGTTCTGATATCTGTTAGTTTTTTGTCACTGACAGGTAAGTTGCTGTAAATGGTGTGTACTTGCATGTCCATACCTTCTCTGAGGCTGTCGTCCTGGTCAGACAGTGATTTTTCTGGAGAGGGTGTCGGCAACAGGGATGTCTTTACCAGGTCGGTGGACAATGGTGAAGTCATATCTCTGAAGCTGTAGTATCATCCTCTGTAGTCTTGGAGGCGCTGCTGTGAGTGGCTTTCGCATGATGGACTCTAGCGGTTTGTGGTCACTTTCCACAACTATGTGATGTCCATAAACATACTGGTGGAAGCGCTTACATCCAAACAGAATGGCATATAGCTCCTTCTCAATCTGAGCGTAGTTGACTTCACTTTCAGTCAGTGATTTAGAAGCATAACCGATGGGTTTACCTTCTTGCAACAAAACTGCACCTAGTCCATACTTTGATGTATCAACTTGCAGTCTTTGCTCCTTGCTGGGGTCAAAGTAAGTTAGGACAGGGCCAGGTTCTCTTGTGATTAACTCCTTCATTTTCCTGAATGCTTCATCATGTTGCACATCCCATATGAATTCACTTGAGTCTTTCAACAAATGACGCATGGGTGCATTAATGTCTGAGATCATAGGGGCAAACTTTGAGAGGTAGTTAACCATGCCAAGAACAGTCTCTAGCTCACCTTTGTCCTTGGGTAGCTCCATGTCTCGTATAGCTGTGATCTTGGCTGGATCAGGTTTGATGCCCTCTTTCGTGATGAGGTGCCCAAAGTAGCTAACTTCAATAGCACAGACTATGCTCTTTTCTGGGTTGAGCTTAACTCCGCGCTCTCTGGAGCGTTGTAGCATAGAACGAAGGTTTCTGTCTTTGTCTCTGCCATAGATGAGAGTATCATCGACGATTGCTGTTACTCCTTGCAGACCCTCATAGGTCTCATCAACCTTTCGCTGGAACTCATCTTGAGCTGATTTCAGACCAAAAGGTAGGCGAAGGAACCTGTAATGTCAGAAGACAGTGTTGAATGAAGGCAGCTTGGATGACTCCTCAGTAAGCTTAATAGCCCAGTATCCTGATCTGGCATCAAGGACACTAAAATAAGAAGCTCCTGTTAACTTTGATGTGATGTCTTCCAGTGTTGGTAATGGGTAGTGTGGTCGCTTTATAACCTTGTTCAAGTCTTTGGGGTCTAGGCACACCCTAAGCTTTCCTGTGCGGGGTTTCTCTGCTGCAACCATTGAATTGACCCATTCAGTTGGTTCAGTGACTCTCACAAATATCTGCTGTTTTTCCATGTTTTGGAGTTCCTCTTTGAGGCATTCTCTTAGAGCAAGGGGAACACGCCTTGGTGGGTGAATCACTGGTGTTGCGTTGGGGTCAATGTGAATCGTGCACTCAGCAGGAAAAAGTCCTATACCCGTGAAAACATCTGCAAACTCCTCCATGATGGAGGACAATATGAGTTTAATAAGTCCAAAGTCAAGGCAAGCTTTGAGTCCTAGTACTGGGGGTGCAGTTGTGTCTACTACATGCATTTTCAACATCAGTTTACTGTCTTTGTACTGTACTTGTATGCTGCACTTGCCTCTGACATTGAGTTGCTCACCACCGTAGCCGAAGAGAGGGCGTGTGGAGGGTTGTGGCACATGTTGTACTCCCAATTTGCTAAATACACGTGTGGGAATGACGTTGGCTGAGGCTCCAGTGTCCAGCTTAAAGCTTACTGCAGCTTTGTCAGGTCCAATGTGCACATCTGCATAGGCTTGTTCTCTGTCAGTGGCTCTGTTTTCTTGTGCAACAGTTTCAATGACTAAATCTCCATTGTCCTCATATTTGTCTGTTTCATTTTCACTCACAGTGTGTACTCCTTTTCCTGGCTTAGAATGATACACTTTTGCAAAATGATTCCATTTGTTGCATATTTTGCATTGTTTGCCTTTAACCTTTAACTAACTTCTTGTTCCACAGTAGCCACATGCTTTCAGGTGTTCTCGGGTTCCCTCGGTTTTATGGACGTTATCTGGATGTCCTCTTGTTTTATCCTGCCTTGTTCTTCAGGCTGCACTCCTTGTGCTGCGCCGCTGATCAACAGCATAAACAGTCTGCTCCGGAAAAGCATTGTTGCTGCTTGCTATCGTTTTTAGCTGTACTTGTGCTATTTCATGAGACCTTGCTATGTCTATAGCTTTATCCAAGGTTAGCTCCGATCCGACATTTAGAAGCTTCTCTCTCACTCTCAGTGAATGAATGCCGAACACTATGCGGTCCCTTATCATCTCCTCGCTGTTAGCATCGCTACAGTCTTTAACAAGCAGTCTTAAATCCATGACAAACTGTTCAAAAGGCTCATTAACTCCTTGTATTTTCTCGTGGAATTTGTAACGAGAAAATATAACATTTGTCTTTGGCATGACATATGCTTCAAAATGGTCGTAATATGTCTTTAGCACCTTACTTTCCTCCTCCGTAAGTGTCCATGTATTGAAAATGTCGCGGCCTTTGTCTCCAACCCAGAGTAGAAGATAGCTGGATTTCTCATCCTCTCCTTTTTTCTTAAATGGTCCAGAAAACATCAGGTCCACGTGAAGCTGAAACTTTCGCCATGCTTCGGGCAGGTTGCTAGCATCCCAGTCCATGCAGGGTGACGGTACTCCAGCGACGTCCATTTCGTCAGTCAAACTCGCTTTTACTCTGACACCATGTTGTGTTCTTTGTTGCATAAAAGGTAAAATAAACAGACTGGACTACGACGTGCTTCAACTTCAGTATTTAACTCTGGATGCTGCAGGGTTAATTCACATGCTGCAGGTTAGCATACACATACAGGGCTCAGACTGTAGCCGTGCGCGTCATGGCAACCAATCACAAGCGAGCATCTTGAAGAACCAATAAGAGAGCTTGCTGCAGATAGGTGGCTCAAATCTTAACAGTAGCAAATCCTACCATGACATTCTGGTCAGAATGTTACACGTGGTACCTGTGCCAAAGACCCTGCATCCCAAGGACCCTAGCTGCTACAGGCCGGTGGCCTTAACATCCCACCTCATGAAGGCCCTGGAGCGGCTGGTCCTCGACCACCTGTGCCCCCTGGTGAGCTCGTCCATGGACCCGCTGCAGTTCACGTACCAGCCTGGCATCGGAGTGGATGATGCCATCATCTTCCTCCTCCATCGAGCTCTGTCTCACCTGGAGTCGCCTGGGAGCTCTGTTCGGGTCCTCTTCCTGGACCTCAGCAGTGTTTTCAACACCATCAGGCCGGAAATCCTGAGGGACAAGCTGGAGGTGTCTGGAGTGGACCTACACCTCACATGCTGGATTGTGGACTATCTCACCAACCGCCCACAGCATGTGAGGACCCGGGACTGTGTGTCAGAGACTATCCTCTGCAGTGTAGGGGGCCCCCAGGGAAAGGTGCTGGCGCTGTTCCTCTTCACCCTCTACACTGCTGACTTTTCCCACCTGTCACCCACCCGCAGAAGTTCTCTGACAACTCTGCCATTGTCGGCCTCATCACAGATGGGGACGACCGGTTGTACAGAGGACTCATCTAGGACTTTGTGGACTGGTGCCAGTGGAACCACCTCCAGATTAACACTGGTAAGACCAAAGAGCTGGTTGTGGACTTTCAGCGGTGCCCCCACTCCCCCGCATCACCAGTGAACATCCAGAGAAGGGACATTGAGATGGTGACATCTTACAAGTTACCTGGCTGTTCATCTGAACCATAAACTGGACTGGACTGATAACACCACTGCACTTTACAAAAAAGGTCAGAGCAGACTCTATCTGCTTAGGAGGCTGAGGTCTTTTGAGGTTTGGGGGGCACTCCTGAAGATCTTCTATGACTCTGTTCTGGCCTCGGCCATCTTCTACGGCGTGGTCTGCTGGGGGAGCAGCATCACAGCAGCTGACAGGGAGAGGCTGGACAAACTTATAAAGAAGGCCAGCTCTGTCCTGGGATGCCCTCTAGAACCTGTGGAGGAAAGAAGGATGACAGCCAAGCTGTCCTCCATGATGGACAACAACTCCCACCCCCTCCAACACACACTAACTGCACTAAGGGGCTCCATTAGTGACAGGATGATACACCCAAAGTGTGTGAAGGAGAGGTATCGCAGGTCTTTCCTTCCTGCAGCTGTTAGGCTCCACAACAGAAACTGCTCAAAATAACCCGTGCAATAACTAATTAATATGTATAATTTGTACACGTTTGTGTATATATATATATATGTATATATATTTGTGTATATATATATATATATATATATATATATATATATATATATATATATATATATATATGTGTGTATATAGGTGTACATATTAATATCTCCACCACACCCAATCTGTAAAATACCCAACCTGTACATAACTGTTTGTAAATACTATTTATAATTTGTAAGTCAACGTTTTTATAATCCATATTTTTGTATTTGTTAGTGCTCTTGCATTACTGCTTTTATTTATACTCTATTTCTATTGTGTTTCTGTCGCCAATGGCCTGCTTTGTCTAAGATACTTTTTGCTGCTGTAAATTGGAATTGCCCCTTGTTGAGGGGGAACTTCAGGTCCTCTGTACAATATTTCATCAAAAACATGTTAAACATGTCAATGATTAAAAGACAACATCACCTATAGAGAATGCAATCACAGGAGCTATCCAAACAACCAAAATTCACCTTTTTCCCAATGTTTTTATAAAGCCTCTCGATAGAAAGTAGAGGTCAGAGACATCATTGCAGCTTTTGCATTTTTAAAACAATGCAGGCATCTGCAGAAGTACATTAAAAGATCTCCAACCTTGTTGCAGTATAACAAACTGTGCACATATGACCCAGCTGGTGGTCTATTATTGATGTATATGAGCGTTGATCAAGCATGAATAATGGCTGCACCAGATGTTAAACTTCATCTGTGTGACTGCACGCTTTATAAATATGATGCATGCACAATATGGTACATGTTTACATTGTAGGTACTTTATAATTTCCAATCAGGAGATTTTTTTCACTTCTGTATGTCTTCTTTGATTTAATATTCTAATTCAAAAACGATAAAGACAAGGCCAAGCAGCCCTGGTTTACTCTGATGCTTATAGACAACGTAAAGAGGCTGCATATATAGTCTCCTCTTTGCATGATGAGTGAAGTCAAACTTGGACTTAATTCTTGGCTCTTCTCAAACTTCAGAAGCTGGGGGAGCCTCACATACCTGGCAGACTTCGTCAGTGAGCTGTCCACCTCTGAATGTCCCCCAGCCCTCTTATAGAGGAGCACATCAAAGGCTGCACTTACAGAAAAAAAGGAGGAACTTTCAGAACATCACCAAAAGATTTCTGGATTTTATTTGAAGAACTTGATTCTTTTTTTCCCCCTTGAAGCACTTTTGATTTGACTCTAAACTCTGCCTATGTGCTGCTCTTTTGATCTCATTGGACATTTTGGGTTTATATTTAAATTTCAGGCCCATAACTGAAAAGATTTGCAGAATTTCAGACAGCTTTAAAGTGAAACTAAACCCCCTGACCATTTTCAGCTGAAAACCATTATGATACAGGGGTTTAGTTCTGTTCTGGATCAGATTGGCACCGAAGTATTTACATTCTGCATGCAGTGTCACTGCACAGGGATGCAGAAGTTATTGCTGTTACCTCATGGTAAAGTTCCTGCTTAATCTTGGTTGGACATTCTTCTTTTAGAGTTTGCATGTCCTCCCTGCACATGCATGGGTTCTGGGTCCTCTGGCATCCACACCACAGAGACATGCTCAGTAGGTAAAGTGGTGAACTTAAATGGCCCAGTTGTGAGAGTACCTGGTTGTTTGGGTCTCTGTGCCAGCCCTGTGATGACTGGTGACCAGTCCTGTGTTGCAGAGTCCAGATGTGTGTTGAGACTTATCCACATAGGCTCAGTTCTGTTATTGAAGCCAAAGCTGCATCCTCTAAATATGGACTTGAAAGGGGCCAATATTTATGTAACCACTGATTTTAAACTAAATATTTTTATCTAACTGCCATTAATTTGTAGAAACCCATTTTCACTTTGACTTGAAAGATTTTCCTTTAATCATCTTGTCAAAAAAAAAAAAAAAAAAAAAAAAAATATATATATATATAGACAATGATTGATTTTCTAAGTTTGTAGCTTCAGAACAATGACAAAATATAATCTCCATCCTATGATCCTTTCATATAAATGTATGTGACATTACACCACATTTCAATGACCTTTATGTATCCGTGTATCTGATCTTATCTTGACTTCTCATATTTAAAACAGATTAAGCTACAAACGTATGCTATCTCATGTTAACATGCCTGAAAATTCACTCTTTATGTAAATACCTGGGACATATTCTCAGTGATAAGGAGCCTACAGAGTCGGTGTAGCAGATAAAATAAAGAGATTTAATCACATGTCATTGTACCTCTATATAAAATCCTGATGTGGTATTTCCTCAGCCTGTGATCTTGGTGAAATGTGAACATGATTGTGAAAGATCCATTTTAATAATCTCCATGTGTCCTTCCTGTGAGTGTTTTAGATAACCGACAGATTCTGATAGCCTCCATGTTTGAAAGCATTATCAGAGGGACATGTGCTCTCCACTCATGGGATTTACAGTTTTGTTACTCTAACACAGCGTTACTCAGCCCTGCTCAACCAAAGAGCCAAATTGTTAAAAAAAATACATTTGCAAGAGCCACAATCAAAGTGGTGAAAAGTGGCAATTAAAATAAGTTAAAGGTGGCAAAAATGGTCAGAAAGCAGCAAACACTGGGAGGAAAGTGGCAAAAATGGGGGGGAGGTGACCAAATAATGAGTCAATATTGGCAAAAATGTTGCAAAAAATGAGTGACTAAATGAAACGGAAAAATGGGCAAAAAGTTGCATTTAATTGCAAAACTCAGCTTAAATGGGTGAGAAGTGGCAAAAAGGGGTGAAAAAATGACAAACAGCAGGATAATACTGTCAAAAAGGGGAGATGAGTGACAAAAGTAGTGGAAAAAATAGGCTTAAAGTGGCAAACACTAGCAGAAAAGTGGCTAAAATTGGTGGGAAGTGACCAAATAATGAGCTGAAAGTGGCAAAAATGTTGCAAAAATAAGTGAAAAGTGACTAAAATGGACAAAAATCTGAAAAAGGTGGGAAAAATGGGTGAAAAGTGACTAACATGGGCAAAAATCTGAAAAAAGGTGGGGAAAACGGGCGAAAAGTGGCATTTATTTGCAAAAGGCAGCTTTAATCGGCGAGAAGTGGCAAAAATAGTCAAAAAGCGGCAAACACTTAAAGAAAAGTGGCAAAAATTGGTGGGAAGTGACCAAATAATGAGTTAAAGTGGCAAAAATATTGCAAAAAATGAGTGAAAAGTGACTTAAATTGGCAAAAATCAGAAAAAAGGCAGGAAAAATGGGCAAAAAGTGGCATTTAATTGCAAAAGGCAGCTTAAATGGGCCAGAAATGGCAAAAGGGTCAAAAAAAGGCAAAAAGCAGGATAATACTGCCAAAAAGTGGAGATGAGTGACAAAACTAGTGGCAAAAATGTCCTATAAGCAGCAAACACTGGCAGGAAAGTGGCCTAATATGGGTCAAAAAGTGGCAAAAATGGGTGAAAAAGGCAAAAAATGAGTTACAGGTGGCAAAAATGTGGAGAAAAATGAGTTAAAAGTGACTAAAATGGGCAAAAATCAGAAATAAAGGTGGGAAAAATGGACAAATAACTACAAAGAGTGGCAAAATGGGAAATTAGTGGCATTTAACTGCAAAGGCAACTTTGATGGGCAAAAAGTGGCAAAAATTGTGAAAAAAGGGGCAAAAAATTGCAAAAAGCTGGATGAAAGTGTCAAAAATGGGCTAAAAGCAGTAACAAATGGAATTAAAGTTGCAAAAAATTGCAAATAAGGGCAATGGAAATATACAGAAAAAAAATAGAGGTTGACAATTAAAGCCTACTGTGTAAGTGTAGGAAACAAACTGGTTAATGTAACTTACAATGGATAATTTCTGAAGTCAAATTTACCTTTTTAAGGTTTTCGGGGGGAATAATATTTCAGATTAAGACATAAAAGAGCCACAAATCATCACAAAAAAGTCACTGCTCTAACAGACGCAGAGCAGCATTTCATGTTTAGAGTTTTGTGTCACCATTCATCATTGAGATCGAAAATCCTTGAAAATAAATTCCACTCAGTTAGATTTGTACAACTCATTAACTTGTTGATTTCAGGGATTTATAGTGTCTTTTTTTAAGTGTAATGAAAAGAGGAACATTTTGAGTTGATTGAGCAGTGTTTCTCTTCTAGAGTATTTTAATCACAGTGATGGAGTCTTCAAATGTTTGGACAGAGCGTCTCACCTCTACAAACACAAACTCTACAGAAACCAAACTCTCCTCTGTTTCAGATATTACATGTAAAATAGATCAGTGGATGTTTCTACACTACGAGTTTAATATGATAAATAGGTCTGTCTAACATCTGCATGGGACTAATTTGTAAAAAATTAAAACAAAGATGTATATAGTATCACACTTCTTAATAAAAAAAGTGCTTTGAATGAGTGAAAAAAAGTCAGTTAATTGACTGAATGTCCATGATTTTACAGCACAGGTTTATAGAAATAGTAGATGAAAAATAAACCATTTTGACACTAGAACCCAAAATTTCTCCTCTGTTTTAATCCCACCATATTTTTGGTGTTGGCCTGTAGTCAATGAACATCTCCAGCTGAAGTCATAACAGTGTGCTGTGGTTTACAGGTCACGCTCAGTTAAACACTAGTGACAACTCTTTTAATGAGGAGGCCTCAAGGGCCCCTCAGTAAAGAGGGAATAATTAGCCACAGCCAGCACCAGCGACAAGTTTACCATTTTTTACTACGTCTGAATGAAAGAGTTAGAAAGGTTCTATCTTTAACAATACAAACATAGATCTATCTTCAGGTATCAGTGTGTTCTCCTTACACCACTGCCAGGATTAAAGTAAACAAAAGTACAGACAGTTTGATGTGATTACAGTATGTTTGAGTCTGAAATGCTGCTCCATCACTGTTAGTGCATGGTGAGTGTTAATTAGGTAAAATTAGCTAGTTCACTCAATTATGATATGAGAGTCACTGTTAGCTGTCACTGTTCTTACATTGTAATATTATACATCTTTTTCTGCTCATGTCAACACAATATTTGACAGCAGTATTAGGAGACGTCTGTTTGGTGATATTGATCCTTTAAGGTATAAAAAGGAAGTACCTAGCAGCATTAATCCTCTTATTGCTCTTCTCTGGGTTTTCTTTCTCTGATGGGGCTTTGAAGAAGTTTGACCTGGGATTTTACACTCATCATGTATTGCAACCAGTTCAGAAACAATTGTTTTTGCCAGTTTTGGGGAACCTGTTGTCAAAACTCTCCATTTTGAGGCACCAAAATGTAGATGTCTTTAAAAGAAACTGCCAAAAATCAACCTAAGGTTACAGTTTTTGGCTGAAATTATGTAAATATAGCTTAATTAGTTACTAGTCAATCAATCTTTATTTGGAGCAGAACCAGACTCATGAAAAAGTTGTGAAGGGATAGAGGGAAATGCAGAAAGATTAAACAGGGATACAGAGAGAGAAAGAGAGCAACTTTGAGAAAAAGCTTTGCGAGCTCCCCATCAGACAGCTGCAACAGCGACTTTGTTCATCTGCAGAGTCCTCAGACACAAAACCAACAGCTTGATCCTAATTATTCAACAACACAAGGAAAACTATTCAGCTCATGTTCAAGAATCAACCAAAAACAAAGCAAAATGGAATGCTATTTGTCCTTTAATAAGGATTATGCAGTTGCAGAATATTTGGCTAATATGTGAGCACAACCTCACCATCAGGAGGGCGCCACAGAGAAGCTGGATCCTGGACAGACTGTGCACCCACTGTAGCCAACGGGGGTCACAAACAGAGCTGCACTTTCTAACCCCCTGTTCTTTACACTGACTTCACAGACAAGTTCTTTCCATTTACCACCAGTAGAAAGAATTTGCCAGCATGAACAAAAACTTCCATATCAGCTGGGTGAGGCGTAACAGTCTGCAAATTCTGCAACACATAATGTGAGAGCTGTTGTGACTGGTAAAGAACCTCAAGCACCAACAGGCCCAGAGCGGCTGCTCTCAGGGCTGGTAGGGCTGCTGTACAGTGGCATGAAACAGGCTACACTTGCTGGGATGAACACACACAGGAGCATTTATTGTTAGAGTTACGTTTCCCCTCACAAAATACTCTCTCTCACTTATGCTCTCGCTTTCTCGCTCTCTCTCTCTCCCCCTGCAGCTCGTGAAGCGGAGCAGACCGTCCAAGTCCGCCGTGATTCCATGTGTACCCTGTCCTTGGTTAATCACTCCAACCCAAGGCAGTCAACGTGATAATGAAGAGAGACAGATGATAATAACTGGAGCGAAGTTGGCACAAAAGTTAGGCTAAAAAACTGAGAGCTTTAGAAGTTCACGCCGCCAAAAATGCACATTTATGTTGTCATCACGAGCCCACAACTCAATGTAAACACATCAGGTGGAGATGACACAGGTAAGCAAGCAGAACAGAATATTCAACACATAACACGGCATAGACTTTGCAAATTACTGTCCAAGTTTATTGATCAAATCATTGAATTGTTCGCCACTAATAAGCACAAGCCATAAGAATTGACATGTAGTATTCAGGCAATATTGATATTAAAAAAGAGTACAGTATTGACAGTGACATGATGATTAAATAAAACTATTTTCACTGATAATTCATTGGGATTTTTTTTATGAAGGGAAGAGTTTTAAAACAACAAAAGACTGTACAACTATAAAACCTGTACTTAGAAATTAAGTGGCATAGGTCATAATAAAGAAACAGTCAAAATGATGAAAAATATAGATTGTTATTCCTTCTCATTGTGGGAACTGGCTTTCATTGGCTAAAGCAAATATTTATACACTTCTAAACCTAATTTTTGTATCAGCAGCAGAAGTAGGCCCCAGTATAGAGCTCAGTGTGATTGTTGCTGTCAGTAACACACAAGGCCCAGGCTAGCTGATGCTCTAGTGTGAACAATTACACTTGGTAAATTGGTTCCAGAATATCTCTACCTGAATGCTAAAAGTAACTTTTAATGCATTTTAAAAATGTAATAGCCTAATTGAACATTAATATGATTAATATACTAATCCTCAATTGAATAACTTTAGTGAAAGGTTGTGAACTAAAGTAGGCCGGTCTGAACCATGAAACTCCAGGGCTGAAAATGAATCCCACTCCAGCCCTGAACACCAATGCCATAAAAGAACTGTTCTGGCCATTAATTCATTTGATACCGTGGTCTTGGTAAATACTTGATTCTGATTGGCTCTGGAAGTCCCATTGGCACCCAGTAACTTTTGATATACGGACAGCTGTAGAACTTTTCAAGTAGTTCGGTCAAAAAGTCTTGTTCCAAATTAATGTGCCGCAGCTGCTCCAATTAACTTCTGAAACCAATCCGTGGTGGGCTCCATATTGAAATCGCTGTCTCAACGAAACTTTGGATCAACCTAATGACCTACTTCCTGCCAGCTAGCTAGCATTCTGGTTGACAGAAAGGTAGCTTCTGCCTGTCAAACTATCTGCCATTCCAAGGAGATGCGGCAACCACTGCGCAGTGAGGTTTTTCCTGCGGATTGTGGTACATTGACACCCTCCACAAGGAAGGTAAGCCACAGAAGGTCATTGCTAAAGAAGCTGGTTGTTCTCAGAGTGCTGTATCCAAGCTTATTCATAAGTGTGGTAGATAAAGGTGCACCAGCATAAGGGATAACTGCAGCCTTGAGAGGATTGTCAAGCAAAATCCATTCAAGAATTTGGGGGAACTTCACAAAGAGTGGACTGAGGCTGGAGTCAGCTCATCAAGAGCCACTTTGCACAGACCAATCCTAGACATGGACTAAAAATGTGGCATTCCTCGTGTCAAGCCACTCCTGAACCAGAGACAACATCAGAAGTGTCTTACCTGGGCTGTGGAGAAATACAACTGGACTGTTGCTCAGTGGTCCAAAGTCCTCTTTTCAAATGAAAGTACATTTTGCAAATCATTTGGAAATCAAGGTCCCAGAGTCTGGAGGAAGAGTGGATAGGCACAGAATCCACATTGCTTGAAGTCCAGTGTGAAGTTTCCACAGTCAGGGATGATTTGGGCTGCCATGGCATCTGCTGGTGTTGGTCCACTGTGTTTTCTGAAGTCCACAGTCAATGCAGCCATCTACCAGGACATTTTAGAGACCTTCATGCTTCTTTCTGCTGACAAGCTTCATGGAGATGCTGATTTCATTTTCCAGCAGGACTTGGCACCTGCCCACACTGCCAAAGGTACCAAAAGCTGGTTCAATGACCATGGTGTTACTGGTCTTGATTGTCCAGCAGACTGGTCTGACCTGAACCCCACAGAGAATCTATGAGGTATTGTCAAGAGGAAAATGAGAGACACCAGACCCAACAATGCAGATGATCTGAAGGCTGCTATCAAAGCAACCTGGGCTCCTATTACACCTGAGCAGTGCCACAGGCTGATCGCCTCCATGCCACGCCACATTGATGCAGTAATTCATGCAAAAGGAGGCCCAACGGAGCATTGACTGCATAGAAATGAACAGACTCTTCAGAAGCCTGACCTTTCTGTTTAAAATATCCTTTTTTAAATTGATCTTATGTAATAATCTAATTTTCTGAGACACTGAATTTTGGGTTTTCATTATCTGTAAGCCCTAATCATCAACATTTAAAGAAATAAAGGCTTGAAATATTTCCCTCTATGTGTAATGAGTCTATATAATAAATGGGTTTCACTTTCTAAAATGAGTGACAGAAAATATTGAACTTTTTCATGATAGTCTAATTTTTTGAGAAGTACCTGTATGTCCTTCTCAGTTCAAGAGACTCAAGTTTTGCCTGCACCATTAGCAGATTGCTTCTCTTAGCATAACAAATGCAGGCTTCATTTTTGCCTTTTAAATCTTGAAAAGAACAGTCCTCTGAACTTGTCAACTAAATTTTGCTTAAATTAAGCGTAATGGCATATTTTTGACTAGAATTGAGACTCAAAGTCTGGTTCAATATTGAGCTTTTGGAGTGTATGCTAATGCACTGACAATATTTTGACAGACATGGTGATATCTTTTGACTAAATACTCTTCCTCTGCAAACACGTTTCAGTAGCAGCTCCCTCCTTGCCAGTATTTACCACCAGTCTGAAAGAGCAGAATTAGACAAAGAACTTTCCCAGACTGTTGAGCAACAGTGAACAAAAGCCATTAATCAGAGTCAAAGTTTCCTCTCAGATTAAACTGTCTGTGGGAACATTGCGTCTTCTGCATCCCCACTCTTTGCAGCCTCGTCATTATAAAACATTTATTTGCAGAGATACTGCATAAGTGCCAGTGTATAAAAATAATTACAGGGAGGGAGGGAGCGGTGGCGGTAAAGGAGTGCAGGCCCTCGCAGAGGACTTTTCCAATTAATTGACTTTAATGCAGCATAATGTGGCGCTTTCCTCTCCCACTCTTCATAATGGCTGCCACCTGACGGCTGTACAGTCAATTAAAACATAATACAAATTGACTTAAGCAGTCAGCTCTCAGTGATTAAGGTTCCTCAAGACAATTAAATTTGAGACAGAAAGCAGAGAATGGTAATTCATGATCATTTTTCCCCACGTTTCTCGCCGTCACATTAACCGTGTTATATTTAATAGCATGTCGTCTTTTACGGCGGGGAGCGTACAGATGTTCATAATCATCTAGGTGTCTTAGATGTTCTGCGTACGTGCATCAGGGAGGCTGCTCTGCGTGCAGTGAATGTATTTGTGTGAGCTGGCTGTATTATCTGTGAGGCAGTGATTGAGTGTGGCAGTAAAAAAGCCGCTGAGAAAGACACAGGGATGTGGGATGATTGCCGGGTAGCTTCGCAGAGAGCTGAGGTAATTTCCCTCGCCGCCAACTCAACTCCGTCGTTTGTCAGCCACCACTTGCGCCGCTGGCAGCTATTGTGCCAACAGCAGTCAATCATGCAGCTTATGAATCCGAGCCGCAGTCAATCGCCGTGCTTATGAATCCGAACAGCAGTCAATCGCTCAGCATAGGAATCCATTGACACATCTGCTGGTTCCAGCTGGTCACATGAATACCTAACGGCAGGACACCCTGGAGGCAGGAAGAGATTTATCACAGGGAAAGAAGCACTGTTTGTCCTAAAATGTTCCTTTAAAACAGTGTCTCTAAACATCAGTATTAGGAAGTTTTCAGATCTAAGAATGCACATCAAAACAACATCTTTGTTGAATGAATAAAACAGATTGCTGTGCACGCCCTTGAACGCTAGGAGCCAGTAACATTTCTTGTAAGGATATTTTTAGGTTGCAGAGTCAAGTGTCAGATCTCAGATGAAAAAGCATCAGCTCTCAGGAAGATCTCAGTTGTGTCAGAAAAAAAGTCTCAGGAAAAAAAGGCGTTAGACTTCAGATGGAAACCTCAGGAAAAATGCGTCCTGCTTCTGTCAAAAAAGTCTTAGAACAAAGGGCATCGGACTTCACATGAAAAAGTATCAGCTCTTAGGAAGATCTCTGTTGTGTCAGAAAAAAAAAGTCTCAGGAAAAAAGGCGCCGAAGGCGTCTGCATAAACGGCGTCAGACTCCAGAAAAGAATTTCAGGAAAAAGGCATCAGATGAAAAAGTCTAAGACAAAAAGGAATACTACTCCCAACGAAGAAGTGTCAGGGTGCTTTCACACAAGGCTTGAAAAGTCAAAAGAATAGCCCAGAAAGTTAAAAGAATCATTGGGATCATTGCCCATTACAAACAAGGAACAGGATACAAAAAGATAGGAAAGGCACTGAAAGTTCCTAGAGACACCGTTGGAAGCAGAGTTTAAGATCAAAGTTACAGGAGCAGTGGTTACACTACCTGGAAACATCATGCCATGAGGAAACTGATTCTTGGGCATCATTGGACCTTCCAACAGGACTATGATCCCAAGCATACCTCAAATTCCACCAAGGCTTGGTTGCAGAAGAAGTCCTTGAAGATTCTACAATGGCCATCACAGTCACCTAACTTGAACCCCAGAGAAAATCTCTGGTTTGGATTTAAGAAGGCAGTTGCAGCATGCAGACCCAAGATCATTGTTGCCAAGTCCTCTTATTTTAAGCGACTTTAGACTTGTTTATCTGTAAAGTTGCTTATAAATATTGGTAGTTGCGGGTCGCGTTTTTTTGGGGCTTGTTTCTAAAGTGTAGCTGCTCATTTGGGCTTGTTCCCAGCTCCATAATAGGTTGTCAAGCAGATATTTTCGACTGATGGTGAACTGTAGGAGAGCTACGGGAAAAAATACAACAAAGATTGGGAGAAAGAGAACGGATTAAAAGAATAGGTGCAACCCGTCGTGGGGGGATGACTTGATAGCCCTGTGCAGAATGTGTAAGTGCGAAATACGTGCACATATGTTAAATAATGTTATACATATCTAATGTTAAATAATGAAAAGGTGGTTTGACTCCCTCTTGTGGTCATTGTCCCGAAGCTCAGGGGGGAGAAAAATAAACTGTACCGTGGGTACAGTTTTGCAAAACTGCGCACAGTTTACCAATCTGTCCACATGGAGGTAAATTGGCAATCTGTACCCACAGTTTACATTCCGTCCCCATGGACTGTAAAACCGTGCACACAATTTGTTTATTTTTCTCTCCCTGGAACCTAGGGGGGGCTCAGTAGCAAAAGTCACTTGTTTTGGGCTTGTTTTCACAGGCCTGGTTGCTTATTTGTCTCACGAGATCTGGCAACACTGCCAAGAATGTTACTGGAGGCCATTGCACGTTAGGAATGGGCTAAGATTTGTCAGGGACACTGCCAGAAACGAGTGTTTGGCTATGCATCTTGTTTGCAGAAGGTCATAGAAGCAAAAGGGTGAACTACTAGGTACTAAAGATGCTTACCAATGAAGGGGTTGAATAATTTTGACACTGGATCAGTCATTCTAAATTGCATTTCAAGTTTACCAGTCTGTTAATTTTAAATATAAACCTTATTTGCAATGGGGTTGAATAATTTTGATTGCAACTGTAAATGTTGTCTAGTTCATGGTAAAACTGCTGCTATAGCTTCATCAGAGCTGAATCTTTTACTGATGGCAGCCATTGTTTACAGGCTTGCAGTACAACTAAGCCACACCTCTTTGCAGCCTTGTTCTCCCCAGACAACCCTGATTGGTCAGGAAATTTTCAGACTTGGCACAAATGTTTCAGAGTGTAGCTTTGCACGTTCGATCTGCCTGAGGACAGACATGAAATCTGGCCAATCTATCAACTTTTGCAAGGTTAACATTCATCAGCTCCAATTCCATCATAATATGCTCAGTTTCAGAGGCCATGGTTTTCTGTACACAAACAAGGAGAGGATGAAATCAGACTTAGGAGACCAGCGTTACAGCAGTATGTGAGTGTAAAGATTGTGTAGTTGCATTTCTGTATGAGCACAAATTTCATTTTGTTTCAAAGTATTACCTTGAAAGATATAAAAATTGGTTTACCTTTGTTGTATTTCAGTTCTAAATCAATTAATCATCAATCCTTTTTTCTGTGGGAAACATAAATGGATTTTGAAGTTTTACAATAATCAGTGCATGAATAGGGTTCTAATAAATGTCAGAAAAAGCAGTCCAGTCTGATTTTCAGGCTCGTGTTCACTTTGATGTGTTGACCTTCCTGTTTGAGGATGCCTCCTCTTGAGCCTTCAGAGGAGCCGTAGTTGTTGAGTGAGGTTAATTATGTAGAAATTGGGGTGATAAGCTGAAGAGTGGTGCGTTCCCTGGCCTGGGAAAACTCGCCTCCACCACCTGTTAGCTCCGTCCCGACCTGCCCTCCCCCCCCCCGCCTGCCTGTGGAGGAAAACACAGGGCCGGCTGGCTCCCCGCTGCAGTGGTCTGAGGTTAAATGGATTCCACCCTGCCGCTCTCTTATCATAACTGTCTGCCTTTCTGTCAGAGCAAACCGCAAATGCAATTCCCTAACCTAGGGGTAGACCGACCAAGGCATCTGTTACACTTAATAAAGTGCTGACCTAAATTTAACTCTACACTCTGATACTTATGTGGTCCAGGGGGAGAGAGGGACCAGGGAGAGGGGCTTGCTTTTGTTTATGAGCACAGCTTCAAGAGCCTGTAAATGTCTCTGAAGGATATGAGTTAGAAATGTAACTTCATTTCATCCACACTATATGTGCAGCAATGTCACACACGCTGGGCTAAAAGCAAAAACAAATCTAACATTTAACTATACAGCCAATAAGAAACCATAAGTAGTGTTAGCTTCCTTTTTTAACCTTGAGAGCTTTTAAGAGCTTTAACCTGCGGGCCTCTTGAGTGTTTGGGGTTGGTGTGAAATGATAAATGGCAGAAATAGTTCCGCTGTTTCCCTCAGACCTTGGTTTAGTTAGACAAGAAAAGATTGTGTGAATTGGCTGTGATGGCCTTCCTTGTTCTGTGCATTTTTGAATGTTTTTCTGAATGATAGTCGCTACCTTGAAACAAAGAAACAGAATACAACACAAGAGTACTCCTGAATTTAGGAAAAAAAGAACAAGACAAGTTTAGTTGTCTTAGCTTGGGTTTCAAGCAACTATTATCTTCATTTTTTAAAATTCCACCGTAACTGTGCCATTTAGACTTGAAATTGTCGAAAAGTTTGTTTTTCCTGAGCCAAAAGTGAAGACTTCATCATCTTCAGCTATTTTTCTACAATCCCATTATTGATTCATCATCTTTAGTATTTGCTCACTTCTTGATTTCTTTCTTTTTATACATATTTGTAACATTTTCGCTTTTGGGATCATCAAAGAAATTTTAGTATTAGACAAATATAACCTAAAAAAATACAAAATGCAGTTAAATAATGATTTCATTTATTTAGGGCATAAAGCCACCCAAACCTACTCGGCCCTAACCAGACAATCTGGTAAACCACTCATAGACAGTGTTTGCGAAAGGGCAGAGCCTTTTAAAAAACTCGGAGGGTGATTAGATGAACGTCCTGTACGTCATATTTTTACGGGCCAATCAGAGCAACAAAACACGTGACGTAGCCGCTACCAAGCTGCGCCCCTATCGAAGGAGTAAACTCGGCGACTGTAGACATGTCAGGACACGACTTTTTGAAAAGAAAACAACTCACTGCTGTTCTTTGATCTATTAACAAAGAAATGTCATCAAGTTCTGATAAATCTGGCACTTTATCAGCATCCACGCTAATGTCTTCCGCCATAATTGCATCAGCCTGTTCTCGCTGTTTGCTTATGTCACAACTCTGCCGCGCCTGAAGTGCTGCCCCTCGTCGCTGATTGGTCCTGTCACTTTCTAACCAGGCCCAAATGGTTCAGATGGGAGCTTTGCAAGATGGATTCACCAGTGAGAAACATGGAAATGGGTGTATCCATCTGCTTTGCAAGGTTAACTTGGCCCTATGTGGAAGGTAATTTCCCCTAAACCTAACGACTGGTTGTTCCATCCTTGGCAGCAACAACTGCAAGCAAACATTTGTGACAACTGGCTCAGTTTCCTTCACATCGCTGGGAAGGAAGGAGGAATTTTGGCCCAGTCTTCTTTTCAGTATTGTTGTAATTTAGGGTTTTCCAGAATGAACGGCCTGTTTGAGGTCATGCCACAGTACCTAAATTAAGTCCAGACTTTGATTAAGCCACTTCAAGACCTTCATATTGTTTTTTTATCCATTCAAAGGTGGACTTGCTGGTGTTTTTTGGATCATTTTTCTGCCTCATAACCCAAGTGCTCTGGAGCTGGAGGTCATGAACTGATGGCCGGACATTCTCCTTCAGGATTTTCAGCTGGAGAGTGGAATTCATCATCACCCTGCTCCACTGCTGGTATGATGATCTTTATGAAATGCTTAGTTACTTTAACTCTAGATGTAACAGGATGATCACCTCATCTCATCAGTCCACAGAATGTTTTCCGAGAATTTTTGGGGATCATCGGGATTTTTTGAGTCAAATGTGATGTAAGATGGGTCTTTATGTTATTTTTTGCTCAGCTGTAGTTTTGGCCTTGGAACTCTCCCATGATGCCATTTTTGTCCAGTCTCTTTCTGATTGTTGAGTCATGAACTCTGACCTTAACTGAGTCAAGTGAGGCCTGCAGGTCTTTAGATGTTGTTCTAGGTTCTCTTGTGACCTCCTGGATGAGTCATCGATTCACTCTTGGGAGCCATTTTGGTAGGCCCGCCACTCCTGGGAAGATTCACCACTGTTCCAAGTTTTCTCCATTTGTGGATAACCATGGTGCTCTCACCATGGTTGGCTGGAGTCCCAAGGCCCTCAAGATGGCAACTCTTTCTAGACTGATAGATTTAGGTGACTTTGTTTCTTGTCTGTTTTTGAATTTCTTTAGATGGTGCCATGATGTGTTACTTTGAGATCTTTTAGCCTGCTTCACTTTGTCAGACGGGTTCTATTGAAGGGATTTCTGGATTCAGCAGGTCTGGCAGTAATCAGACCTGGGTGTGGCTAATGAAATCAAACTCAGCTTTCCAGAAAATGTGGTTAATAACAGTTAATTCATGATTTAACAAGGAAGCTTGTGACTTATGTGACTTTTTCACATAGAGGCAGATAGGTTTGGATTGCTTTTTTCCTTCATAAATGAAACCATCATTTAATGATCTGAAATATTTCAGTGTGAATAATATGGAAGAAATAAAGAATTCAGCAAGGGACAATATTAAATTGTGCGTCTGTCCACACTTACATTTTGGACATCCACATTCCCCATTGTTTTGATCTTAATAATTTGCAGAACTGTTGACTTTAAATGAAGTGCCATAAAAAGGTCAGAGTGATCACTGTGGCCGTGACCATGTTTTTTTTTTTTTTTACACACAGTCCTGTGACTATGACTGTGTGTAGTTTTCCAACATTACAGTTACTTTTGAATAGGCTTATTAACAGCTTGTTTGTTTTGTTGTCTGGTTATTCATCTCTGCTATCATTTGACGATGAAGTTATGCTGCTAGCAAGACTCATTATGATGGCTTTTAAAGTGCAGTTCTGAAAGAACACCTCAACAAAGTTATGCCATCATCCTTTGTGAATGACAAGGTTATAATAGTGTCATTAGTTTTTCATTTTCACTTTGTTTTCACTGTTTTGATTTCAGTTTTAGTTGTAATTTGTTTTTTAGTTTGTTGAAGTACTTACTTTGTGAAAACAGTTCATTTTATTCTAACTTTTATAAAAGTTGGCATTACTTTTAGTTTTTCCAGTAATATGGAAACTTTTCATGGGTGAATAGCAAAATAGCAAAAGAAGTATGCACTATACAGTTTTAAAAAATGTTCAGATCGGCTACTCTTCTCAGTTTTTTTTTATTAAAAGTTATTTTTTATTTAAAAAAAAGGACATTCATGATTCCCTGTTATACTGCATCTACGGGCTGATTTTTTCTCAACTTACTAAAGATTGCAGAAATGTTGGACAAATCCTTACTGATGTCAGCCAGCTGGTTACTGAAGAGGCTTTAAAATCCAACCTGGCAGTCGCCACATGAAGGAAACCTGT
Organism: Cheilinus undulatus; assembly: GCF_018320785.1. NCBI lineage: Eukaryota > Metazoa > Chordata > Actinopteri > Labriformes > Labridae > Cheilinus > Cheilinus undulatus. The sequence goes on from NC_054872.1 coordinate 6,640,577, forward strand.
CTCCTGCCAAGTTTGGATCAACCTAAAATCAGATGAAGAGGGTCTGGAAGGTAGAGTTTAATTTTTAGCCTAGTAGCCTTTAGTAGAGCAAACATGATAAAAATGAAAATGAAAAATTGTTTTGTTTTATTAACATAGGAGCAAAATCTGGTCTCATGCAGTGTGTCTATAAAATCATTTACTATAGTTTAGCCAAACTCATTTTTTGGACCACACTGTAAACATTATTGTTTTTGCTGTGTAACTGATAGTGCCTCTGCAGTAAGCCTCCGGTGGACATTTGAGGAACTGCAGTTTCAGCAAACTAGTATTTAAAAAATACATGATTAAGACCGGGCTGTACGGTGGGGCAGGGGTTAGAGCTGTTCTGTGAGGAGTTTGCATGTTCTCCCCGTGCATGCGTGGGTTCTCTCTGGGTACTGCGGCTTCCTCCCACCACCAAAAACACGCCCGTTAGGTTGATTGATGACTCTAAATTGGCTGTAGGTGTGAATGAGAGCGTGTCTGGTTGTGTGTCTCTACATGTCAGCCCTGCGATTGACTGGCGACCAGTCCAGGGTGTACCCCGCCTCTTGCCCAATGACAGCTGGGATAGCCCCAGCTTAATCTGTACTTTGTCTTGATTTAGTCAACAACACAAAAAAAGATCTGACACAGGTAGGATGCAAAAGGAAGGAATGTGGCCATACAGATTTCAAATAATCTCTCTGAACAAACACGACTTTAGAATCAATCAAATAAATCTGGTGGCTATGGATGTCCTCGGCTTGCTGTCTCCTCACCACAGGCTGTCCTGGCATGTGTTATAGTTGTAACAGAAATCATAAACAAGGAAAAAGAATCAGGATGAGGTCCTGGCTGGAATGAAGGTGAAGTTGTCTTTGTGAGCAATGAGAGGTGGTAACATCAGCTGGTGATGCTGCCCAGTCTGCTCGCTCTCATTGGTTATTGTGAGTATTCTGTTAGGGGCATTACCTAGACCAGGGGTCTCCAAAGTTTTTCACTGAGGTCCAAATTCAGAAAAATATAAGGATGTTGGGGCCACTGTAATATCCATAAAATGAAGTATATGAAAGTTTGTAAAACCAATAAAATGCAGGTTAAGATCTGCTGAGAGATTCAGTATGACTAGTTTATCAAGAAACACATGATTTGCAGCTATAAATATTTCTTTATTAGCAGTTATTAATTAGTATGCATGCTGTTAATTATGTTTGGAGGTATTGCTGTTCTGGGACCCCCCTGCTCTTCCACGAGCCTACATGGAAAGTATCAAGCAGGAATGGCACACGCTTCTCCTCGTCCTATGCCGTTAAGGAAAGCATAAGGCAGGAAGGGAAGCAGGAAAAACCCCAGAGCAGAGCAGGCATCAGTGACAACAGAATGACATCGATTAAGGCAGAAGCAGAAGGAAGGAGGAGCTGGGGTGGAGGAGGGTTGCAAAACCAGCTTTTAGAGAGAGCGGCAGAGCTTGGCCAGGCAAAATGAGAGTGATTAGCCAATAGCGTGCTTTCAGGAAATCAGCTTGCCATCAGCTGATGAAGACTTGGGCGAGATCGGCTGTCCTCTATTATCGCTGCGCTTGACTCCATGGCCTGCCTAAACCAACCCTATATGCTTGATTTAATGGCTTACAAGGCAAACAGACAATCATTTCCAGGTTTTTGGCAATGCCAGTCAGGTTTCAGGGCCTAATTTGGCCCTTGCCAATACTATTATTAGTGCTGCTGTTTGCTGCTGTAACCCATCAGGGAGTTAACCTTGCAAAGCAGATGGATACACCCATTTCCTTATTTCTCACTGGTGAATCCATTTTGCAAAGCTCCCGTCTGAACAGTTTGGGCCCCGTTAGAAAGTGACAGGACCAATCAGCAACGAGGAGCAGTACTTTCAGGCGTGGTGGAGTTGTGACATAAGCAAGCAGCAACAAGAGGCCGGTGGAATTATGGCAGAAGAGCTTCGCGTGGATGCCGCTAAAGTGCCAGTTTTATCAGAACTTGTGAATTTCTTTGTTAAAAGAAGAACAAAGAACAGCAGTGAGTTGTTTTCTTTTCAAAAATGACAAAAGTCATGTACTGACATGCCTATGGTTGGTATGGTTGATGTTATTCCATAGTAGTTGGGCATGTGCACCTCAGTCGCGGCTATGTCACGCGTTTTGTTGCTCTGATTGATGTGACAGACAGAACGTTCATCCAATCACAATCCGAGTGTTTTTTTCAAATCCTGTTCCCTTTCCCAAACGCTTAGTATTGAAGGTTTCCCAGTTGGATGTGTGAAACAAATCCATCTGGCGTGTCAGGTTATCAGGGAGTTAGATAGATATTATTATTAGTTTGGTTGTCAGTATGTTAACTATCTACAGTATTGTCTCAAATTAGTCACGAAAAACATCGCTGAATTGTAATTTAGTGATATTGCAATACAGTCAAGCACAAACTCCATGTTCAAATGTGGGCCATATTTTATTTTATCTCTAGAATTTGCTGCAGGTCAGTCAAAATTGGACAGTGGGCTGCATTTGGCCCCAGGGCCATAGTGTGGACACCCCTGACCTGGATGATCCCAGGTCTGGGATGCCACAACATGATTTGGTTCAGTAAATAATCATGTTGACACGACACATTTGAGGATCGTTCAGACAAATAAGCATTTGCGATGAGCCTCCACTCAGGATACACCCCATGATCAATGGGGGAGGAAAATCAGACCTTAAATTGGACTTAAAATCATGTGGCACGCCTTACTTATCAAGCTTTACCAAGAAAAGGCAACTTTGTGCATGAAATAATGTAAGATATTTCACGTGGTATTCTTCTGTAGTGTTTTTTAGTATAAACAGCAATGTTTTAAGTAAAAATTAATTCATAGTTTCCTCTATATATGAATATAAATGTGGCTCAATATATCTAACCAATCATGATGATTTAAAGAATAAATGCTTTTTTTATGAACCAATGTCAGTCAATACCATTCCTTTACTCTAAAATCATGAATTGCCTACCCACAGGTGGGGCTCCTAGACTTCATCTTTAACATGCATCAGTCCACCTCAGGCTACAGCCATCAGAACCAGGCTCTGTTAAACATCATAGAAATGTTATATTTTAAAGATGCAATAAATATTTAAGGAAATCTTTGATTTTCTAAAATAATTAAGTAATATTTGGAAATTAAAAAATCATGCACCATCCATGGTAATCAGTGTAAATTTTTTATTAATTATTGAGAGTCATAAATATATAAAGATGTATAAGTTCTGCAGTAGATATTCCGCTTTCATTCATAAAAAAGACTTTTATATTCCTGAATATCAATAATTAAATCAGCTGCAGCCGTTCACGCTTCATTGAGGGAGAATAATTGTGGGATCCGTGGTGTGTGTTCAGCATATTTCTGGTTATGTCATCACTGAAGATGGTTTCTCTCTGCTACAAGTCTCAACTAACTTGAAGCCTGATCCCGGCGTTTACCCTTCATGTGATCTTGACTGCAGAGAGCAGAGAGAGAAACCTGCAGAGGAACGAGGGCAAAGAGCCTCCACTCTGCCGTGTAGATTTACTGATCTGTCACGACTTTATGTGGTTGAAATGGAAAAGAGAATTGGGCTATGTTTACAGCACCATAAACCTTTCTTTTAAACCCAAGGACTTGGCCACCCTGAAACTGTGGTGTAGCACCCATAAAGCTGAGGCTAACGCCGTCTTTTAAATCTGATGAAACATTTATCGATTCTTTTTAGATCTTGTTTTATTTGCTCCTCCATTCCCACCTCTGGGTTAATAGAAGCGAATCAAAAGGACAGCAGAGATACTGAGGATGGTGAAGGTTTGCATGCTAACTGAACGGGAGAGAAAAAAAAATAAAAGAGAGCTGCAGGGAAGAAAGTAAGAGTTTGATGTCTTAATATTGGTGAAGAACTTTCTGCAGACTAGAAGTGAGGATAAATCGTCTTTGACAAAACAATATAAAAGCTTGAAAGTTTTCTTTCTTTTGTGCTTGGGATGCATTTGAAGTCTCCAAAAATATACTCCACTTTTAAAGTACTGGGTTCACACAAGGGCCTTAGCATTTGTAATAGGTTGGCCCTATTCTGCAAAAAAAAAAAAAACCCTGCCCAACTATTAACATAAAAGGACAAAATACCCAAAAAAGAACACAAAAATTACATGAAACATAAACACTATAGTGTTAATGATGTTAGCACTTGATGTTATAGTCCCATAAAGGAAGTCAATCATCACAAACACACTGAAAAGCTAGTTTTTTTTAAGGCTTTTATGTATAATTATAGTTATTATTATAATTATAATAATACAACCAGTGTTTGAATCTTACAGTGGCTTCTGGAGAGTCTTATTTTCTGATGTGCACCCTGTCGTTCTAAGTCACATCCACTGCACGTACAGATATCAGTGCAGTGTGGTCAACATCAGAGTTCACAGTCATTCTGCCTTTTCTGCAGCAGCGAGTCAGTAACCTGCCGTTAAGGCACAATAACAATTTAAATGACATGTAATTCTGGGCCTTATTTCGGAGCAATGCTGCCATTATGAATGACCACAACAACAGACAAACAGATGCAGAATTTTGTCAGCCAACTTTGATGGTTTCCGGTGTATATTTGGTCTACGATCTGGAAACTAAAATTTAATATCAAGTATTTTCAGCACATGTGCTCAGCTGATTCTAAATACTAAAAGCCATTGTCTCTTCAAACAACATTTCCCCTGACATGCTGAACCAGTTCTTTGCTCGTTTCGATCATCAGAGCAGGAACCTGGACTCCCACCCCGCACCATCTAGGGAGGATGACCCTGTTAGGCTGCAGCAGCACCAGGTCAGAACCATTCTACGCAGTGCCAACGCGAGGAAAGCACCTGGCCCAGATGGTGTCCTGGGGCGCATACTCAAGTCAAATATGTGGGCTCATGACATCATGAGCTCACATATTTGCCCCGCCCACATGAAACCAAGCCAGGAAAGAGGTGAAGAACTTTCTAACAAGGATTGTGCACGTTCTCTGAAGAAAGAAAGCTCAAACCTTGAGAGTACATTGATTTTAATGAATCATTTATAATAAATGATCCATATTAAAATAACAACTGACAGTGAAACATAAAAGTAGAATCCGCTTTCTTGTATTTTCTCAGTTAAATGAAAAGATGTACTCTATGATTTAAAATAAAATAATTTTACATATAATACAGTTTCATATACGTATAGATATTTTTTATTTTGAATTTATACATATATATATATGTGTGTGTGTGTGTGTGTGTGTGTTAATCTGATCATTTGAGCTTTTTATGCTGAAAACTAGCACAATTCTTGTCTACTGGATTGAATGATCTTGCGACTTGCCTCTGGAACCATGGCAGCAGCCAGCCAATCTCCTGTCATATATTATGTTTGTGCAAAGTGATACTTGAATTTGGATCACACATCGACTTATCAAAACTGATGTTATCAATGTGCTTGTTAGGCCGAAAACTTGTGTATTTTTCGTCTACTTGTATTTCCTTATGTGGCGGACTTGCCTATCTTGATATGGCGGTGAAACACGGAGAAAACAACGAAGAAGACGTTCAGTTCAAATGACTCCCTGTATTAGAAGATAACGGTTGAACGATAAAGCGAACGATAACAATTATGGATTCATCAAGAGGAGGACAACATGGACTGGCTCTCCTTCAGCTAGAACTTAAGGTATGCATGTAACAGCATAAATTATATTAAATCGAATGCACACACTAGTTTTCCAGAGGGCCAGTGTTCTTCTTGAGCAGTTTTAGTTTTTTAGTTGGTGTTGTAATGCTCTACTATTACAGAAAGGTGGATACATTGAGATGTACCGCTCCATTTCCTCACTGCTCTGCAGTAGCAATGAGTCCAGGTGCTAAAGATGTTTTAATATCCTATGCTGAGGTTTGAAAGCAGAACAGAGGAGGCTGTTAAAGTGCTACAATGCTGAAGAACAAGTCCTTGGAGAAGAACAAGCCATAAAACTTGCCTTTTTGCAGTGCCAAACTCATTCTCACTTGAAGAACAGTCTAATCTTTTTACAAAAAGAATTTTGATTAGGCAAAACTTATTTTGCAATCCCTGTGAAATCACGATGCATATCGTTCTGTTTCCTTTAGCTCAAACTCTTTTAAAGGAAGAAGCAAAGATAAGGAGCAAATGCTCCCCTGTTGATAAACGTCAGGATTCACGTTGTTGACGTGTAAAACTACATGATGATGTAAGAGCATTTCTGACATGCTAGTCTTTTTGTATTGTGGTTGCTGTGTGTCGAGGATGCAGCATTAATTATGTCACACAACAAGGGTGTTTATCGTTCCCAACGCTCAAAATCAGGCCTGAATTTCTCCAGACTTTTATGGCCTTAAATTTCAAATTTTCAGATTTAAGACTTTTCAAGGAATCCTGATCTCCAAATCAGTCCAGATCAACACTTTGATTCTCTGTTGATTTGGATATTGAAATGGAATTTACTAACTAAAACAAAGTTAATATTTTAAACCTGCCTAGTGACTCAATGCATAGCATCATCATAGCTGAACTTTATGTGGAGTTTGCTGCCATCAGTCAGTGGTATGTGCTGTACCAGTATCTCACTTTTTCACCTCATTTCAGTTCCTAAAAGCACTCATAGTCTTTCTTTGTCTGACTCATCTAATACCATTTGCATGCACACCATGCCGTCTGCTCTATTTTCCTTTCTTATTCTGTGTGAATAGAACAGGAGAGGAAATAGAGCCGTCTGAGGAGGTTTGTTATGAGAAAGAGACAGGCAGGATCGGGCTGTTAATTTCAGGAATTTCAGAATGAGGTTTAGTGCTTCAGACAATTTACATCCCCAGGTCGTCTTACCCTCATTTTCATTTTATTGTAACATCTTCACAGACTTATATATCATGTTGCAGACACTAATAGCAGAGCTAAGGCCAGAGTCCCTACAGCGAGCCGATGGGAGATTTTTGTTTTCATCTAATAGGCCGCTATTTCACAAAGTTTAATCATTTTATGAGCAGTTTTTCTTCCCAGACTTTATATTTTATGTCTGAAATGTTTTATTAAAATAAGGATTAATCTAAAAAAACACTCAGTACAGCATAGATCACTCTGAAAATGAGTGATTATTTACCTCCTGTTGCTCCATCTTGTTGGAGAATAAAACAAGGTGCTTATTACTCTCTGCCACCTTTTGTTCCTCCTCTCAGTCATCAGTACCAGCCAGCTATGCACACTGAGTTCCCTAAATAGACTGACAGCCTTTTTCATTAAGCCTGAGTCCTATAAGTTAAATTCCTCCTGAAGTACATCAGAGATGGAGGAAGGCGATGCTTGACTTCCTTACTGTTTTGAGATCCAAAGAACTGAAATAAGGAAGGGACGATGGAGCCGCTTTGGTCCATCTGTGCGTTCATCTGTCCGTCACATGAAACATCCCGCCAGATACTTATATGATCAGTCAGGAATTATGTGTATCATTGTCTTATTCCAGTAATTTCCATGAGGATCGGTCTATGAGGAGTGTGCAAACTTCAGTGTAACTGTCAATGGATCACAAATATTAAAGGGATGTGTGTGTCTCATCAAACTGGGGGGACCGTCCGTCTCCTTGTGGTGTTTTGGCGTTAAATGGCGCACGGTGTGAATGAGCCATTCCAGGGTGAGATGTTTGCTGTTTTTGTTTCACTACTGAATTCTCCAGCTTTAGGTGTTAATTGCTTTGGTGCATTTTGGCAGATTTTTTATGGAGATCATTAAATTTTGATCATAAAGTGAGAACAAACTCATAGGTCTTTAGTGTCACCTCTTGATGAGGCTCCACATAAAATCAGCTGCTGTGAAAGAACAAGCTTGTTTTTCCTCACATTAAAATACATGAAAATGTTCAATTTTAGTGTTACTGAATATAAATGGTGGATAGTTTTTATAACTAATAATAAAAAATATGTATATAAGACCCACACTGCTCAGTGTAGTGCAGTTAAATTTATCTACAGCATCAAAACATGAATTAAAAATGGACTCTGCAAACAAATATGCTTAAATTCAATGTTCTTAGCTTGGTAGAGGTGTATTACTCACCTGATAAAGAAGATGAAACTTAAACACTCCCCCCTCTACCTTATCATATAAAGCAGGGGTGTCAAACTCAAGGCCTGGGGGCTCAATCTGACCCGTGGTACAGTTGTATCTTAACCTTGCAAAGCAGAGGGATACGCCTGTTTCCTTGTTTTTCACTGGCAAATCCATCTTGCAAAGCTCCCGTCTGAACAGTTTGGGCCCCGTTAGAAAGTGACAGGACCAATCAGCAACGAGGGGCAGTACTTTCAGCTGCAGCAGAGTCGTGACGTAAACAAGCAGCAGCAAGAGCTGGTGCAGTTATGGAGGAAGAGATGCTGCTAAAGCGCCAGTTTTATCAGAACTTGACGACATTTCTTTGTTAAAAGAAGAACAAAGAACAGCAGTGAGTTGTTTTCTTTCTTTTCAAAAATGACAAAAGTCGAGTACTAACATGTCTATAGTCGCCGTGTTTCGCGTTATTCCTCAGCAGCTCAATTGTGGCTACGTCACGTGTTTTGTTGCTCTGATTGGCCCATAGAGATGTGACAGACAGAACTTTCACCCAATCACACTCCAAGTTTTTTTTCAAAGCCTCTGCCTTTACTCAAACGTTTCCTATTGAAGCTTTCCCATCTGGCTGTCAGGTTAGTTGTATCTGGCCAAGATCATATGATCTTACTATTATAACTGGCCCACCGGTACGAGATCTGCAGATTTCCTCCAGCATGAAAATGTAAACTTAACCATGATGATTTAAAATATCTTTGTTAAATTACAAAAATCAAAATAAATAAATAAATAAATAAAAAAATAATGAGTAAAAATAATCAGGTTAAAAAGTCAGGAGGGTTGGAAAAGAAATTAATGTTGTGAGTTCATATTTTCAATTTTGCATCTCATGATTCTGACTCAAACTAATGACTTAGACTTTTTGTTAATGTTTTGACCTTTTCATATCATCTTTTAACCTTAAGAGATTCACAATTTTAAATTCAAAATCATATTTTTACCTTTTACACCTTTGATTTTGACTTTCTCATATAATTGCGTTTTAAAAACATTATTTTGCCTTTAAATTTCATGTTTTGTCCTTTTGAACAAAAAAGTCTGACTTTTTAATCTCTGACTTTGAGCCTTTAAAGTTAGCTTTATTTTTTTTTTAATCATATTTTACTTCTGGTGAAAGTGAGGTTGACAGTTTATGGTTAATTGTTGACCTTGTTTGTCTCTTATGTTTGCCCAAATTCAGAGTCTAGTCCGACTCTCAGGACGTCTGACTGGAGCAAATCTGGACTTAATATGAGTTTGACACCCCTGATATAAAGTTTATAGAAAGCCTCAGGTGTGTATATCCATATGTAATGTACAGTGCATTCAGAAGTATTCAGATTCAACTGACACTCCCTAGAACGGCCACTGTCCAATCCAAGGTTAGCAACCGTAACTATGCGCTGGAGGCCTGACAAGCCTTCAGCAGACGCTGGTGTACTGAAGCAGTGAGCTCACAGGACCTCCAAATTTTTACTGTTGAGTGTTGAATTTTTCACTTTCACAGAACCAAAAAACAAAGAGGAGAGATGTGAGATATGAATAAAACAGTGTGGAGGACTGAGACAGCACGGACAGCTGCAGCGATTTAGTTTGTTTAGCAAATGGCTAACGTTAACACATGCATATTAAAAGTGAACTCAACATTAGCTTAAAACGTAATCATATTGTAAGATATTTTGCTGAATAAGAGCAATGCTTTTTCACTGTTTGTCTCGATGAGTCACATGTTTCTGTCCACGTTCTGACGCGAGTCACAGACCATAAAAACTGAGCCTGATAGTAAACCTGAGCTGTAGTTTCTCTGTTACAGCCCAGTTACACAGAAAACACATGATCAGACCATGAAAATGACTATTACAAGTCATTATTTCATCTATCTGAATGTTATTAATTCAAACAAACATGATGAAAACCATGATCTGCTGTTTCTTACATATATAGTCTGTTACACCACATGCTGCAGCATTTCTAATATAAAAACCAGCACTCAGCTTCACTTAGATTTAAATAACAACCCCCAAAGAAAACACCAACAAACTGTTACAAAAAGTAACAATTCCTCTTCCCTAGAAACGCCTTGAGGGCTTGACTGGGATAGTCATTACAATCTGATAACGTTCTTATGGAATGTAAATGTAGTTCAGAACTCCAGTCAATAGGACAAATGAGCAACAGGACATAAACTAGTCCATTCTGCTTTTTAAACAGATGTACCAAAGTAAAGGCATGAAAACGAGGGAGGCGGAGAGTCATCTTTGATTGGACGAGACATTTACACCTGCCCACTCACCATATGCAGGTAGATTTCAGCCGTGGCGGGTAACAGTGTGAATTTAACTTTGCCTGGGCTTGTCTGTTAGCATCAGTGTTTCTGATTTAGATCAGGGGTGTCAAACTCAAGGCTCAGGGGCCAAATCCGGCCTGTGGAACAGTTAAATCCGGCCCGCAAGATGATCTCATATTTGCGTTATAACTGGCCCGTCAGTTAGAGGTCTGCAGATTTCCTCAAGTATGAAAATGTAAACGTATCCTTGATGATTTACGATATCGTTGTTAAGTCACAAAATAGTAAAAATAGCAAGAGTAAAAATATTTAGATAAGAAGTCAGGAATGTGGGAAAAGAAATTAATTTGTGTTTCAATTTCACATTTTCAGTTTTGCATCTCACAATTAGAACTCAAACTTAAGATTTTGACTTTTAATTTCATACTTTGAGCATTTCAACTCATAATTGTGACTTCTCATATAATATTGTGAGCTTTAAGAATCATAATTCTAATTTTTAAGTGACATTTTAACCTTTTTAACCAATTATTTTGTATGTATCTCATATATTCAACTCCAAACTTTGACTTCATCCCATAGTTTGACCTTTTAGACTCACAATTTAAAATGTGCAATCATATTTTGGCTTTAAATTTCATAATTACAATTTTTTTTTCAAATTTTGACCTTTTAAATTCATGATTTTGACTTCTTTCTAATATATTTGCTTTAAAAACAAAACAATTTCAATTTCAATTTCATGTTTTGAACTTTTTGAACTAATAAATTTACTTTTCTCAGATTGTGAGCTTTTAAACTTATCTTTTTAACTTTTTAATTTTTTTTTTATATTTCATTACTGGTGAAATGAGATCGACAGTTTATGGTTAAAAAGGGGACCCTGTTAGGCCCTCAGGTTAGACCTGAATCCAGAATCCGGCCCTGCTGTGACTGAGTTTGACACTCCTGATTTAGATACTTCCCTGATAGCATCAACTTGTGGGGTAAATGTGGCATTTATCTGGCACTTTTGGCAGGATTGTGGCATGGCAAAATGTCTGCAGTCCAAACAGTAATCTCATACGCTTTGCCAGACTTGGAAGGAGTTTCTCCTCTGGGAGTCTTATGTAGTTGAAGCACTTGGCCCAAATATTAGTTTAGACTTTTGGGCCATGTGTGGTGTATCAGTGGCATTCATGACATGAGGTGCATCTCCGCCTCATCATCCAGAACTGTTGCTGCCCTCCTGTTTTGAAGGTGCAGGTGGTCACAACTTGGCCTTCATATTTTCTGCCACGTCACAAATGCAAGAGCTTAAAACTAACATGAAAGCTAACATGAAAGTGACAAGTCATGCCGTGGCATCGATACATAATATGACACACACACAAAAAAGGAAAAAAAAATCTAGAAAGTACCAATTTATAACTTCTCTTTTTTGGCAAAACTGCAAATAGCCACAAGAGAAGGGCAAAGAGATGTTTGGGTTTCTAACCCCATATTAGGACACGTACATGAGTCTAGTTCAGTGAAATATGACCTCGCCTTGACCTTTTCTAAAATATTTTACTGTTTGACCTGCGGCACAGAATATGGAGTAAAACTTTGGCAGATGGCTTGTGTCTTTCGACTTATTTTTAAAGATTTAGTTGGTAAAAAAGTCCCACAATCCTTTGAGAATCAGACCCCAAGTTTTCCCCCTGCCTCTGGTTTATTGTGTTTGCAGCACTGACCTCTCTGCTTACTTCATAGAAATTTTGATTAAGCCACTGCTTTTGCTGCACAGGCATTTTCCTCCCAGCTGCATTGATTGCTAATGTTAATCAATTTCACTTCCATTCCTTAATGCTATTTTGGTCCAGCATATTATGTCTGTGTGTGTTCTGCTTTCTCAGGCGGTGCCATGAAGTTGATTCATGATAATTAAGGTCCCATGAACACACAATCCATCTGCAACTGTTTGGATTCACAACATACACCAGAGACTCCATTAATTATCCAAATCCATTTATCCTGTGTGGGGAGCGAGAGCTTATCCCAAAACTCAGTGGGCGAGAGAGACAGTACGCCACCGACTGCTCGCCAGTCTATCACAAGGCTGAGAAACATAAGAGACATCTTTTATTACGATTTCTGGACTTTTAGGGTGATTTTTTTTATTTTAAGGATTGTGATTTTGGAAATAGATGCTGAGATAAGTCATATGTGACCGAAGCCAGATAAAGTTCCTGCAAGTCGGCATTCTGGTGGTTGAGAAAAATGGATCCAAAGTCATTTTCTTCAAAATGATCATTTTTCATTTTTTTTCTCATTTTGTGCAAGTCCGACATTTAAACTACTCATCCGATGAAAAAAGTAACACAAATGTGACATTTAAAAGCATTCATTTTGTGTTTTAAAATGCCCTGTTTTCAGAGTTTCAGCGGGGAGATTGAAGGGAGGGGAAAGCGAAATTGCTGGGTGATAATTGGCCACTCAGTCTGCCATTGTTCCCAGTTTTGTCCATTGAGATGTCCAATAACAAATACCGCATGGCTCAAACGCCACCCCTCCCCCAGCACATAAGAACAGCTGTTTCTAGTTATCACCTTTATCACAAGCCTCAAAATGCACCCTGCAGTGAAGAAAAGTAAGAGATGATGAAGAAGCGGCAAGAATTATCAACAGACTTGGGACAACTTCAGGATCCCCTATGGATTTCCTATGGGAATATTTCTACTCAGCCTCCCAGGGAAAGTTTATTCTAGGGTGCTGGAAAGAAGGCCCTGGTCGACTGTTGAACCTCGGATACAGGAGGAACAGTGCAAACGTGTCCTGGCTGTAGGACAGCAGGCCACGTCTTCACCCTTGCAGAGCATCTTGGGTGATGATGGGAGTTTGCTAATCCACCTCAGCTAAAGACCTCTAGCAGGCAGCTGAGTACAAAGTGGTCAGGATGAGGGTCAGCACCTACGAGTCCGAGGCCATGGTTCTCTGCTGGAAAGCACTGGATGCTTCCTCTGAGTGGGGAGTGAGTCTCTGCCTCAAGTGAAGGAGTTCAAGTATCTTCGGGTCTTGTTCACAGGTGAAGGTATAGGGGAGCATGAGTTTGACAGGCGGGGTGCTGGTCTATTGTGGTGAAGAGGAAGCTGAGCCAGGGGGCAGAGCTGTAGATTTACAGGTCTATCTCCCTCCCAGCCCTCACTTATGGTCTTGAACTCTGGGTAATGGCCGAAAGAATGAGATCACAGATTCAAGCGGCTGAAATGAGTTGTCTCTGGAGGGTGGCTGGGCTCAGCCTTAGAGATAGGGAGACCAGACATCCAGAGAGAATTGGGAACAGAGCCACTGCTCCTTTGCATCGAAAAGAGCCAGTTGGATTGGTTTGGGATCTGAACAGGATGTCTCCTGGGCACCTCCTCTTGAGGGGGATAGGGCCTCAGGGGAAGACCCAGAATGGGCTGGAGGGATTGTATATCCTGTCTGGTCTTGGAACACCTCAGGATCCCCCAGAAGGAGTTGGAAACTGTGAGTGGGGAGAGATGGGTTGACTTGCTCAGCCTCCTAACACCACGACCGTGCCTTAGATAAGCAGAGAAAGATGAATGGATGACTCCCAGGGAGCAGACGGTAAATAAGGCCCAATAATTCTTACATGGCTAAATGACCTCAGTTACTTTTAGTATCTAACTTCATTCGTCACTCCTGCATTTACATAAAAAAGTATTTAGACATTTGAGTTGCTTGAGAAACCAGAGAAAACAAACATTTTTGATAGCTGGTATTTTGAAGTGAACCAGACAGGTGTTAGTCAAACCAGTGATTGCTCCAACTCACCTGTCCTGATGAGCCATGAAGGGCACAGGAAATGCAGCTTTTTGGCTTCCAAAGCTCTGGCAGTTTGAAAGATGTGATCAAAAAGAAAGTCAAAGATACCTGCATAGTACTGAAAAATTCACACCTGTAACTAACATCCTCCTAAAATAATTGTCCTCTATTTTCCTCTTCTGCTGCTTTTGTTTGTAATTATCTTCATCCATAATTTTGCCCGTATTGTTTCACTGTAATCGGTATGCAAATGTGACAGCAGTTCAAAATGAAGTTGTATAATTTGTTTCCAGAAAGGTTGATTGGGACATTAATTATTGTGGGTTGAACAAAATAAAGCGGTCTAAATTGAGGATGTAATTATGAGCAGTCCCATAATAGACTGTTTTAATGACACTGAGTGGATTTTGGCAAGCGCCTGTGAATGTGCATCATAATTACACCATGAAAACACCAAGACAAGGCCTGTTTACTCTGAACTCTCAAGATGACTTGCATTATATATCAATTTAAGTAACACTGACTTGTAGCACTGTGCTTCGCTGAAAGAGCTCATAGAAGATGTGAGTTCCTGCTGTTTAGAAAATTGAACTCTTTCAGCCTTGCTCCCAAACATGCAGGTCTGTCACGTGTCAATCCACTGATTTAATCTGGACTGCCTTTTTTTTTTTTAAACATACTGAATGGTTTATCAAACATTCACAACCTCCAGGGGCAAAATTAGCATATGTACATGATAAATGTTGTCCTTCTTAACACCAGCGTGTTAGTGATGTTGCTGTGAATAATCTTGAAGAGACTGTGTAGGCGGGATAAACTCTGCACAGACAAGCATTACAGAGAAGCTAGTGCGTCTGCAGATATCTGCCTTGTTCTGTGCTTATGTATCATTCTTTATGGAATACAAACCCTGGATCCAAAAAAGTTAGGACACAATGTAAAATGTTAATTAATACAAAATAGTGATTTACAGACACTTCTCAATGTATTCAGTTGAATACAGCATAGACAAGGTATGCAGGGTCAAAACTGCCAAAGCTGGGCAAACACTTTCAAGCTGACCATACGACAGTCATGGCAGAATGTCAACTCATACTGTGTGACTGAATCGCTTACAACACACGACCATCGCGCATGATTTACGTGCTCACACTATATGGTCCAATGATCGTGCTTGACATGAGTGCTCACATCGTACGAGTGAAGTCGGGACGGACTGTGACAGAAATCCGCAGAGTTTCCTTTTAAAAAGTCTCTCACACTGAGGGTGAAGTATTTCCAGTCATATTCTCTCGCTCCCCCTCTATCTCTCCTGGTTTCTCTCTCTATCCTGGACACACAAACAGCATCACCATTCCTGTCAGCTGCAGGTTTGGAGGTAGGAATATTTCCTACTTGTGAAGGCTATTTTCTTAATCATAGCGGGGGTGGGGGCATCAGAATGTTGTCCGACCAGTCAGGAGCAAGTCAGCGGGTCATAGTTGAGCTGTGGTTGACCATCGTACCCCCCTGTACACGGCACAAAAAATAATGCCCGATCTGACTGAAAGTCAACCCAACTGCAAAGTGAGTTGTGCAACTCAAAATTCGTGGCTGAATCAGTGGAAATCCGCACTGTGTATACCCGGCAAAGCATTATCGAATTTCTGAAACATGCATCTTGAATATGATGGCTGCACTACATTCAAAGAAGTTTGGACAGAGGCAAGAAAAGACTGTGTTAGTCGTGTAATGCTCCACAGGTTAGTTAAGTGGTGATGGTACCATGAGTGGGTATAAAAAGTCTTAATGGTTACAAGTCAGTATTGCTCCTTTTTCTTCCTCCCAGAATTG
The DNA here is from genome assembly GCF_018320785.1 of Cheilinus undulatus. Taxonomy (NCBI): domain Eukaryota; kingdom Metazoa; phylum Chordata; class Actinopteri; order Labriformes; family Labridae; genus Cheilinus; species Cheilinus undulatus. The sequence continues at coordinate 6,656,613 of NC_054872.1, forward strand.
TTTGAGGAGTGGGAGACATTTCTTTCGCCTTTTCTGGGTTTTCCTCGTGTATTAATCATTCATCCCATAAGTGGTTCCTTTCAGTTCCCTTCCATGACTTTTGATGAGTTCCTTTTGCTTGAAATGTTCAAATTTCGCGACAGTGGGTCTTGCTTTGTTGTTTTGTTGTGGCACCAATTCGGTGGACCAGATGAAAGGTGATTTTATTGCCGGTTTCAGTTGTAAGTTGAGAGCAGATTGCATGAATTCTTTTATTTTTTTGCTTCGGGTTATCTTGAGGTTGTCCTGGTATTCCTGAAAAAGTGAGACTGTCGTAAATGCTGCAGCTCTACTCTCGTTTGAGATTGTTTAAACTTGTGCTGTGAGTGTTCTGAGCCAGTGTTTGAGTGAATTCGAGACTGGCATTTAGTTCCTTGGTTCCCAAGGTTGACAGTTTTTGGTTTATGGACTCGAGTACACTGATCTCAATGGTTGTAGTTCCGTCCTTGTCTGTTTTGATGGACCAGTCTGGCCGGGGTTGTTTCTGTGGTGGACTAATGATGCACAGGTTGCAGAAATATTTGACCACGAAGTGCTCAATCTGATCCAGAGTTTTAGGTAGTAGATTGGAAGAGATGTTTGCTTTATTCTTCTCTAATGAAAGTACGCCACCATGATGGATCTCCAGTTGTCTCACAAGGTTTCCCATCTCACGCCGTCATCACACACTTGTGAGTTTACAATCAAAAGTGTTGCAAGGTTCTCTATTTTGTAATAGACTGCATGGCAAATAATAATAATGCAACAGTCAACTGAAACTGCGACAAATTTCGCCTTGCTCAGTTTGTAATATCAAAATATTTAGAGAATCTGGAGAAATCTCTTCACATAAGGGGTATGACTGTAAACCAACACTGAATGACCTTCAACTAATCAGACAGCACGGCATCAAAGATCATCATCACTCTGGGATGAATATTACAATGTGTGCTCAGGAACACCTCAGAAAACCATAGTCAGTTTACACAGTACGTCACTGCATCTACAAATATAACTTTAGACTCTACCATGAAAATTGACCGCCTTTTATCAGCAACACCCTGAAGTCCCGCCCACTTCTCTAAGCCTGAGCTCTTCTGAGATGGACTGACCTAAAGGGGAAAAGTGTGCCAAAGGCTGATGAGTCTGATGGGATATAACAGACATAGTGTCCTCCAGGCTAAAGAGTAAAAGGACTATCCAGACTGTTATCAACTCAAAGTTCAAAAACCAGCATCTGTAATGTGTGGGAGTGTATGGTCACCTGCACATTTGTGACGGTGCCATTAATACTGAGAGGTAAGTATAGGTCTTGGATGAACAAAAGCTTCCATCCCTCCTCAGCTGGGGACCTTCAACAAGTGCTGGGGTGGTTTGGTCTCTGCTGGAAAATGATGGATTGCTCCGCTTCAGGTGGAAAGTGAGTCCCTACCTCAAGTTAAGGAGTCTGAGTATCTCAGGGTCTTCTTCAAGAGTGAGGGTAGAATAGACTGAGATTTACAGGCAGATTGGTGCAGAATCAGCTCTCAAGGCAAAGCTCTCAATTGACCAGTCAGTCACTGTTCCAACCCTTACCTGAGGTCATGAATTTTTGGATGAAAGAATGAGAAGACAGTTAAGGGAGCTCGAAATAGAGCTGCTGTTCCTTTATCTTGAAAGGAGCCAGTTGGGGATGGACGGGCTGCACGGCAGCGCAGGGGCTAGCGCTGTTGCCTGGCAGCAAGAAGGTCCCTGGTACGCTTCCCCGTCAGGGCCTTTCTGTACAGCGTTTGCATGTTCTCCCCTGCATGCGGGGGTTCTCTCCGGGTACTCTGGCTTCCTTCCACCACCGAAAACATGCTCGTTAGGTTAATTGGTGACTCTAAATTGGCCGTAGGTGTGAATGTGAGATGTGAGCGTGCCTTGTTGTCTGTCTATATATAGAATGGATGATGGATATGCATCCCTCTATCCACTAGAGATAGGATCTAAGGCTCTTTGAAAGGAGCCGGAACGTGTGGATCCGTTCCTTTCAAGCTTCAAAAAACTGGCTCATTTTATATTTTATTATTTAGGACACTAGCCAGGGAGTAACTCATTTTATCCGTGAAATAATCACTGAAAGGATAGGGAACAATTGAGTCAAAATCATTCAAACATAGACATCCCACAAATATACATTCTATTGTTGATAAAATCACTGAAAACGTCTAAGAAATTTAATAAACAAGAGAAAAATATAGATACCACATACTGCAGTAGTTCTGTACTGTTAGTATTTCATGCATGTATGTAGTAAACCTGAGTGATTTTAGTGCAAATGTTAGAGAAAACATTTCACACAAAAAAATTTTAATTAAAAAAAAACGCAATACTTTTACAAAACAATATTTTAAGTATTAGAAGAATAGATAAAACTATAATAAATGAAAGAGAAATGTACATACAGCCTAGTACAACCATTATTTACACTGCAATTCACTGGTGACCTGTTGGAGTGCATAGCTACTTTGTAAAAGAGTTAAACCCTGCAGAAGACTCCTGAACTGTCCATAGGTGTATAGTCTTCTCACTCTGTGGAATAGCAAAGGAGGTGCTTGTGTGTGCATCTGTGTGAAACATAGGGCTAAAAAAAAAAAAATGAACGGCTCACAACTGTGAATTGGCTCTAGTTGTTCGAGTTAAAGAGCCGTTCAAAAGATTCGGATCGTTCATGAACGTCACATCTCTACTATCCACTAGGTTGCCCCTAGTCATTTCAGTCCGACAATGCTGAGCCACATTCTTCACAAGTTACAAAAGCATGACATTATTGAGGGACGAGACGGGCCTGTATGCAGTCCAGACTTGTATCCCATTGAAAATGTATGGAAGCTTATGACACACTAAATATTACTACAGAAACTCTGTATTGTTGTAACCTGACATGCCAGATGGATTGGTTTCACAGATCCATCTGGTAAACCTCTCATACACAGTGTTTGGGCAAGGGCAGCAGCTTTGAAAAATAAACTCGGAAGGTGATTGGATGAATGTTCTGCCTGTCACATCTTCAATCATCGTAGCCGCTACCGAGGAGTAAACGCAAACCATGGCGACTGTAGACATGTCCGTACAAGACTTTTGTCGTTTTTGAAAAGAAAACAACTCAATTCTTTTCTTAGTTCTTCTTTTAACGAAGAAATGTCGTCAAATTCTGATAAAACTGTCGCTTTAGCAGCATTCCACCATAATTGCACCAGCCTCCTGTCGCTGCTTGCTTACGTCACTTTCTAACCAAAGCGGTTCAGACGGGAGCTTTGCAAGGTTAATAGACTTCTGCTTGTGCAGGAAATATCAAAACACATTGTCATCACGTTAACTGCCAAAAGCATTAGCATTGAGCTAGAATATCACTCATTATAACAGTGGCATAGGCAAACAAACTGCAGAAACCACATCCTGTTTGACTGCAGTCTTCTTTCTGCTTGTTTTCCAGGCCTGCCTCCTCCTCCTTTGTAATCACATGTGTCATGATGATTGCTCAAATACACCTGTGTAGTAAACATTTCAAAATTAAGTACACACAGAATGATGTACCTTAAGTGGAAAAGATTTGTTACATTTCAGAGATGTAGACAGTGACTGCCTTTAATGTTAAGATAGCTTGCAGCAGACATCTATAGAAGCACTCAGACTCATTAGTGATGTATCCAGGGATCATGGGGCTTTTCAGGTCTCAAAACATCAGCTAGGACTCCGCCACCACAGGTCTTACCAGGATATTTGGCACTCCAGGTCCTGGTCTCAAAGTGTCCCAGGCTTCCCTGATTGGCTTCAGCATGCAAACATTCAGGTACATAAAGAATGTTGAACCTGTCGAGTTTCAGTGAAAAAGACTGAATAAATGTGAAAAATGCCTTTCATGTTAAAGTAAATAGAGGGTCTGTTTTTGTTCTTATCTGTTTTTTCCGGTTTGTGAAGTTTTCTTGTATTTATTTTCCATCTGAAATGTCACTGTTTTCTCTACCGTTGATCTGGCCTCTCAAATGTCATCATGTTTGCTGTCTTCTAAAATTTATTTTGTGAAATGTCAGGATAATTTTTTGGTTTGATACATTCTTTGAATATCAGTGTTTATTTATTGCCGCTGTTTTCTCACATGCTGTTTGTGAAATGGCCTCTTTAAAATGCCAGTTTGTTCTTTCCAGCTCTAAAAGATTGCTGTGGTGGATGCCTTTAGTTTGAACACTTCAAAGACAAAGAGAGATTGGACATAAAAAATACAGGCGAAATCTCCTTGAGGACATTTTTAAAATGAAATAGGAGACAATCAAACTGAGAAAAGTTGTATAAAGTGAAATATTTAAGTTAAGAATGAAAACAAATAATAAGGTAGACAAGAAAGGACAAGTGGATGGATTAAGGGCTTATTTTCCTTTAATGGCAACAGAGGACAGTGTGTATAAAGATAAATCTTCTGGTGGATAGATGAGCAAATAATTGCAGAAAACAGCGTCTAAGGCGGGCACCATGCTGCTGCAGCACAGAGACGAAATGCAGGAATAATAATCGCAGGAAAGCATGGAAATCAGAGCATAACCATTCCTGGTTTGTGCCATAATGAAAGATGACAAATGATTTATGTCTGGCATTTATTATACTATGGAGGTAATTTGTTAGAATGCAAACGCACAGACGTCCCCTTTTGTAATTGAATCACACAAAATAATGAATATCCCACTTTGTTTGGCCTGGCTGTTTGTCTTTGTTCTCTGTTGTTTTGTTTGCTCCAGGAAATTAATTCATGCCATACATTATGCAAGTGCCTTTGATTAAACCTGGGTGATAATTTCTACAGACAGTTTACTCTCAAACTTTTTGATTTGTAAAACTGCTGGCAAAACTTCTCAGTTCATGGCTGATTTGAAGTAATTTGGTTTTCTTTTTTGTTTATTTTGCTCTTGGATTCATGGCATCTGTGGCTAAACTGCACAGAGCTGATTTCACTTATTTTTAGTTCTGCTCATTTTATTAAAAAAATGTTATACAAACTGATCCTGCCACACTGGGGATTGTTCTTGAAGCAAACACAGCAGAGTGTTGTAGAATCACTTTTTTTTTTTTTTTTTTTTTTTTTGGCAGATCCAGAAAACACATGAAAAAGAAGTTGGCTTCATTTTCTCTTGGTGCTCTGAAAAACAGTTCCAGGAATGTTTTACAGGGAAGTAGGGCATGTATGAACAGCTAAAAACAACTACAGCGGGTGGAGAATATAATCACCATCATGTTAACATGCAGATACAGTTCAATCACAGTGCTTTACTGATTTTATCCAATGTAAACAATGTCAACCCCCAAGTCCATCAACTACCAACTAACGATCAACCAAAACAATGCATTTAGAGACCAATTTCTCTTACATATACAGCACTAATTCCAGAACAGTTTGGATGGTGTGTAAAATGTAAATAAAAACAGGATGCAATGATTTGAAAATCTTATAAAACCATTTTTATTCACAACAGAACATAAACAACAAGAAATATATAGGTCAAAAAGATGTTAGCAGTTAGGTGGAAACCACCACACTCTATATACAGCAAGGGATTAATTCATTGATAGATATTTTGATAATGGAGCTTTCATTTGCTAGGATAAATCAGGCAGGTAGTGTTTTTATTGAAAATAGAGTTGGAACATTGAATGCTGTAAGATCTATGATGTAACTGTTACATTGCTATCTGTACTAGCATTCTCTCTTAGTCCTTGATATGCAAATGAAATAAGGAACTAGAAAAGCACTCGGAGAGCGCAGACCTCCGCCATAAACCCTATCTCCCAATAGAGAAGAATCCTTTATAAAATTCCTGGATTCGTCCCCATGTGCCCCCCACCACGGCATTCGCTGATTACTCCCTCCTCGGAGGGTTGGACACACAGTGAGGCAAAGCATTGGCTTCACTATGGGTGGACTGTCATGGTAGTAGCATTGCCTGCCGGTGCCAACAGATGGGCTGACAGTCTCACCCATGGTCTCACTGGATGACTGGAAGTCATGGCAGAGGGTGAATATTCCTCTATTCCTCCCAGCATTGTGAGTCTTCTCGCTACAATTCGCTGTCTTTCTCTCTGTTACGCTCCGACTCGTCTCCTCAACCGGACCTGCGTCTTTTAAAGTCTATAAACTCTAAAACTTTGAATAGAAACACACCAAAAACTGCTGCTGGGATTGAAGTTACTCATGTCCGCCATCTCCTGGTGTAAAGTGGTAACAGCGCAGACCTCTGCCATTAGCCCTATCTCCCAATAGTAAAGAATCTTTACAAAAGTTCCTGGATCCAGATGGTGATCTGGATCACTCCCAGAATCTAATCAGTTCTTCCTTATGCCATTTCTGACATTTCCTGAAAATTTTATCAAAGTCTGTCCATGACTTTTTGAGTTATGTTGCTAAAAAACGAACAAATCCACCCGATCACATAGACTCCTTGGCGGAGGTAATAATTATTAATTAATTTTTATTTTATTTATCAAATATATAAATATTTTTCTTTTTCTTTTTATGTGTTGTAAAGAAGTCTTATCAATCTGTCATTGCAGAGAAAGACCCACGGGGAAGGGGAGGGTTAGTGGTTTGAGACTAAGATGAAAAGGTAGTTGCAGGTTTGTAATCTTATGTTTTGTAATGTGTTGTACCTCTGTTGATTGTAATTGTGAATTCAGGAAATGTCACAGATACATGAGGATGGACACCTGCTTCTGTTTACAATGAGTTAATAGAAATGAAATCAGGTTAAACTCCAAAAAAAAAAAGACAAGAAAGAAAGAATTATATTAGGTCATTTTAATTTGATGGCAGCGATGCATCTCAAAAAAGTTGGGACAGAGTACAAATGGAAAACATCTGGAGTAGCACTTTGCAACTTATAAGGTATATTGAAACAGTGTTAATTTCGTCGACTAAAACTACGAATAAAGCTGTTCATCGACAGCCTTTTTTTCCATGACAAAACCTAGACTAAAACTAATAAAAACAGTCCTATGCTGACTAAAACTCACAAAAACTAAGCTTAGTTTTTGTCAAGGTGACTAAAAGTAGACTAAAATGTAATGTAGTTTTTGTTGGACAATTTAAAATCTGTGATGTTTCTCCACTGTGGGTAAATCTGTCAAAATGCAGTGCATCTGTATCTATTCTGCCTCTCAGCTGTAGAAAGCAGGGACCCCAGGTTTAGCAGGGTGCAGAGAACACACTACCATGATCTGGTACCAGATTTAGACAAGAAAATAAATGCTTGGACTAAAAGTAAAGACTAAACTGTGAGGACTTTTTATGGACTAAAACTAAACAAAAATGTTTTTGAGTTTTCATTGCCTTAAACTAGACTAAACTGAGGAAAAAAAATCAAAATCATGATATTTAACAATCAAAATATGAGATAAAAATTGAAATCATGAGTTTAAAATTTTTAAATGTGAGATTAAATTTCAAATTCATGTGTTTTTAAAGGTAAAAACCTGAGATAAAAGTCAAAGTTAAGAGTTGAAAAAGGTCAAAACAAGGGATAAAAGTCAAAAGGATGTCTTTAAAAGGTCAAAATAGGATTTAAAATGTAAAATTATGAACCTAAAAGATAAAAAAATGAGATGTAAAGGTAAAAGTTATGAGATGTAAAGGTTATATTTGAAATAAACAGTCAAACCATAAATTTTAGTCATAACTGTGAGCTGCAAAATTAAAAATTTAGAGAAAACACAAATTTCTTTATTTTTTTTCTATACCGGAGGAAATCTGCAGACCTCATACTGGTGGGCCAGTTCTAATAAAAATATCATATGATCTGGTGGGCCGGGTATAACTGCACCATGGGCCGGATTTTGCCCCGGGGCCTTGAGTTTGATACCCCTGATCTACATCAACACCAATCACACATTTCAAAGACAGATGGTAAGTACAAAGATTTCTCCAAATACTCCAAACAGATGTTTATTCCTAACCCTGCGAACAAACATCTGTGAGGGTATTTCTCTGACAAGCTTTGTTGTAGAGCCTTTGATCAAACTGCTTTTACAGCAAAGCTCTTCAAGTTCCTTCAGTATTCGATTCAGTCAACAGATCTGAAAAAAGGCTTGTAAGTGAGCTGTGAGTTTAGATGAATTTATCACAGATCAGGGATTAAGCCTCCATGAAATTGGACTTTTAGTCATGACAGCTTCAAGAATGGCCTAAGATCAAATGCAACATTTATGCCAAGCGGGACAAGAGTGCCGGGTATTTAGCCTCCCTTCTTTTACCACAGTTTGTCCGTTTCTCCCCCCTGGCCATTAAACTGTGGAAATGTGCTAAATGAAACATGTAGAAGAAGCCGGTATCAGCCCTGAGCATGGAATTTACTGAAGGCCAATCACCAGCAGAACCCCAGTTTAAGCACTTCCATTCCTTTAAACTTTTCCTCACTTTGCACATATGGTCGGGAACATATAAATGCACATCAGCAGCATCATAAAAGCTCAACATGCAGCCGTCGCTCTGTAACCAATTTAGCAGAATTGGATTAGACAGGGAAGACTCCTCTGTGGATAGTTGGAGATGCTATCAGCATTCAGCCGCTGTACAACATCACTATGTGAGCCCTTCTGTGATTACTTTAATGCTATCAAAGCCTTGCTCCTTTTGAACACAGTCTTAATTAGTGCAACTTTAATTAAGGACTGATAAATCCAGCACTGACTGACTGTTCGGTGCAGGGACGTCCACTTTCCTTCATGGCTGTAAATTTCAACCTGAGGATAGCAGTGGAGAGGACGGCTGCCTGCCTGTTGGGAAAGATTATATCCGCTGATGATTGACGGCGTGTGCGGCAGCTTTAGCCATCTTCTGGTCAGATGCCTGTACTCTGAGTCGGGATTGGCTGTCAAGATCTCAGTAAGGCTGGTGATGGCTGCATCATGTATCTGCTGGAGGGAGAAAAAAAATCTCATTAAAAACGACACAGGGATTATTAAAGAATTTCAACATACACTGTGATACCAAACGTTAATCTGTAGCCTGTCTCCTCCCCATCAGCTGTCAGGATGAACAAACACCGCAGTCTTAAATCAGGGCTGGAGAGCATGGAGCTCAACATTTCTGCTGCAGATAGAGGACAACAGTGTTTCTGAGGTTAACTTGTTTTTTACCTCAATCACTGCATTTTTTTGTTGCTCCTTGGGCTTCATTTAGTTTTATTTTATGGAGCATCAAGGTGCTGTCCAATGATTTGTGCACTGATGTAATTAAAAGTATTTGAGAGGAAATAGACCTTTTCAGGGCATATTTAATCATGACTAGTATATTAAATCATGAAAGTCCTGATAATGCAGGTAATGAGATTGCTATAAGAGAGGAACCAGCTCAATATGTCTGCACTTTTATGTGAATGATAGGAGACAGCTCCTGTTTAACCTTCTAATATCACTACACGTTTTTTCACTTCTATGCCATCATTTTGTCTGTGTTTCCGTACATGGCGTGCTTTTTTGTTGGAAGGTTTTCTTCATAAATTTTGAAAATCCAATTAAAATGTTTTAATGGGCCTAGAGTTTATTTGGCACAAATTTTGCACCCTCATAAACCCCTCACAGTTTAAAACATTCATTAAAAATTATATGAAAATGTTTCAGTCAGGAACACTCTCCTCAGACATTTTACCATTTTATTGCAAAATGGATCGACGGTTTTACTTGGCGGAAAAGGCTCTGCTCAAATGATGCACCCTGGGTTAGTCAAGTAGCATGCTCTGACTTTTCATGGAGCACATAGCAAGAGACCTCCATATGGATGGATGCATTCATGACAATTTTTACTGAACACGATAAAAAAAAAAAGTTCGTGAAAGTGGATGAAGCCGAAGTACCCAGAAAGGAACCCATGCATACACAGGGGAGAACATGCAACTCTGCACAGAAAGGTCCTGACCAGGAAGCAAACCATTTACCTATTGGATACGTGATATAACATAAAAGTTTAACCTCTACCTCTGTCTCCCAAGGATTCCCAAGTGAATCAAAAAGAATTTGCAGTCCACAACACTCAGCTTTATTCTCACAAACACCAACAGCATTACCTCAGAAAAGCTGACATATAACTATCAAAACATTCCCATTAACCACTACACTTTCTTTTCTAAAAACAAATAAAGGGAAAGACAAGAATTTAGACTAAATCCCTACCAGAAACAAGCAGGAAAAAATGGTTAAACTGCTACTCTCTATACTTACCTGGGCTTCTTCAAATATGCAATTATTTATAATAACAAATATACAAATAGACAAAACTTATAAGCTTAACAGCTTTACAGTTGTACTAGTTGTTGTGGTTTTATGTCTTCCCTTTTAGAAAAACATGTCTATACTGGGGCTGCACGGCGAAGCAGGGGTTTGCGCTGTTGCCTCACAGAAAGAGGGTCCCTGGTTCACTTCCCCGTCAGGGCCTTTCTGTGCGGAGTTTGCATGTTCTCCCCGTGCATGCGTGGGTTCTCTCTGGGTACTCCGGCTTCCTCCCACCACCAAAAACATGCTCATTAGGTTAATTGATGACTCTAAAATTGGCCGTAGGTGTGAATGTGAGCGTGCCTGGTTGTCTGTCTCTCAACGTCAGCCCTGCGATTGACTGGCGACCAGTGCAGGGTGTACCCGCCTCTCACCCAATGACAGCTGGGATAGGCTCCAGCCTCCCCGTGACCCCGAATGGGATAAGCGGTATAGAAAATGGATGGATGGATGTCTGTACAGTACTGTTTTTTAACATTGACAGTGACTGAATCCTACCTGCTCACTCTCATGTCTATGCTTGTTAATGGTAGCCCTTCCTCACTCTTACTGTCAGCAGCAAACTAGATGAGGGGCTGCAGCTGCAGTTGAGTGACTACACTGCAATGTTTCAGGTTCTAAGCTGTTGACTGCAATGTTTCATACTTAGTTCTTGTTGTAACAGAGCTAATATCCGTGAAGACTGTGATTTGCACGCTATATTGAGTTATGTATGCACTTTAGGCATTGTAAGGTTAACTGCATCATCTCCACCTGGTGCTTTCTAATCTAAAAGAGATAAAAAGAGATTTAAATATTTTGACACATTAGCTTCTAAAACTTATCGTTATCATCCATCTTTCCCAGTTCCTCACCTTGACTGTCTCAAGCTGGACAGATTAACCACTGTTGAGTAACAGTAACCACTGTCACTGTAGTGTAGGGGTGTCCAAACTGTGGTCTGGGGGTGGTCCAATTTTTATTACCTACAGCAACTTCTAGAAATTAAATCATTGAGGGCCCACATTTGAATTTTCGCAATCTAAATAATGATATCTTGCTTTCTAACTCTCTGATGAGTTTGGCAGCAAATAGCAGTACCAAAAGTTTTTCAGGGGCGGAGCCAGTGGCAGCCAGGGCCAAAGAGCGCCCCCTAAAGTCTGAGTGGTGTCCCAAAAACCTGAAAATGGTTGTCTTTTTGCCTTGTCAGCCATGAAATTAAGCGTTAAATGTTAGTTCAGGCAGGCACAGAGTCAAGCTCTGCCCCGGTCAGCTGATCTAACACAAGCCCTCATAAGCTGGCGGTAAGCTGATTTTCTATTGGCTCATACTGCCATATTTAAACTTCTCTTGCCTGGCCACGCTCCTCTGCTTTTTTTGCACATTGCTTTTGCAACCCTCCTCCACTCCAGCTCCTCCTTTATTCTGCTTCTGACTTAATGTCATACACCTCATCATGTAGATATTAAAGTGGCCCCAAGGTCCTTATATATTTCTGTATGTGGCCCTCAGTGGAAATAATTTGGACACCCCTGCTGTAGTGTTTGACACTGACGGCCCTCCTTGACCAAATGCAAGAACGTGGCTTAAATGTCAGGAAATGCAAGCGGAGAGAGATTGAGAGGGACAGAGTGGTGAGAAACTTGAGCACTCGTCCATCCTTTGCAAATGCAGCTTGATCTATTTACTGTCCACTGACCCTCCCCTAAGACCAGCCAAGACTACTAGAAATTCTCCCAGCTCTCTGGATAAGCCACTGTGGACCTGATATGTATGCAAACTTGAGAATTATCACAGCTGACTTCCTTCACTTTGTGAAGCAGCTGAAATTGACACAACAGTGACAATGATGACAACAGAACAAAATCTGGTATGATTAGTGCAGAATCTGCTTTTGGATTACGACTTTTTGGCTGATTCTTTATTGGTCACTCTCTTTTTTCCCCCTCTTAGCTTCATCCATCACCTATCCTCGTCTGTCTCTAAGCCTCGGCTGTATTGGACAGTACTGAGATGGGCTAACCGGCGTCTTTTAAGCTGAATGCTGGTCTGTGAACTATTGCCCTAAATTGCTGCCCAAGTTACATGCTGCTGAAAGCTGGTGACTGAAGCACTCTACAGGGATGGGATCACTGCCATCCTACCTGTGCTATTAGAATGACTGCTGAAACTATAGGGCCTCTGAAAGTTTCATTTTAAGGGAGAAAGGTGACATATTGTTGATCTAAATATCCATTCAGCAATCAAATGCGCAGACTCCTATAACCCTGTGGCTCTGCAGGAATCATCAGAGGAGCCAAACAAAGTAAACCTGTCTCCCACTCTGACTGAAACGATCAGCCGGTGCCTATATTGATGCTCCTGCAGCAGTTCATGATGTCTTCCTTTCCCTCCATGTGTCAGATCACCTCTCCTTATCAGGCCTTTTTCCTATCATCTCCCTCTGGTTGCCAGAGGAGACATCTTTATTAAAATGGATGGCAGTGTTTGCTCAGGGGCGGGCGGGACTCTCTGTCTTTTGGACCTGAATGGTTATTCCCAGCCGCTGTTGACTTATTGCTGACTGCCTGGTAATTAGGCCGGGTAATAGCCGGCTGTGAGCGACCAGGGTGCTTTCACAGATTGATACTGTGGTGTGTTGCAGTACACAGATGTCAGATGCAGGGACTGTAGTGTTCTCAGTGAGAACAGGTAAACGAGACGACATGATTGGTGCTGCTTCAGGCTCTAACTGCAGGCTGTTCCAGGAGCAAAGGAGAGGAGTGTGGATGAGTACATGTTTGTGTGTTTGATAGCAAGTAGACAGGTGAAAGGTAGCATGACTTTATTTTTCAGCAGCCTTGAAGACATTGTGCTGTGTCTGGGAGTGATTTTTGCTAAACACTATCAGGCACTGTGTAAGTATGGCTGCACTGTACATAACAGAAAAAATAAAACAACCATCTGACAGTTATATGCCTCAGGACAATGAAAGTACAGCGGTGGGTCAAGAAGAAAGGCTAGGGTGGTTTTTGAACTCAGCCCTGTGCCTTCAAAATGTTTTCAGTTCATCCTTGAGTCAGAAGAAAATCCCTCAAAGAATCATGAGATATCGTGTTCACAAGAATGGCCCTGCAGGATGGACAAACACATGACCTGGAAACATAATCGCTCTGGCTGTTGCTGGGGAATTATGCAATTATTAAAGGTATGATTACCATTGGAACCTTAGATAGGATAGGCTGTATGATGGTAAAGCACATGGCTCTCAGATACAGTGCTGTGAAAAAGCATTTGCCCCCTTTCTGATTTTTTTTTTAATTTAATGTTATTTATTTATTTTTTTGCATATTTATCACACTTAACTGTTTTGGATCATAAAACTAATTTTATATCTCACAAAGACAACCCAAGTAAATACAAAATGCAGTTTCTAAATGATGATTTTATTCATTAAGGAGAAAAAAACCTATCTGGCCCTGTGTGAAAAAGTAATTTCCCCCTGAACCTAATAACTGGTTGTACCATCCTTGGCAGCATTAACTGAAATCAAGCATATGTGATAACTGGTGATGAGTCTTTCTCATTCTATGAAGAATTGTTTTAACTCAGCCATATTGGAGGATTTTCCAGCATGAACTGCCTGTTTAAGGTCATACCACAGCATCTCAATTGGATTTAAGTCCGGACTTTGACTGGACTGCTTCAAAACCTTAATTTTTTTTATTTTGAGCCATTCAGAGATGGACTTGCTGGTGTGTTTCGGGTCGTTGTCCTGCTACATAACCCAAGAGAGCTTGAGCTTGAGGTCACAGACTGATGGCCAGACGTTGGCCTTCAGGATTTTCTGGTAGACAGCAGAATTCATTGTTTCATCAGTCACAGCAAGTGGTCCAGGTCTTGAATCAGCAAAGCAGCCCAAGACTATCACGCTGCCACCACCATGTTAGACTGTTAGCATTATGTTCTTTATATCAAACACTGTGCTATTTTTACTCCAGATGTAATGGGCCGCGCACCTTCCAGAAAGTTCAACTTTTGTCTTGTCAATCCACAGAATATTTCTCCAAAAGTCTTGGGGATTATGAGGATGTTTATTGGCAAATGTGAGACCAGCCTTTGTGTTCTATTTTGTCGGCAGTGGTTTTCGTCTTGGAACTCTACCATGATGCCATTTTTGCCAAGTATCTTTCTTATGGTTGAGTCATGAACTCTGACCTTAACTGAGGCCAGTGAGGCCTGCACGTCTTTGGATGTGGTTCTGGGTTCTTTTGTAACCTCCTGGATTAGTCATCATTGCACTCTTGGAGTCATTTTGGTTGGTCGACCACTCCTGGGAAGGTTCACCACTGTTCCAAGTTTTCTCCATTTGTGGATAATGGCTCTGACCATGTTTTTTTTTGAGTCCCAAAGCATTGGAAATGGCTTGGGAACCTTTTCCAGACTGATAGATTCTAATCACTTTGTTTCTTATTTGTTCTTGAATTTCTTTGGATCGTGGCATGATGCATTTCTTTCTGAGATCTTGTAGCCTACTTCACTTTGTCTGACAGCTTCTATTTAAGCAATTTCTTCATTCAACAAATCTGGCGGTAATCAGGCCTGGGCATGGCCAGTGAAACTGAACTCAGCTTTCCTAAAACTGTGGTTAACCACAGTTAACTCATGATTTAACAAGGGGAGTAAATAACTTTTTCATTATTATTTTCCCTCCTTAATGAATAAAATCATCATTTATAAACTGCATTTTCTATTTACTTGGGTTGTCTTTGTGAAATTCTAAAATTGGTTTGATGATCTGAAACATTTAAGTGTGATAAATATGCAAAAAAAAAAAAAAAAAAAGAAAAGAAAAATCAAGAATCAGAAAGGGGGCAAATACTTTTCACAGTACTGTATCTGTTAACAAGAATATATAAATGCCTCTAAAATGAAAGCATCATGTAGTAAAATATGAATCGAATTGGTCTGAGCACAGTCTGATAGGAATATGATCCAAATGACACCAATAAAGGAGGTCAGCAGCATCATTCAGCTGGATGTCACCCCACTTTAAAACTGAATCTGGCACCACTGATTGACCCCGCTACTGTCCGATAATGGTGACCCACTGAGCTGTCTCTGATGTGCAGCAGAACCATGCTTCTGTACATCTGTGTTTGTGATGTAGACTAATGAGAGCTGTTTGATGGGCTGATAACACAGAATCATTTGCTATGCAGCACATGGAGCCATTGTGTTGGACACAATCCCAATAAAAAGCACAGCATGTAATTTAGGTGACACCTAATACTTGAACTCTCTCCGTATGTGGTTGAATGGAGCCCTCATCAGCAGCCTGACAGCCTGGTGCTAATGTCTAATTGGTTTACTGTGGGCTCTAGGTCCCAATAATTGACCTCACACCAAGTCTCCCTCTCAGAGCGGTGACTTCTGGCTTCATTAGTTCTCCCTTTGAAGCACAAAGAGGACAACTTTTCTGACCCCGGGAGAATTGGCTGCTTGATTCATACAAATTGATGTTTGGCTCGCTGTCTGTTTCATGGCCCTTACTAGCTTGCAGCACTTTGATCATTTTTCAAAGCAATAGGCCACACAGAGACATGAGTCAAAGCTTTTACTCGGCCTCTGGGATTCCATAAAGGGGAGGCTCTCAGAGAGGATAGTGGCAGTAACAGGCTGCCAAACTCTACCTGTTCACTGCAGATGTACTGCACTCATCAGAAGAGAGATGCTAACTATAAAGCAGGGACTTTAACCCCAGTAGAACCACAGCGATGAGCTGATGGAGCCTGAACCCACACACTGTTAGAGTGACTGATAGACTGTACTATCTTATGTCTGACCCAACAGTCTGTATGAAGTCTTACAGCCGTGGTAAGATGTCATAAGTTTTAACAGTGCAATCCACAGGAAGTGAAAAAGGGCAACAACTCTAACGCTGCAGACTTCCTATGAGCAACACTGCATTTTTCTTACCGAGGAGAGAAAACAAATTGTGGCAGAGAAATTGGTTTCACCACACAGCAAAACAATCATAACATTATCTTAATCCATAGAGACCTTAAAATAAAATCAAAAGTGACTAAAATAGCTTGAGGTTTCTCAGTAGGGTTATGGAACAAAGGGAGTCTAATGATAATGTGTAGTCATAGCTTTAAGTTGTGTGACCTTGCAGGGGCCTGCAGGGCAAAAATAAGAGCCCAACATTAGTGGGGGGTGGTGAAAAAAGTGTGGAGAAATATACAAAAAAAAAAAAAAAAGCAAAGAAACCAAGATACCAAAGGGATAAATGACATCAGGAAGCTCAGTTTTTGAGACAAAACCCAACTGGATTAAAGCTGCAGATGATGAATACTGGGAAAAAGCTCCAGTGCCGATATCTGAAGAGCCAATGAGCCACCTCTGGGACAACAACGACCAGTAAACTGGCTGCATGAGCTGGCAGGACAAATCCCGGGGATTTTACAACCTGCCACTGGCACAGGCTATCAAGATGGATCATGTGTAAATATTTTAAACGGTAAAGTGTCGACTCAAGCCACACTAATTGTCATGCAGGTCACATTATGAATTTTAACTTTCACACTGGCTGAGCACCGGTACCCTGAACAGGATAAGTGGTGTAGAAAATGGATGGATGGCTGCAGGTCTGCCCACAGAATTGGCTGGGCCCCTATACAAACCCAGAGGACGGGCCTTTTTGGGGCTACTGTGGCTCATGGGGGGACTGTAACTAAGTAGGTAGTCGGTTGTCCCGTAATCGGAAAGTTAAGAGTGCATTAGCACCAGACCTGTTTGGTCCACTTTAAACCAACTCTGGTCCATTTTCCTGGATAGTCTGGCCCGTTTGGAGTGTTGTGAAAGCTAACTCGAACTCTGGTGTGGACCAAACAAATGGTCTCTGGTCCGATTAAAAACTGGGGTCTCGGTTCGCTTCCAAATGAACTCTGCTGCGGTGAAAGCACAGTGGACCAACTTGTGAACCAAAGGCATAAGGTGGCACAAAGTGTAATAATTTATGGATTCATATATGATTTAA
Source organism: Cheilinus undulatus (assembly GCF_018320785.1). NCBI lineage: Eukaryota > Metazoa > Chordata > Actinopteri > Labriformes > Labridae > Cheilinus > Cheilinus undulatus. Next base: position 6,673,903 of record NC_054872.1, read on the forward strand.
TACACTCAAATACATGTTAGTACCTTGCTCGGCATCTGTGTAGCCATAGCAACACGTTGTAGTCTCTTGCTCACATGTAGGCTTGCCTTTTTCTTTGGTACCGATTAATTCGTCTCATGCAAAGAACGACATGCTGAACAGCTCGCGGCTTCGCTGTCTGCTCGTAACCCCCCCTAACAAAAGTAGAAATCCCAGGACAGCATGGAACTGGTGTTGTTTCATTGTTTATGTGGGGAAAAAAGACCACGGGAGGAGATCAATTTCTGGTTTCGTCTTCTTTTACATCTCCTTTTCTTCTTTGCCGCTCTTTGTTTGGGATGACAGCGCCACAAACTTATGGTTTAGTTCATTTGACCAAAGGCAATGTAAATGCGAACCAAACCATAGGAAAGTGTGACAATGCTGCAATTTAAGTCCAGAACTGAACCAAGTCCCCCGGACTGTTAAAACAACCTAAGGGTCCGATCCCCAACTCCTGCAGTCGCATGTTTGATCCGTCCTTGGGGAAGACACTCAAGGCCAATGCTGCCACTACCTCATTGGTTGCGTGTACATGGGTATTGATGCATACGGATAGGATTAGCTAATACTGAGGCAAATTCCTAAGAAACACCTGCCATCAGCGAGTGAATGGAGTGAAAGGGTATGAATGGGTAAGTGTGACCTGTGGCATGAAGCACTACAGTAGTCAGATGACTAGAAAAGAGCCATATGGGCTCAAGTCAATTTACCATGCCCTCCCCAGTTGTGATTTTTTGATGGTAACAGTGAATGGATCAAAAGCACTGGTGCTAGCATCCCGGTAAAGCGGCCTTGGATGGATGGACTGGCTGAGCTGGTAGCATTAGCTAAGTCTGTTCTTGCAGCGTTGTGGAAAAATATAATGTTTTAGAGAAGATCAGTGCTGCTACATGTGCAGCTAGTGATAATGAATACATCTGTGATTGCCCATGTGAACTGCAAACCCACATGGGACCCATACTGTAGTCCACATATAACCCATGTGGGGCCCAAAAGGAAATGCCTGCTGGCCCGCAGCCTGCACCAGCATGGACCAGGGATACCTGTGGGAAAGAATGAGGATGCACTGGTCCACATGGGTGAGAAAAGGGCCGATCAAGTGCCAGAATTGGGACAAGCTATCAGCTACTCAACACAAATGGTGAGTGACATTGTTAGAGAAGTGGACCTCAGTGCTCTAGATAAGGACTTTGTCACCTGTAAAGCCAGAAGCATTTTCAAGGTAAGAATGCATTTAAGCAGTAGTCTGTGCTTTTTGTTGCAATATTCTTGTGGTTTCTCTGTTGTGTGTTGTATCAGTTTTATTCTAGACATTGATACACTGTGATATAATGGCCTTTAGACTATGACAGTTAAACTGAAGAGAAAAAAATCATGCTGGTGTGTATGCCACAGTATCTTAAAGTTAGTTTGACCAGTCATGGGCGATTGCTGATGCATTATTAGATAAACCTTAAGTCTGTCTGATGTTTAGCATGGTAGACAGAGCCCTGATGATGCTTGTAAGTGGTTGTGTGACTGTGGCGGGGGGGTAAGCCCCAGGGCTCAATGTTGCCTTAATGTGGTCCTGACTACCACTTGACATCACATAACAGCTGCATAAAAATGGAGATATCAGTTCAAACTCTAAGGTTTTGTCATGTTGGACAGGTGAATTTCCTCCTAACTCCAGACAGCACCCTGAGCATTTAGAGAACACAACACCACGTCCCTCTCCTCTCTCTGGTGAGCAGACTGCTGCTGGGTAATGAGCATGACTTTTGACTCATCCCAAAATGTCAACTTGAAAGAAAGTTCACAAAACCAAAGGATACTGCAAATGCTGCAGGCTTCAAACAATAGGCCAAAGGCTGGATCCAGAGTTAAATCATCGGGTGAAGTTAGAGATTTAAAAGCTTTCTTCTGGTATGAAAATCTTTGAACTAACTTTAGTTGTCTTTCATGATGTAAAGTTGTTGAATGAAAAAGAAAAAAAAATCTAGTCCAACAAAATAACAAAAATTAAAAGTCAAGGTAAAAGTGTAAAATGTAGCATGCAGATTTCTGCGTATCTTTTTTTTCTTTGTCTTTCTTCTGCTGTTTGCACACTTATTTGCATAATTATGATGAGTTCTGTTTTTGGATTGATTAAGTCATTTAATTATAACACTATTCTTATATTGCAGAGGAAAAACTATTTATTGGCAGCTGTTTAGGTCTCTATGACAGTGGTCATATGCCCCCTTCCAGCTACAGGCTGCTGATCCACCTTCAGGTTGGCTTTGTTAATGAGTTATGGAGCTGTAAACATGGAGAAAAATGACAGTTTTATTAAATTCATACTTACTGTAGGACTTTTTTTGGTATACAGTGCATTACAAATTATTATGCAAATTGGATTTTAGTGCCATAAACATTCCATTTTGTTTTTTTCAGTTAAACTCATGGATGGTATTGTGTCTCAGGGCTCTTTGGATCACTGAAATTGATCTCAGACACCTGTGATCATTAGTTTGCCAGGTGAGCCCAATTAAAGGAAAACTGCTAAAGAAGGACGTTCCACAGGTTTCAGCAATATGGGAAAGAACCTTTGGAGCATCCTCAAGCTGAAGATCTATGAGGGTGGGACAAAGTTCACATCAAAACAGCAGCTCTGGCAGGATATTCTGACATCCTGCAAAGAAATTCAAGCAGAACTCACAAATTCAATAGATGTAAGAATTTTGAAGGTGATATCAAAGATCTGGTTGGCTGTCTACACAGAGACAAAATAGTAAGCATTTACAGATTTGTTCACTCTGGGATCCACTTTCAAAAAGTAGTTTCCCAAAACCCTCCCAAAACACCGTTTCCGTGTGGATGAAACGCCGATACAACAAAAAAACTTTGGCGTATACTCCTGAATCCGTCTCCATTTGGACAGGGCCTCAGTCACATACAGACCCATGTGTAGGGCTGACCTTGGCATTTGGCCAAAAATATTAAAGGGAGAAAATTAAATTGCAGATTGTAAAACAGTCAGACAACATTTTTATGGAAGCCTAGTACACCCTCTAGGTCTGATCAAAGTGTATGCAGGTAAGATAAACTGCTGTATTTTCTAGGTGTGTTTGATAAAGAAATTTAATAAAGTACATTACCAGTTGTATAAACATGTTTACATGTATTTTAAAAGTCCAGTTTTTGGTTAATCCTAATGGACTCTCTCTCCCTGCATGTACAGTTTGCAATTAAACATGCTGTATGTTTTTGACTTTATCAGATATGCATCTCATTTCTGTTTGCTGCACAATTATTAGTATATTGAAATAATTATTTGACCATCTAGAAAATATAAATTCACTTATTTTTTCAATAAGACACCTGTCCTTTTCTGTCTATTAACTTTCAGATGTAATAATAGGAAGGTGCTCTCTTTAGCTCTTTACAATAACCCTTTGCAAAGACACGCCGTAACTTCACTGATATTCATGAGGCTTACTTCCACTCTACTGACACTTAGCAGGCTGTCAGCCAATCACAAGCCGGCCTCCAGCAGCATTCTGCAGGAAGTCACTTCTCTTTTGCAATGGAAATTAGCAGAACTTCAAGTCACCTAGCACCCCCCCCCAAATAAATGCATTCAGGAGACCTATCAGCAAATCAGTGTTTGCTTTATCCCTTCAGGTTTTCATAGGAGTGTGGAAATGCTGATGACAAATCCTGTCTCTTTGTGTGGAGGTAAGAAAGGCTTGCTCTTTGCAATCGCACTTCTGCAGTTAGCGGGGGCACGGAGCAGGGAGGGGCAGCCGGGGAAGAGGTGCTAGCCAAAGGATTTACAGTTCAGAAAAGACAGGCTGCTTCAAAAGCAAAGCAGTGCCATTGTCAGAGAGTAATTTCATTTCATGAATAATCGCTTGAATGCTTACAGTGACAGCCTAGTCCTCATCCTGTCTGCCCTGGCATCACTCCCCTCCACCAACCAATGACAGAATGTCATTCCTGCTTCCAAATGCACAGAGCAGGAGGAGGGGGCTTATGTGCAACAACCAAAATCTGTGCCGCACTGACGATGTTTAAAAAAAAAAAAATTAGAAGTGTGTGGCATTTTCGCCTCCTTCCAGCAGGAACCGCTTGACACATGCTCGGGCTGTGAGTTCATTCGCGGAGGTTCGATCTTTGTGTGAATGTCATCAGTGTTGAGCAACATATGGCTGCCAGCAGAAAAAAGTACATCAGCAAGGCTCTGCAACAGCTTAGCTCACATGTGAGAAATATGCAAACAACCAGAGCTTATTCGAAAAAAAAAAAAGTCAGCTGTAATGTCAGAATTATGACAGTATTCTGCAAGTATTCTGACCTTTATTTTAACAGCTGTGCCGTAGATAAAACTAAGAAACAATAGTTTTATTAGGTGGAGCATGGACACTTTCACACTCTATTTTATTCTAAAATGGGATCTAAGAATAAAAATAAAAACCCAACCGTGAAAAATAAAAGTGGTAACACTTCTCGTTTAAAATATCAAAGTATAAAATTTAAATATAGACAGAAATGGGCAGAGGTCTATTTACCTGTCAGCCATTAACCACAGGGGTATATACTTCTTACAGGGGCCCACAGTAGGGAGGGGCCCCTGAAAAACCTGCAATGAGAGGTGAGTTTTTTTTTTTTTCTCAGTAATTAGTGCCATTATTGAATCCAAAGCAAAAGCTATACAAATCGGTTAATAGACTCAAATTTGTGCCAAATAGAGTTAAATACAACACTGGGGGGCCCTGCTTCTCCCTCAAAAATGTCCAAATGGTGTAGTCCAGCACTGTAAAATAAAGCAAAATGTAATTAACCATAGTAAAAATATTGCTCATAAATTGGTAAATTATGGTTCAAAATACATAAAAATGCAGAGATATTTGTTAAAATGACACATTTGTTGCTTGGCTAGCCGGTTCAGAGGGGGCCCCGTGTAATATTCCCCCTGGGGAATCCCTAGCTACGCCCCTGTCAGAGTTAAATCATTGGGTTACAAGTGGCAAAAATGGGTGTGACAAGGAGTGGAATACAGTGAAAATCTGCAAAAATGGTCATAAAAAGAGGGTTAAAAGAGAGATCAGAAGGCAGTAAGTGGCAAAAAAATGGGTTGACAGAAAAAGTGCTGGAAAGTTTCACAAAGACGCAACATCGCCTGAATGCAGCACAATGGGCAGAAAATTTAGTGAAATCCGATATAAAGGGGCAAAAGTTGGTCAAAAGAGGCAAATATTGATTTAAATTGGCAAAAATCGGTTAAACGCAGAAAAGGGGTTAACAGAAGGAGAAAATACGTAGAAAGTGGCAAAGAAAAGGGTTGACAAAGGCAACAATGGGAAAAAATGGCAATAACAACAGAAAACTGGCGAGAAAGGGTTAAAATGTGACGAAAAATGGTTAAAAAAAGGCAAATTGGATAAAAAATTTGCAAAATTGATGAAAAATGGCAAATAAAAATGGTGAAACGTTCTGAAAAGTGGTTAAAAAGTAGCACAAATAACTTCAACATCAGACCCAATAATGGCTTGACAAACTTTTAAAGGAAAATATATGAGAAAAAAGTCAAAGTTATGAGTTTAAAAGGTCAAAGTATGACCTAAAATTTCAAATTGTGGATCTGAAAAGTCAAAATTTGACTTAAATTTTCAAATTGTGGATCTGCAAGGTCAAAATTTAATTGAAATTTTCAACTAGCAGCAATAAAACAGAGCTCATGGTCATGGGCCCCAAAGCACTGCTCAGGAAGGTTGTAGATCTTGTACTTCATGTGGACAGCAAGCCCATCTGCCCATCCTGCGAGGTCCAAAACCTGGGCATCATCATGGACTCCACCCTCTCCTTCCAGTCCCATACAAAATCTGTAACTAAAACTGCCTTTTCCCATTTAAAGAACATCTCCAGACTCAGAACTTCACTCACAGACTCAGTTGCAGAGACACTCATACACTCATTCATCAGCTCCCGTTTGGATTACTGTAACAGAGTCCTGTCTGGGGTACCTAAAAAAAGCCCTGACAGGCTCCAATATGTCCAAAACTCTTCTGCCAGGGTTCTCACCCACACTAGGCCCTGGCAGCACATCACCCCTATCCTCATCCACCTCCACTGGCTCCCAGTTATAGTCCAAATCAAATACAAAATCCTCCTGCTCAGTGACATATCCCTTCACGCCCTCGCCCCTTAGTACCTCTCTGACCTCCTTCAGCCATACACCCCGACCCGGAGCCTCCGGTCCTCAGACGCTGGCCTTCTCACAGCTCCCATCACCAAACTTTGCAGGACTACAGCCCCCATCCTCTAGAACTCCCTTCCTGAAAACATCTGCAATGCTCCATCCTTGGACATGTTTAAAAACCCCTCAAGCACCTCCTGTTCACCACAGCTTACAGTTTCTCCTAAACCTGCCCCTTACACTCAACTTAGTGTTTGTCTTTTGTGTTGTCTCCACTCTTCTGTAAAGCGGCCTTGGGTCTTATGAAAGGCACTATATAAGTCCAAGCAATTATTATGACCACTATGATTATGATTATGATTATGATTATGATAATGATGATGATGATGATGATGATTATTCTAAACTGTGAATATGAAAGGTCAAAATATGTGACTCAAAGTTAAATGTTAGCATTTGGAAAGGTCTAAACATGGGATAAAAAAGGGCCCATTCTAAGTGTGTCAGGGGCCCAGCGGGCCTGGAGAGACCTGCCAGCTTGACTTATGATTTTGGCAAACATCATTCCTGTGAATTGTGATAAAGTCACATTGAATTTAATTTCTTTTCTGGAATTATTCTGCAGCGGCAGTGTAAGTAAAATTGCCCTAAGTGTTCTGTGGGACCGTGACTCAATGGATAGACAATGCTGCTGGAAAAGAAAAATGACAGCCTTTACAGTTCAGATGTAAATGCCAGACAGAAGAGGAAATATTGCCTGGTGGTTATTCATGCTATGTTAAATTCATTCTGGCCTCCAGTTTCCACATACAACAGCTGCACTGCAATCGTCCAGTAAAGCGCACTGTGGAGTAATCAGAGCAGTTCCACTCTAAATGCTCTGGTCCGTCTCTGCCATGTCCTCAAAGCGCCACAGAGAATATGATGTAAGGGAAGTTTCAGGATTGAGCGATCAGCCAGGAAACAAATAAAAATACAGCTGGTGGGGATGCAGATATGTCTCATCATCTAAGTCTACAACAACACAAGCAGCATGACAATGGCATGTTATGACATGGTCAAGTGGTGGTCAGTGCCTCTTTTGCTCACACTCTGCCATCAGCCGTAAACACACAGACTCAAGGTGGCTAATTGATGCATGTAGGAGGACGGTGCATTTCCATCACTGTTATGGTTACAGTGGCTCTAAAGAATAAGTGTGTAACAACACGTTTAAGTAAGGTAAGGTAAGATATGGGGGGCCTGATGTGGCCCTGCTTTAGATGAACAGATATGCCAGCACTTATTTTACCTTGGAGCTGAGTGATGACTTGACAAATGATTTTGTGTCACTTTTACTGGAGTTGGTAGGAATTACTGCTGTATGTGCCAAAGCTTATGTGACTTTATCTTATCTTTAAGCTCTTATTGATCTCAGTAAGAATATCAAAGTTGCATTCCTGTATTCTCTGCATAAACAAGAACATCACTCATTGTTTTTGTTCATTTGTAAATGTCTGTGTGCAAGCAGGGACCACAGTTGATGTAATTTTGCAACAATGAGACAAACTGGTCCATAGTTCACTCTAGAGCAGGAGTGTAAAAGTCAATCACAGCAGGGGACAGATTCTGAATTCAGGTCTAACCTGAGGGCATCACAAGATCAACATTTAACCATAAATCATCATCCTTATTTTCACCAGAAATTATTATGGGGGAGAAAAAACTTTAGCACTAATGATAAATGATAAATGATAATTTTGGGTTTAAAAAGTCAAAATTATTCAAAAGGCCAAGCACAAAATTTAAAGCCAAAAACAATGCTTTTAAAATACAAATATATGAGATTGAAAGTAAAAATCATGAGTTTAAAGGGTCAAAATATGAGATAAAATTCAGAATTGTGAGTTTAAAAGGACAGGATACAAGCTAAAATTCAAAATTATGCATTTCAAAGGTGAATATATGAGAAATAAAAGTCAAAATCATAAGTTTAAAAGGTCAAAATTTCACTTTAATTTTCAAATTGTGAATCTGAAAGGTCAAAAAGTTTGACTTCATATTTCAAATTGTAAATTTGAAAGGTCAAAATTTGATTTTAAACTTGCAAACTGTGAATCTGAAAGGCCAAAATTTGACTTGAATTTGCAAATTGTGATTCTGAAAGTTCAAAACTAAACAAAAATTTTAAAATTGTGATTCTGAAAGGTCAAAATTTGACTTAAGTTTTCAAATTGTGATTCTGAAAGGTCAAAATTTGACTTAAGTTTTCAAATTGTGATTCTGAAAGGTCAAAATTTGACTTAAGTTTTCCAATTATGAATCTGAAAGGTCAAAATTTGACTTAAGTTTCAAGTTGGGATTCTGGAAGGACAAAATTTGACTTAAGTTTTCAAATTGTAAATCTAAAAGATCAAAATTTCACTTCAGATTTCAAATTGTGAAGCTGAAAGACAAAAAAAAAAAAAGATTTAAATTTAAAAACTGTGATTCTGAAAGCACAAAATGTGACTTAAGTTTTCAAACTGTGTTTCTGAAAGTTCCAAATTTGACTTCAATTTGCAAATTGTGATTTTGAAAGGTCAAAATCTGACTTCAGTTCTTAAATATTATATCTGAATGGTCAAAATATGGGATTCAAAGTCAATGTTAGCATTTGGAAAGGTCTAAACATGAGATGAAATTTAAAATCATGAGTTTTAAAGGTCAAAACATGTCTTTGAATTTAAAATTATGAATTTAAAAGGTCACAATATAAATAAAAAGTCAGAATCATAACTTAAAATTGTAATTGTTAGATGCAAACTGAAAATATGCAATAAAAACACAAATTAATTTCTTTTCCCTTAACTGAACTGTAGTGTAAGTGCCTGTAGTCTAAGAGTCCAGTTGTACGCCTGCTGCAAAGCTTCTTGGTGTACAGAAAGTTCTGCCTAATGCATTAATGCCATGTTCAATTCTGTCAGAGCAGAGGGAATAAAAAGAAGAAAATGTTCAGCTGGTCCATGGAAAAGAAAAATGTCCTTTAATCAGCTCTAAGTTCCTTCATAGTGAGCACACAGCAGAAGGTCCATGCTTTTATGGAGCTCAGTCTGCAGCCTCTGCTTCTCCTCTGCGCCCGTGATTAGCCTTGCTTTTATGTGATCTTGTCCTAACATATTAAACAGAGTTATATTTGCAGAGGCTGAGTGGAACGGCATTGTGATGAAAGCAGATGTGTTAATGTGTAGACGGACCGGGGCGAGGACTGAGTGGGGCGCAGTGTAATATGGTTCAGGGCTGGGTCTAACCAGGAGTGACAGTTCCCTGTTTTAAAGAGGCGGGAGGATGGATGTATTATGCATGAGGGACCTGTGTCGTACGAGTCATGCTGCTTCACTTTGCTCTGTGCACCACTGTTACTGCTCTATTACACACTAGCACTCCAGCACATATTCTCTCTATTCTGTCCTTTAGCTCGGCAGCAGAGACATGTGAGGAGTTAGAGTGGTACACCATTTTAAATTAAATCATGTTTTTATACAAGGAAAATAAATATTTCTAAAACATTTTCTCAGATGCTATTACCATGCAGAATGCTTCGACCTTCCTTAAACTCATAAAAGCAAAATGTGTTTTAATCTTGTACTAGTAGAAAGGATAAGAGCTAATGCAGAAGGAGTGAATAATTACATATTACAGAAATCTATCAGATGACTTTAGTTAAATTGATACAGAGCACTTCCAGCTGAACAAGCTGCCCCCGTTTAAATGTCTAAGTGTAATTATCAACATCTATTAGCTCTATGGGTAGTAAATGTCAAGTTTAGCTGTAATGATGGCACACAAATAATCTGAAGGCGATGATAATAGTATGAGATCATTTATTATTTTGTTGATTTTTATGCCTGTATGTCACCCATAGCCAGGGCTGACGGCATTATGATTCAGGAAGACTGTCTAGGTCAGTGTTACTCAACCCTGCTCAACCAAAGAGCCAAACTGTTGAAAAATATATTTACAAAGGCCACACTCTAAGTTGTAAAAAGTGGCAATTAAAACAAGTTAAAGCTGGCAAAAGTGGTCGAAAAGCAGCAAACGATGGGAGAAACATGGTGAAAAAGGGCAGACTGTGGCAAAAATGGGTGGGACGTGGCAAAAAATAAGTTAAAACTGGCAAAAAATTGTAAAAAAAGTGGCAAAAATTTGAAAAGAGGTGGGAAAATGGGTAAAAAGTAGCATTAAATTGCAAAAGGCAGCTTAAACAGGCGAGAAGTGGCAAAAATAGGCCAAAAGGGGCAGAAAGTAGCAAAAATGGGTGAGAAGTGGAAAAAAAGAATTACAGGTGGAAAAAATGGTCCAAAAGTGGCAAAATGAGGCAAAAAATGAGTGAAAAGTGATAAGAATGGGCAAAAATCAGAAAAAAAGGTGGAAAATGGGAATTAAGTGGAATTTAACTGCTAAAGGCTTAATGGGTGAGAATGGAAAAAAATAGGCAAGAAGGGGCAAAAAGCAGAGTAAAGATGTCAAAAATGGGAGAAAAGTGACAAAAAAAGAGGCAAAAATGGGAAAAAAGCAGCAAACAATGGGAGAAAAGTGGCAAAAACGACTAAAAGTGGCAAAAATGGGAAAAAAGCAGCAAACACTGGGAGAAAAGTGGCAAAAACGACTAAAAGTGGCAAAAATGGGAAAAAAGCAGCAAACACTGGGAGAAAAGTGGCAAAAAAGGGCAGAAAGTGACAAAAATGGTTGAGAAGTGGTAAAAAAAAAAAGAGGTACAGTGGCAAAAATGGTCCTCAAGTGGCAAAACTGTGGCAAAAAAAAGTGAAAAGTGACTAAAATGGGCAAAAGAAAAAGGTGGGAAAATGGGAAATAGGTAGCATTTAATTGCAAAAGGCAGCTTAAATGGGAGAAAAGTGGCAAAAAATTGCAAAAAGCAGGATTAAAGTGTCAAAAAGAAGTGGCAAAAATGGGAATAATATTTCAAAAGAGCCACATGTGGCTCCAGAGCATCACTGGTCCAGGTTCACTCAGGACTGTGCAGAACTTTGGGCATAATTGGGTCAAAATTGAGGCTGAAGTAAGGTGTGTAATGCTAAGTTCACCACAGAGCTAGAAGGAGGATTGTCCCAACCCTGGTCGTGCTCTGGATGTCTTTTTATATGAAGGAAATCTAAAAATAATCTGTTGTAAAAATAACAAAGTCCACACTTTTTGGATGGAGTAAGGGTGGATGTGGTGAATAAGCACAGCTGAGGGTAGCATCCAGGCAGGTAGTAGAGTTGCCATGAGCCACTGGTGTTGGTGTGGTTGTCCTAGGGGCCTGAAACATGCCATAGGGCCCTGGGCTATCACTAGAGGTGAAATGGCATAGACCACGGGTGTCCAAACTTTAGTTTAGTCAGGACCATGTTGTCAAGAGACACACGTATAAGTATTTCTTTATTAGCAGTTATTGATTAGCACTTGTTGTTTTAATCTATATTTGGCGGTGTGGCTATTCTTGGATCCCCCTGCCTTTCCATGAGCCTCTGTAGAGAGCATTAAGCAGGAATGGCACATGTTCCTCCTCTTCCAATGCCAATAAGGAAAGCCTAAGGAACAGACGCAACAAAAAAGCAGAGCATGCATCAATGACAACTGAACACAATCAGAATGAAGGAGGAGCTGGGGTGGGGGAGGGTTGCAAGAGCAGAGAGCTACAGAGAGAGCTGCAGAGCGTGGCCAGGCAAGAGCAGTTTAGTAAAGGCAGCATGAGACTAACTGGCTTATAGTGTGTGCAGAGCAAATCAGCTAGCTATCAGCTGATGAGGGCTTGCACAAGATCAGTTGATCTCAATTATGGTAGAGCTCTACTCCATGGCCTGTGTGAAATAACGCTATATGCTCAATATAATGGCTGACAAGGCAAATAGACAATCATTTCCAGGTTTTTGGAGATACCAATCAGATTTCATGGGCCCTGTTTGGCCCTAGCTACCTCTGGCTCAGCCCCTGGAATATTATTGGTTCTACAAATTAACCCATCAGGGAGTCAAAAAACAAGATATTATTATTATTTTGGTCGTCACTATGTTTACCATTTACAGTATTGTCTCATGATAGTCACAAAGAACACATCAATAAATTCTTCTTGTCAAGATGTCTGTTTACAGAATTAACATGGTAGCCCCGCCTCCTACAGGTGTCAAACACATGCTTCGTGTTCAAGTATTGGCCAAATTTCTTTTTTTTTTTTCATTAGTGTGTTTATTTTGGTTTTCAATTAAAACAAGCAGTAATACATAGAACGAATAATAGTAATAATAAACATTTAAAACAACAACAACAACAAAAACAGACAACAAAAACAAAAAAGAAATAAATTCAAATAAAATAATAATACAAATTACAACAGAACACACTACTGTTGAATAATACTCAGGCAATATTACAGCCATAGTCATCGCCACTACTATTAAATACATTCATAATGTAATAATGTAAAATAAATAAATAAATAAATAAATAAATAAAATAATAATAATAGTAATAATTCAAAAGTTTGCAGCGATCTTTTATTATTTTAGCATTATAAAAAATGTTGAGGTTCTGTTTTTTTAATTTTATGCAGTGTTAATTTAAACAAAGAATTTTGATTTAGTTTCATTCTTAGTCTTTTGACTAAAACATTTTTAATTTAAGTCAAGATCTGATCAAATAATTCTTTTATTCATTTTAGTCTAGTTTTGTTGATGAAAATGTCATGTTAATTTAATTATAAATATTGGCCACATTTCACTTTATTTCAAGAATTTGCCAACCAAAATTGGACAACAGGCCGCATTTGGCCCGGGCCATGGTTTGGACACCCCTAGCTTAGACTAAAGAAATGCTGTGAGCTTTATGTTGGCTGTGTAGGGCTGGAACCGTAACAATAATGGAAAATGTTATTTTATTGAAGCACATTAGACTTACATGAGAAAATACCAATGCAATTTATGTTCTCAGTAAACAAGATTATAATGTCGGAACC